>NC_136537.1:3680507-4280507 GCF_910591455.1 Pholis gunnellus
AAAGGAAGGATGAAGGAGGACTATAGGCAGATATAATATAGACACACTGTACACTGCATACAGGAGTACACAGAATATGGATGGGGCATGATGAATGAAAATATGGAGAGACATAGGAGGGCTGGACTATCACAGTGCCCTGTATGTCTTTAAACGACATCACCTAATTCATCACACATGATAATCCGTAGCTCAGACATGTCCGTCCTGTCACTGTTAGCTCAGCAGGAATGGAGCAGTCCAGGTGTATTTGCTGGTAATGGAGGGAAGAGAAACGCTGCCATTGTACGTAAAAACAAAACACAAAAGGTGTATCACAATTTATTCGTCTACTTTTGGTAATGATCAGATCAGGTTGGTTTTAGCCACTTAGGACAGAACTCTGCAACATTCATGGCCTTGTGAGAGACCCAAGACAAACGATGTTATCAGCTGTTTCAGCAAGTGCCCCGAAACAAGATCATCTGTCGGGGTGGATGGATGGGTCAACAACACATCGAACTTTAACAACGGAGTCCTCTGTTTATTTTGGTTTGCATGATGTCTTTCAAAAAGTGATTTGGTTTTTATTAGAGCATACTCCTATGAACCGGCAAAAGAAGCAATCAGTGCACCTGTGCAAGTAAAAATGAAGATGCTTGTGGCGGAACTTCAGTGTGGAAGTTATGTTTTTAAGTCAATGTTGACCACTGGTTCACACGGGACACAAAAAGCAGTCTCCTGGATGAAAGTCCTATGTTTATTTGACCCACCTATGGAGCCCCTCTCTAGGTACCCCAGGGGTCAGTCCTCGTACCACTCTTGTTCTCTATCTACACATTATGTGTCATCCGCAGGCATAATGTCAGCTTCCATTGCCACGCACGACACCTAATTGTATCTTTTAACCACAATGATTTGAATTAAATAAATTCACTCAACAATAACTGATAATAACCTCAGCTTGAACAATTGCGTGAACACAGTTGTTCAGTTCTGTTTTTTGCAGCTCAGGAGACTCTCCAAGATCAATTCTATCCTTTCCAGTAGAAATCTAGACGGTCATACATGCTTTTATTTCCTCTAGTTTGGACTATTATAACTCTCTCCACACATATCTCAGTCAACGGAGTTTACACAAATGATATCTTCTCCAACATCGAGCAGCTAAACCCCATTCCAAATCCAACAAAAGAGAGCACATTACTCCTATTTTAGCCTCTCTTCATTGGCTCCCGGTACATTTTAGAAATGTTTTGTAAAGTTATTATTGATAACTAACGCCCACTCTGGACACCTCAGAACCTCTGACGTGCTCGGTTGCAACCTGAGGTCCTCAGCCAAGGCTGTGATAGCCTTTCTGTAATCTAGGCTGTGTACAAAGGGTGACCGGGCCTTTTCCACTCTCTGTAATAACCTCTCTGAGGAAATTAGACTGACAAGGACTCCTTATCCTCTTTTGAACTCCTCATAACAACGTATTTTCTTAAGTGTGCTTTCACAGGGTTTGATACAGGACTTTTCTACAAAGTAATTGACAGTGGCGAACGGGGTAAAGTGGTAAAGCATATGGTATTATTAGATCGATATATACTGGCAATATGTGCTGCATACAATTACAAAAAAATAACAGAAATCTTTAACAAAGGGTGGGGTGTTAGTCAAGGTCTTGTGATCTAAGCCCTGCCCTCTTCAGTATTTACATAGATGGATTGGCTACTGTAATAATAAAGTCAGCACACGGTCTATAGCAGAGCCCGGACCTGCGAGAGCAATACTGTCTGATGCCCTGTCAGTAAACAGCCAAAAGACCACAATAAGGATTTTCTTAAAAATGGTCCAACCAAAGTTTTCAATTAGTACAATTATGTCGAGTACACACTCCAATAACCTAGGTCTAAAAAAGAAGACATTTGAATGAGGTAGTTCATGAACTGAGAGAAAAAGCATGCAGGGCTTTCTATGCCGTACCAATAACAATTTGGCTAAAACTCATTGAGTGTGTTATTGAACTAATTGCACTCTATGGCAGCGAGGTGTCGGGTACACTTATACAACAAGATTTCACTCAATGGGATAAACACCCCAATGAGACCCTGCACGCAGAGTTTGGTAAAGATTATCTTCCGTGCCCAGAGGAAAACTACAATTAATGCATGCAGGGCAGAATTAGGCCAATATCCACTATTAATAGAAATACAAAAAAGAGCAATTAAGTTTTGAACATCGTTACCGAGCCCTGCAGTGAAAAACACACCATCAATTACAATCAACCAAATTACAACACTGTTCAAACAAAACCACAGCACCTATTGGCTAACGCAAACAAAAACATAGAGAAATGAAATGATATCTGGCTCTAAGTCAACAGTACACCATAGCAGATTATTTGCACATGGTTACTGATCTGCAATTAGAAAGAACCTTGACAAAATACAGGGTAGAGCTCCCTGTAGAGCAATGGCTGTTCTCTTTATGCACCCTTAGTGAGGCTGAAACAGAGCTACACTTCCTCACCAAATATGACATATAAAAAAGATTTGAGGAATATATATATATATATATAAATGTGTTTAGAACCAAAGGTTGTCTACAGCTCTCAGATGAAGACAAATTACCAGGACAGTAAGAGCTGCAGTGAGCTGTCAGCAGCCATCTTTCTGCTTGCCATCTACTGAGTGACAGTGACAGTTGCCTGCACCTTGTAAATGTTGTTGGTTGTTTGTTAGCTCTGCTTTGTTTCCTATTCGTATTGTTCCAACCAATAATGAACCCTCAGGACTTTATGCATTCTAGTTTATTTCATAGATTTTAAAACTTTTTTCACATTTATATATGCTTTGCCTATATATACTTCAAAGAGAGAGGGGGGGGGGGGGGATGCAAGCTCCAAAGCTGTTTCTACGTGCCTCCCCCTGCTGATTCTGACAGCTAGCGATTACCGGTAAATTTTGAGTCGTGGCGTTTTTTTTTTTTTTTTTTTTTTTTTTTTTTAGAACAACCTCTTAACTGCTCCCTGTCCACTTTCAATTTGAATTTATTTTATGTAGCCCAATATCACAAATTTGCCTCAGTGGGTTTTACGATATGTACAACACACAACATCCTCTGACCCAGGACCCTCACATCGGAACTGGAAAGTCTCCCCAAAAAAAAACATTAACAGGAGAAAAGAGAGAGAAACAGAGGAGGGATCCCTCTACACTAGAAGTGTGATAGATGTCATGTGTACAGAATGAGCAACATAACAGAGTTACAACACATTACATGCATATGACAGAAAGTATTCATATGAGAGTAGTAAGCGGAAAAATAATGGAAAAATTACGACTACTAATAATAACAGCAGCAGTGGATATAGTAGAATAATAATGACAGTAATATGATCAATTCTAATAATGATAGTAGCAGTGGGTGTAAGCAGGGCCTCGGCGGGAGGAAGAACCAGGATCCAGGTATAACCACGATCCACGGAAACCTGTGAGGCAAAAAAGCACAAAGATTCCGGGGAAGAAACAAAGTTAGTAATGTGCATTAATGGGACATGAATTCATACAGAAGGAGAGAGAGGAGAGGAGAGAGGAGCTCAGTGTATCCTAAGTCCCTCAGCAGTCTGGGCCTATAGCAGCATATCTAAGGGCTGGTCCAAGGCAAACCTGAGCCAGCCCTAACTATGAACCTGAGCCAGCCCTAACTATAAACCTGAGCCAGCCCTAACTATAAACCTGAGCCAGCCGTAACTATAAACCTGAGCCAGCCGTAACTATAAACCTGAGCCAGCCCTAACTATAAACCTGAGCCAGCCCTAACTATAAACCTGAGCCAGCCCTAACTATAAACCTGAGCCAGCCCTAACTATAAACCTGAGCCAGCCCTAACTATAAACCTGAACCAGCCCTAACTATAAACCTGAGCCAGCCCTAACTATAAACCTGAGCCAGCCCTAACTATAAACCTGAGCCAGCCCTAACTATAAACCCGAGCCAGCCCTAACTATAAACCTGAGCCAGCCCTAACTATAAACCTGAGCCAGCCCTAACTATAAACCTGAACCAGCCCTAACTATAAACCTGAGCCAGCCCTAACTATAAACCTGAGCCAGCCCTAACTATAAACCTGAACCAGCCCTAACTATAAACCTGAGCCAGCCCTAACTTTAAACCTGAGTCAGCCCTAACTATAAACCTGAGCCAGCCCTAACTATAAACCTGAGTCAGCCCTAACTATAAACCTGAGCCAGCCCTAACTATAAACCTGAGCCAGCCCTAACTTTAAAGCTGAGTCAGCCATAACTATAAACCTGAGTCAGCCCTAACTATAAACCCGAGCCAGCCCTAACTATAAACCTGAGCCAGCCCTAACTATAAACCCGAGCCAGCCCTAACTATAAACCCGAGCCAGCCCTAACTATAAGAGTTATAGAAGAGGAAAGTCTTAAGCCTACTATTAAATGTGGTGAGTGTGTCTGACCCCCGGACTGAAACTGGACTATGTCTGATATGATATCAAATTTGATGGCACTGCATCATCCCGTCATCTCTCTACTGTCTGTGTCTATAATAAAGGCTTAACATTCTCAAACAAAAAATGACTAACCGTTTTGTTCCTCTGAGTCGCTCTTTATAACAAACCCCCTTTTTTGTTCGATGTTAAGGTGTCAAAGAGAATGAACACAGTGATAAAAAGAGATGTCCGAAATTTCCTCTGTAAAAACCTTTGGAAAAAAAGAGGACTTTCAAACCTGGCGTTTTGTTCAGATATGTGCTCTGGAAACGTAAACAAATAAGCATATATTTAATAAGATAATGTCTCATTTGCATATTTAAACATAACATTTTCAGAAAACAAAAAATAATTGTCTTAATGAACTGGGGGAGTTTCATGGTCATATCTGTCACAAAAAATGTTAACCCTAATTACCTGCAAAATAAAGCTGACTGTAATGAATAAGTAAGTGACCTCTTGTTGCTGTTTCAAAGAGAAACTCACAGCAGCAGAGTGGTGAGTGCGACCTGAGTCAACAAGTAAACGTGGATGGAGTGTTGAGTTTGCATCAACAGCAAATTAAAATGGGGCCAGGTCATAGAACAGGGAATCCTCTGACTAAAACATGACAAGACTTATAAAACAGAGGAAATTACGAACTGAAAGGGTCGTCTTGTTATATGAGCCTGTAACAAATACAGGCCTGGCTCTCTCTGAAGTGGCCATAAAATGTGGTCTATAACACATGGATATCAATTTTGTGGTGTTAATACCAAAATTGAAACCATCCATGTACATGTGGGCCACAGCGGTCTGTCAACATATGTAACAGAGTGGTGCAGGGATGACGTATTTTTACGAGCCAAACCCGTAAGTTAGCATCAATCTGGTTCCCTCGACAAAAAGACAATGGGATTCTTCCACTGGATTTTGGATTACAAGTTTATGATATTTACAAGTTTTGTTGAGCAAGATAATCTTCACAAATGGACACCGCTTTTATGATTCTTGAAGCGCTAGTTAAAAGCTAACGTTAGGATATAAACAGTCACGCGACTTCATGTCACCGCCAATACGCTAAAGGCTGACTAGTCTTCGACTTTAGTCTCAGCCACTTGTTAGCAACAAACCTTTTTAAAGACACGAAAAAGCTTCAAACTGGTGTGACATATTTTAAATTCTTCAGGCATCTAATGAAAAGCCCACTGACTTCCAGACGAGGGAACCGCTTGTGTGAAAATGTCCATGTGTCAGTCCTCATTGCTGCTGCTCTCCGTATGAAGCCCTCACACAGGCAACAGGACAGAGCTTCAGCAACACAGGTTTCTGTCCTGTCATGTCATTAAAGCAGAGTGGAGTTTGATTTGAAACAGAAGGAGAGTGTTATGCTGCCCAGATAGGGCTTTGCATCAGGCGGCCAGAAAAAATATATGACGAAAAAGTGTTTGAGAGAGAGACACACACACACACACACACATACACGGAGATAGAGCGGCATGTAGAAGACGGTACAAAGCAGGGAAAGCGGTGCCTGTGTGCAAATGTGTGATAAAGCGAACGGGTTGGGGGGGTAGAGAGATAGAGAGGCAGACAGACAAGAGAAGAGCGAGAGAGAGACAAAGAGAGATAGAGGGACATGGACAGTGAGCAGACCATTGAAATCAGGTTTCCGTTGATCTAAACTCCCATTTTCTCGCAGTGGCTGTGTCACGTCGCAATGTGATGTGTGAGCAGAGATTAGCTCCATGAAACAACCTCTGTTGACTCAATTTATTGAATTTCACTATTCCGAATACCAATAAAGAATATGATATTTACTCTGCAAACAGCAGAGCACCAGCTACGCACTCCGGAGCTGCCGTTGTGTGTGTGTGTGTGTGTGTGTGTGTGAATGATTCAGTATGCACGTCATTTATTAGGTTTGTGTGAATGCATTACACACACACACACACACACACACACACACACACACACACACACACACACACACACACACACACACACACACACATACACACACACACACACACACACACACACACACACACACACACCTACACATACACACACACACACACACACACACACACACACACACACACACACACACACACACACACACACACACAGCACATCGTGATTAATATTACTGCATTATTTACAAATGTCTGTGTACTATATGTTTGCATTTACACAAATAATTCGGTATTTTAGACACAAACATTTGTGTTTAAGCATCATCCGCGGACAGTGCGTCTGTCCGTCTGCGTGTGCGTGTGTGTGTGTGTGTGCGTGCGTGTGTGTTTGTGAGTGTGTGTACATGCGGTAATGCGCTGCTGCTCGGTCGTTTAGCTTGTTGACACTTTGGGGTCAGAGCCATGCAGGGTGAATGGTGTTGGCTGACAGCGTGGAACCTCTTCATTATCCAGCCATAATGTTCTCATCGCCGTCGGCTCCCTCCCCCTCCCACGTCGCCTTGCCGCCACAGGCCCCACGCCACCGCCCTCCATCATTCTCCCTCTGCCCTTTCCCGGTCCATCCCTCTTCCCCTCCTCACCTGGCTCTTCCCTCCCCCCCCGCCGCCGCTATTCATCGCTGTCGATTCATCCTCCAGCTCTCTCCGTGTCTTTTTTTTATTCTCCCTTTCTCTCTGTGTCCATGTATCGGTGTCTCTCTCTCTCTCTCTTCCCCTCCTCTCTCTCTGACCCCATTCCACTGAAGTTATTACTTTTTCTCTCTTTCATGCTTTCCCCTCTCATCATTTTTACCTTCATTTGTCAATTTGCTTGGAATTATTGGCTTTACTGCCGTGACTTTTGACAGAAAAGGTACCGCCAAAACAAAACCAGCTTTGCAAGAGCATTGAGCAATATTTGATGCATTCAAACCCTCTGAAGGTGATAAATTACAGCATTTGGATACGAGTGGTAAATGAAAGAATGGCCAGACTTCATAATGTCAACATTAACTGAAGACATGAACTGTGCAGTAAGCTTAACAACAGCTTTGATGGGTGGCACCAGAAAGGAAAAGAAAAGCAGCACAAAGGTGTCTGGGTCCAAAGTACACTCACAGGTCCTACAGGGTCGTGTTCTCACAGCTTTCAGTCTTGTGTGACAATATGTCTAATACCTTCGGGATCTAAGAAATACACATTTGCTATTAAATCACAACATGAAATCTTCTGTCTATAGTATCTATGAAGTGGCTCCAGAATATATTAATGTTGGTGCAGGAGGTGAAAGTATTGTTTTGTGTTTTTACCTAGAAATGAACACACATGAGTTTGGGTGGAGGGTCAAAAAGTGACAAAGCAGCTTTCCGAGTAGGTTATTTATAACTTACAGAAACATTGCGTGCAATAGTGCACCTTCCACCCGCTCTTCCCCTCTCTGTCGCTCTCTCTCTCTGTCAAACACACACATATACACTGCCACAGCACGCAGACCTTTACTCAGTCCTCAGTCCTGTGCATAAAGCTGGCAGTTTGTGGGTCAGGTTTGCGTGGTTGATCAACGCATATTATTGTTGCTTGCCGGGCGGTGCAAATTGGCTCTTATAACAGATTAGATGGATATTAAAACACACTTATTACATTACATTACAGTCAAGCAGACGCTTTTATCCAAAGCGACTTACAATAAGTGTGTTCAACATCGGTATTCAAGAGAACTACTAGTCAACAGAAGTCATAAGTGCATTTCCTTTTTTAAACAAGCATCTGAGAGCATAAACCAGAGCAAACGTACAGTGCAGAAACAAACGAATACAATAAGTGCAACAAACTAATAGGAATACAATAAGTGCTGAGTGGAAGGCTCACATAGCGTGGACGTTTTGATGTGAATGACATTAGGTGTGGTGTATATTCTCTTCTGGGAATGTGAACATCTATTGTTGGATGGATTTTAGCTCTAACCTGGATCACTTTCATTTAGAGATTTGTTTGAGTAAGAGTGAGAGGTTATTTTATCGTCAATGTTTTATTATGAACAAACATAATGGAATTCCAATTTTCCATGAAAGAAGAGTTACAAAAATGTTTTGTGTGTTCTGTCAATTATAGTTTTTAGATTGTAAGTGATCAGAATCAGCAAAAATATGTAATTGATGGGTCAGACTTTTATAAATTTGCAATCGGCCAAGAACATTGTAATCAGGACATCTCTAATTATTTCTATAGTTGATTCCAACATCTTGGGCCGGTGTAGACAGCTACTGGAGGGCACTGGTTGTGTCTCAAAGTTGTGATTTTTTTGTGCCTTTTTTGAGTCAGAGCTCACTAAAGACAATAGCATCTACATTCTGGGATTCACTCGTGTCCATCATCAGTGCACTAAGCCATTGCTTTATAACCAGGATACAAAATCATTTCAAGTACTTTTGTTACACTGCCTAGCTTTTTTTGTAGTCGAGTGAAATCTAAAAATTCTTTGGTCATTAGATCATGCACATCAGTTATGATAATATTTTCTGTATGACGTGGGGTCACAAAGTGCAAATCTTTGTTTAAAGTTGAAATATTTTCCACTCCGATGCTTGCCCGTCACTCCCAACTCATCAAATATGGCAGAAAACTGAATCATGTCGTTTTTTTATGTTGTTAGTTTCGTAACGCTAACCACGTGTCAAAGTCTATTGGACTGCGCTGCACGCTGAAAAATGCATCTTTGTCACAGTTCACTAAAGCGAATCCACGTCTTCTAGTTGTCCCGACTCGAGGCTGTAGAATACACTTAGAGCTCAGTCTAAGCACACCTTTAATGTATTGCTCTTCATTGCACCGTCATTTTTTAAAGGTTAAAACTGTTTTCAGGAAGTGTCAAGGCCAATACAGCTGTGAGATATAATGATTTTGCCAAAAAATCAATGAATATAAAATATAAAATAACCGGCAACGCCACCTAGGTTATGGAGTCTGGGGCTCCGGTGAGTTGAGGTTATTTTCAAATCTACAGCAGAGCCGCATGGGTCACCAAGACAATACACAAAGAACAGTTAAAGTATACATTTATTTGTACTCATAAAATGTACCATAAAAACCAGTCTGTGTAGACGTTATTTAAAGGAAGCTAAAACCAAAGTTCAGCACAGCAGAACCATAAAATGGGCCTGTCCAAACAGTAAAAGAGTAATCAACAATATCGTCCCCATATACTTTAATCTGCAAAGTCTACCCAGAGGGCATCGGGCCTCTCTTCTTACCTATAGAGACACAGAGGTGAAATCTGATTGGATAAAAGCTCTACGTAAAACAAGCTGCACTGGAAGCAGAGCAACTGAGGAAGACAGTAGCTGTGCAATGAGAAAATAAGCTAATGGGAAAAGAATTATAATACATGTAGTGTATTTGTAAACAATTATTAAATGATAAAATAGTTCTAACTTTGTGATTCTGCTTTGGCCAGCAGGCTTTGCTGGCCCTGACGGCCCACCACTGGTACAGTATGTGTGTCATATTCAGTACGCGTTGTAACTGAGAATGTTGATGTGGTTTCTTCTCTCAGGTGGATATAATATCTTCCTTCCTCCAACCTTGGCCCTCCACTTTGATGTGGCCCTCCTCTGGAGCCTGCACCTCCGTCTGTTGTCCTTTCAAACATGTCTCCTGCCTCACATTCTCCTCTCCTCATCTCTGAGCATCACAGTCTCCTGCCTCTCTGCTTCCCATTCCTCCCATTCCTCTTTTGACTGCCACCTTGCCTCACTCTCTGCTGCTTCTTTCTTCGACCCTCCCGCTCCACTCCCCGGTTACTCAATACTTTCAATTTACTCTCCTCCTCTCTAATCTGCCACTCCATTCATTCCGTGCTCCCCTTCATTATCTCCCCCCTATCGTCCTCTGCCTTCTGTCCTCCTCATGCTTTCGGCCTGTCTGAAGGATGGATTCAAGGATCCTCTCTCTCCTCTTTCTCCACCCAGTCAATAGCTCGTATACTGTACGCTCCAACAGTTGAATGTGTGTCACATTGAAGTGTTTTTGTGCAGGTCAATGCTTATTTGTCCCTTACACATTTATATTAAGACGTTACAGTTGTTAACTAATGTGTGTTCGAGTTTCCCTTGTTGGGTAGCAGCAGGTACCCACCAGATGAGTTGTGTAACAGGCAGTGTTGTGCATGAACGTACTTAAAGAGCGCTCATGATTCTGAATATATCCATTTGCAGCTCATGCACGTTAACTCTAGTGAAGTTAAACTTCATTAAGCAGCGATAGTGAATAAGTCACTTTGCTGTATGTTCTTCTTCTATTGTTTAAAATGTTTAAAACAGTGAAAAAGCTGATCATAGCTGCTCTGTGTTTAGTTAGTACAGAGAAACGTCAATGGGGCGTCCTGGTGGACCAGTGGGTCACCCACTGTGAATTCACAATGGTCTTGTGATGACAACTCCATCATAATTTGTAGCATGCCACAACATGATTTTGTAAGTTATCCACGTAATCATGAACAAGGAAGTATACAGAACCTAAACCCCCTCATGATCTTTCAGCCAGGAGACCACGTGGAACGAGAAGTAGATGTTGATGTTTCTGTCACGTCATTTGCATAATGTAATTATGGTTATTTTAAGCCAAAGGACTTTTTTGTTGCCAAAACCTAACTAAGTTTCCAACGAAGACGTTTATTTTGTAAAGACCATATTATGCCTGTATCGGAAATTGACACGTGTTGCTGTCCTTCGTAGGAGAACGCATGAAAAATGAGGAATGATTATTCGTAGGATATCATACGAACTGTCAGATCAAAGAGTAAGAGTCGGGGTCAGCTGAACTTGGGGATAGCGGGGGCTAATCAATAACACAGAAAAGGTTATTGGATTATTTTACTTCTAAAAAAACTAAATTAGCAACAGAACAAGAGCATGCAGTGTCCAGTTGTGTGTCTCTACCTGCTCAATCTTCCTCCACCATACCAAGCTCTTCCTCAGTTTGTGCCTATATGCTGATAAACGGGGGATTGTTGATCACCTTTGGTTATTTGCTATTTGAGTGAATATCTGGTCACCTAGCGCCTTTCATCGTTTGCTTGATTTTGAACATATTTCCTTTGACCATGGCAGCCGCTATTAGTCGTCAGGAAGTGAAAGTAACTTGTAATGTCTGCTATTGCAACGGATGGATGGAAAGCAGGGAGAGAGTGAGCTCACTCAGTGGCAGCAGCAGGTAGTTATGGCGCTCCCGAAGGTGCCTCCAGCTGCCGGAGAGATGCCACGTCAGCCGCTGCTGTTTGTGGCACCTTCATGCTGTCCGGCACCCCTCTGTGAACAAGATGTTCCTGCACGCATGGGGCCAAGGTGCAGTCTGAACAGATGAGTTTTCAGTCTGTGACTGAAGTGTGGCGCTTCTGCTGTCCCGATGTCAATGGAGAGCTCAGGACAGCGAGTTGTAGTTGTCTAGGCGATTTATCAACATGTGCCTTCAGATTGCTGCAGGGATTTAATGAACTGAGGGAGAAGCTTCTCATCCAGTAGAAAGCAGCTGTGGATAACAGATACTGTACGAATCACCCGTATTCGGTCAAAAACATCCTGCTTACCTTTAAAGCATTATTATTGGTTTATTGCTTTGCATTTGTATTTAAATTGTGCTCTTGATGATTAAACAACCATAGTGGCAGCACATTGACGTGGTGGCAGAAACTCACACAGTTCATAGTAGAAATGATCCGATGCCATTTTAAGTTCCTGACACCTGAACGTTGCACACTGTTGATTAAAGTGTGCAGTTGAATTGTTTGTATTACTCTTGTTTTTGTGTAAAATCTCAGACAGTGTCCTTGTTAATATGTAATTGCAAACATATTATGGCTTTATCTTTTTTTAAAATCTCTTCCAATGTTTAACAACAACAGTATAACTGTCACAGGAAATTGAACGGTATCACAATGATTCAGATTCTGACAACTTTATTGATAATAAGACATTTCATCACTAACATGAACTCATTGCCACAGTTTTGACAGGTGTAGTTGTCGACACCCCTCATGCGGCCAGTGCGGACAATAGAGACACTGCACCCACACTTTCTATTCTGTTGGTGAAATATGGTATACACGTGTTAATGAATGCTGTAACACATACAGTGTGATCACATTAGCGAAACAAACAATCCTTATTACTGTTGGGGGATTATATAAACATCTGTTTGTCACGATTAGGCTTTGCCTCTGTGTTCTGTGTTTGTCTACCCTCCTCACTCTACCTGTCAGTCACTCCCTCAGCCTATTCCCTTCACCTGCCTCTGATCACTAATCAAGCACTTCCCCCTCATCAGCACAACTCCTCTCACCTGTTCTTCCCCCTACATAAACTCCTGCCCCTCAGTCACTCCTTGCCAGATTCTTGTATTGTCTACCCGCCCGTTCGGCTTGTCCTGTTCCCGGGTTTCCCGTCTGTCTTCCCTGTCCTGCTGGAGTTTCCTCCCTCGTCTCTTGTCTGTTCTGTGGATCCCCTGCTGATTCCTGTAGGTCTGCTGTTGGATTATTTTGTTCATTAAATATACCCTTTTCACACTACTCTGCCTGGTCTGCGCTTGAGTCCTCCACCATGCCCCGTGACACTGTTACTGCCTGTGAACATATCTCCTTCAAACAACTTTACTTATTCAAGTTTTTTGCCAAAATCAAAATTGAATTGAATTACATTTGAACACATCATGATACCATTAAAATGGACTCAAAACTAACTTTTTACTGAAAAGAGCTTGAACGCATCATAATGTAACTCAATGTACGGATCAGGTAGTGAGAGCCACGAGATGCTGTTGTTCTTGTGTGTAAATCTGCTGATAAATGACAACATGATGTCAGATCTCTGCAGAGAAATACCCCATCTAGCATTTCAGGCTGTATTGATGTTGATACTAGGAACAACTCTAGTTCTGATACCTCTATTATCAGCGCGAAAAGCATCAGAAAAAGAAATTCCAAAACAACCACATGCTTTGTGCTGCCTCGTTTAAATCCACCTGTTTGTACCTCTCCTCTCCTACCACCTGGGCACCATGTGCTCTGCACTGGACGCTGACATACCACACAGATTTCATGGTCAGGAAAATACCAAACTGTCAGAGGGCTGCTTGATAGGGCCTTGTAACTGCATCTTAGGTTCGATTCCATCTGGGGACGTTTTCTTTGGCTCACTCCTTTCCCTCCCCATGGTTATGGTCTGCATCCTAACTGTCCATTGAAGGTGAAATACAAGTATTTATAATTGTCTTCTGTAAATCCGCTGGCTGCCAATATAATACAAAATAAGATAAAGTGAAATACTTGATATTTTACACGTAAAGATCAGTTTGTGCTCTTGAAAACAAGTAAAGAGAGCATGTCCCTAGTGATGTCATCAGGGTTATGTTGGGTTGGGCTTTTGACTCCTTGGTTTGATGGCATGTTTGCCTTTATTTGAATGCATTACAGTAAGTGTACAAGTCTCTGGAGCACAATTATTTTAGTTTAGTTTATCAAAAATATTGCACCATCATGACAATATTTGAAACACACCTCACATTACAAAATGAAATTACTTTTTGAAGTTACTTATTAATTATAGAAGCATAAGAAGCCGCGAGCAGGTGTAGGTTTTTCTGCCGGAGACGCGATGTCTCTTAGATCCGCCTCCTTTTTTTAATGATTTTATTGTGGTCTTGGAAATGTGCCTTGGCAGCGGGTAAACGATGCGGGGAAGGCTGCTCGGCTCCTGGACACTTCGATGACGGAGAGAGTCGAAAATACGGATCTTCGTATGCCTCGTCATTAGCCTCCATTGCTCTAACAGGAGGAGGAGGAGCGGATCCACAATACAGAGAGCCCTGAAGCCTTGAAGGCCTCCGAGCAGCCTGGCGTTAACAGCACCAAGGTAGCTCCCGGTACACGGACCAACACCTCTCACCTCGTCTTCATCTTCTTTACGTCTTCTCTCATTGACCACTTAACACTGGAGAGCATGTTCCCTCATCATGCCACTCATCATCACACTGAACCAGCTTGTTTTTTGTGCACAGTTGACACTATCCACCATCAGCCAATCACATCCTTCTATTACTCAACTGTCTCGGCAACATCTTGTTGATCTACTGAATTATTTGCCTCGAGAGAATGGAACACCTTCCTGTGGTGAGTGGCCATTGTAGAACTGTGATAACGGCCCCGTGGCGTCCTGAGAGGAATGGACTCCAGATCCGATCATCAAATTGGGTCTTTAATTTCTTGGTGTTAAACGCAATTTAAGCGCCAATGCATGAATGCATTTTATGTATTGCATCATTGCATCCTCATAGTATGATCCGGATGATATCTTGTATGATAATTATTTTGTATTTTTTGTGTGTTCTACGAATTTCCAGCAACATGAGCGATCAGAGCGCATGTACAAGCCTCTGCAGTGCAGAACCTGTTTAGATAAAAAAAAAATACTTGGTTATGTTCAGGATATTATTTTGGGTTTGGGGTAAAATAAATAATGTATCTTAAGTAACCTATGTACATGGTGACCCACGTTCAACCCATCCATCCTTCCCAATGTCCTCCCTACGAAGACGTCCTCAGAGGCAGCCCTGCACGATCAGTCTGAAGCATACATGCATTATAGTGACTTGCTGACTCAGTTGCGGGTCAACTACACACTCCTTGTAAGGTGGACTGGTGATTTGGGGCTGGACATGAGACAAGCTGGTCCGACTTGGTCTGCTACAGACAACGTCCAACAGCTGCTTTTGTGTCTTTATGCACAGCAGTCACACACTGGTGTATACTGTCAGCCATAATAGTGTATTGTCATGTTCATCTCCAAATCAAATTCATAAAGTGATATTTATTATTTTTCCCACACTTCAGTACAAATTGGGTGACAATATGCGATCCTATTTTACACATTACAAGTAGAGCGATGCCCACTTCCAAGTTATATAATGTGATAAGATTGAGGCTCTAAATAAAGTTCTCCCAAGACTGTATTTGACATTATATTACACCTCTATATCTCAGGTAAGCTCAGCTAAATATATACTCTCACTGCACTTTTCTTTTTGTAATAACCAGTGCATGCATTGTGTTTGTGTATCATTCATACCTCTCATTCATAGCCCAGATAGTTACCAGCTGCACATGCTCAAGCTTTTTTTCATAATGTCAAATTCACTTTTGTTAATATACAAATGTGTAACTTTAGAAAAGTGCAGTGGAGATGCAAATAAACATCACAAATAAAACACAAACACACACATACAGTGACTGTATGTGTGTGTTCCAAACTGCATACTAGCTGTACGTATTGATTTGCCCAAAATGTAGCATGCAGTATGGACTAGTCTAAATCTAAATGTATTTCAAATATTGGCATTTATTTTAAAGAAAATGTTTGGTAAAAACTTTTCCTGAGTTGAGAAGCTGCACAAACTTCACGTTGAACTGTTAAATTGTTGGGATGGGGGAGCTAAACCACGTAGGTATTACAATAAGAGAGATAAAATCAAATATAACTTACCTATAATTCTTGTGCCAGAGTTTCATTAAGATCACAACAGAAGAACAGCAACAAACAATAGAATACAAATATAAACATATATGAACAATAGACTAACAATTATTAAGTATAAAGATAGAATACCAACACAATAGCAATACGAGTGAGGTAAATAAATGATGTAAAAGTGTATAAGAAGTTTATTAACACCAGTGCTTAATGGAAACTAAAATAGAAAAGTTATATCGAGCATGATATTGAGAATGATATTGAAAAAGAAGTAGAAAGTTATATTGCACATAGATTAATGAAAATAATATAGCACATGAAATCAAATGTAATATTGCACGCTGTTGAAAAAAGTAATATTGCACTTGATCTGGTTATTAATGTAGTAACTATCCCATAATAACCACATCATGTGCATTATTACTTTGAGTTGGATGTGTCTTGGATTAAATCCAAAGTATAAATGAGAAAACAACTATATTTTATGTCCATGAACGGCCTGGAGGAGGGCAGGCAGCAGCTCCGCTACACGGACCGAGCGGCTGTAGCAGCTTAAATTCAGCCAAAGCCGGCGCTGTGAGTCAAGGTGGGCTGGTGGGTGTAAACTGTCAAATGGCAGCAAAGAAAGTCATAGAATTCCTTAGGTTTTAAAGAAATAGAGATGCTGCTTTTTTTTAATCTTAAACTAATATTGTCTTTTACATTACAAACAAAAAAAAATTAAAAATGTTCCGCTTTCATTCTGGAGCATCGCTGAAAACTGTAAAAACAAAACAAATAAACCTAATTTAAAATGTTTGAAAACGTTTTACATGTAATTGGTAAAATGTTGCAGAAAATATCAATATTGGCCAGCATTCACGTCAAAGTATCAGTGTGCGTATCGGCCGTGACAGCGTATTATCGGCGGAACCCTGCGATGTGTGCTCAGAGAGCGGGGATGGGAGTGTACTTGTGTGTCCATGCATGCGTGAGTGGACTGTCAGTACTCACAGCAGTGCCAGTACTTCATATTCACGTCTCTCTCTCTCTCTCTCTCTCTCTCTCTCCCTCTGTCTCTTCGTCCCTCTCTTTCTCTCCCTCTCCTTCTCCCTGCGTCGCTCTCACCTGTTCATTTGTCGCTGCTTGACAGTTCTCATTATTGCCTTGGCACTAGCTCAGCATGTCCTGCCAAAGCAAGACACTGAAATGGAATTTGAGAAAGAGGGAGTGCGTGGGAGATTGTAAATGAAGAAAGGGAGGAAGATGCTGACAGAGAGAGAGAGAGAGAGAGAGAGAGAGAATCAGGCAAAAAAGGGGAATCAAATGAGAGAAAGGGGAAAAGACAAAGAAACAGGGAGCAGTGGTAGAGTGCGAGGGATGCTGCAGCATAATTAAAAGTACTTAACTTTGGCCAGAATGACAATGAAGAAGCACAAACAACACTGACAGAGGTATTAACACAGACACGTTTACCTCGACACAAGACAAACAGCCACACTGACAACACAGACACCGAGCCAAAACCACAGAGCATCAAGAGGGCCACACTGTGCATTCAGACAGCAGCACGGGCTTTACTCTAAGTGAAGGTGACTACTACTAAAGGCACTGAGTCCCATGTACTTATTTATTTACTGTGAAGTCTGTTCTATAGGGATTGTCTGTTCCTGCGCTTGACGTTTCTTTCTGTAAGCCACGTTTCTCGACCAATGAGTTGTTGTAAAGTGTATAACACCCCAAAACACAAGCGTGAAAGTGCTCTGCACGTTAGGTGGACTAAAGGTATATACAATATGTCCAGGCAGGTCCACACACATTCATACACCGATGGCACACTCTTCAGGAGCAATTTGGGGTTAATTGTCTTGCCCAAGACATACAGACAGGGATCGAACTGCCGATCTTCCGATAAGAAGATGACCTGCTCTACCTCTAAGCCAAGCTTGTGAAAATAGCAAGTGAGGAAGCTGCAAGAAGTGGGAACGTAAACGGAGAACACCGAACTTCACAAATGTGTTTTTAGGTATTATATTATCCTATACTGTAGTCGGACATAACTCATTATTTGAATAATTACAAGTACAAGTTCCTGGGTGTCTCCATCGACAACAGACTGAACTGGAAGACCAACATCAATGCTGTGTACAAGAAGGGGATGAGTCAACTCTTTTTCTTGAGGAAGCTTCGATCCTTCGACGTGTGCAGCAAGATGTTGGAGATGTTCTACCAGTCTGTTGTGGCCAGTGCACTGTTCGTCTCCGTAGTCTGCTGGGGGAGCAGCATTGGAGCCGGAGACACCAACAGACTTAACAAACTGGTTAAGAAGGCCGGCTCCATCATTGGCTGCAAACAATACATTCTGGAAAAGGTGTTGGAGAGGAGGACACTGAAGAAACTATTATCCGTATTGGATAACCCGGACCAGCCTGGAGGGACGGCGGAGCACTTTCTCCATCAGACTGATCCAGCGCCGCTGTCACAAGGACAGACACAGGAGAACATTCCTGTCCTGCAATAAGACTTTATCAATCACACAACTATAACACCGTTGCACTGCTGCTTGTTTGTTGAATCTTTGCACTATTGTTTAGTTAGTTAATTTATTTTATGTTATTTTAATTGCTTTACCTGTATCTCTAACCCAGTTATTTATTTTCCACCAGGCACTCTTCTTTTTCACTCCCTTGTCCCAGTAACTTTACGAAGTACATTTCCAAAAGAAAAGGTAGAAATCACAAATAACTTTGAATCATTACATTTAGTTCAGTTCGAAGACTCATAATCATTGCCTACGTAGTTTCTTCACTTCTTCTTGTTCGCTGCGTTCACACCAAATCAGGCGTTGGGGCGATAAACACAGGGTTGTCTGAAGTTGTGGGGGTGTCACCGAAATTGAAATAGTCCATTGATTGCCGGTTGATTGCTCATGTTGCACGTCTGCAAAAGTTGATTCAGTTTCAACGTTTCCTGTGGTCCCCACCGCCGCAGCCCAAACAAACTACCCACATTCACATTATTAACGCCTGATTTGATGTGAATGCAACCTAAAAATAAGCAAATTAATGTCAAAATCCGTTACACCGCCTACACGTTAATGCAGCGATATATATCTGGAAACATCAGATATAATAGTAAAACACTGACAGGGTACATTTTACTGCACGGGTACTTTTACTTTCTGTACTTAAAGTACATTTTACTATAATAACTTAACTTAACTTAATAACTTACTTGACTGTTTCATCTGTATGGTATTAGTACGTTTACATCCACTAATTACTTGTCAATGGTTTAAGTTTGGGAACTCACTTGGCAAACAGTTAATATACAACCAGTGGTTCCTAACCTTGGCTCCAGGTCCTTGGCAGGGTCAACATTCTTGCTCATAGTATACAACTACATTTTATCTGTTAACTTCTGTAACCACAACAGTATGATTAAATATGATCACATCATGTTTTAATCAATGAAGATCAAAGAGTTTATTTGAGCGGTTTGTTCCAAGAGGTTTGACGATCAAACATTGTCTGTAATAGAATGATGGGGTGAATTTTGCTCGCGGAGTGATGTAAAAGCACTCGTCAAAGTAAAATACGCGCGCAGCTGTTTGATTTTCGGGCGCGCACGGATCTCATTTACGCTCTCGGATTTTGCCAGTGATTTGCCTTCATACACACCTACCGTCTGTGTCAGAGTGATATCCGGCCAATCCAAAGACGAGGATTGTAACCAATTAAATCTAGAGATACAATGGTGACTGGGTCCGCTCACTTAGTGTCAAACAGAAAAACTACTCGTGAGCGAGCAGGTGAACGTTTCGTGAGCAGAAGAGCAGTGATAGTCGCGCGCTAGGGAACGCCCCTCACGCGTGCGTGGATCTCATTTGCGCTCTCGGATTTTGCCAGTGATTTGCCGTCATACAATTTGAGATATCACAAGAAAACTTTCAAATGGGAATTAGGAGATACAGGATCGAAATAGATGATTCGCTACTGTTGGGGAAAATCTAAATGACTAATGATTATGTGTGCTTACAAATGCTGTGCCATGTTGTGATAATTTTTATGGCGTCCTGCTCGAAGAGGGTGAACTTTGACACTCAGGACAACAGCTGTTTAGTCTATTTGAGGGTCATGGCCTGCTGAGAGGGACCTCTTAGCAGCATGTTCTGAATTGGAATGATCATAAGGACTGTGGAAGCGGGAAGGTGGGGGCAGAGCGATGTTATGGCCCTAACCTCCTGATGAGGAGAAAGTGACCTTTGTGCAAGAACAAACGCTCTAGTGAAGTTGCAAACACTCTGTTAAGATTACACGGCATGGACGCCATATGTATGTGTGTGTGTGTCACCTTCTGTAACGAATGCCTCAAGTCGTAAACCAAACCTGCACCAATCATTGCAGTTGTTTACAAGTATAAATACAAGAGTCTCAGAGCCAGACCTCTGAGCAGTCTTGGCATGTTGTTGTATGTGTTCAACCCTGCTTCTTCTTGCAAGAATAAATGTTACATGATTAATGATTTTCCATCGGTCTTGTGTGCATTTTTCTAACAGCTACAGTGAAGATAAAGAATTAAAAAAATGATGGTTATGTTATATGCCCGCTGTACTGAAAACATACCAAACCGTGACTCCAAAATCATGTCGCAAACTGACCCATGACGTTTGTGTACGGTTCCACCCCTAATAAACTATTAAAAATAGTGTGAATTGCATCTCTAATAGCAGCATTAATACCAGTGCCAGCAGAGAGACAACGACAAAGTGAAACAAAAAACAGCCTCAAACCAAACAAGTCTACAGAAGCATCAAGCCTATACAGCTGGGACCAGACCCAGTGTGTGTGTGTGCATTTACACATAGCTTAACTGTGTTCTCAGCTGCCACTCCACACACAAACACACACACACACACACACACTCACACACACACACACACACACACACACACACACACACACACACACACACACACACACACACACACACACACACACACACACACACACACACACACACTTGAAGAGGCTGTATTGATTATGATGAGTCCTTCATCCTTTCAGGTTATTAAATTATTGATCAGAGACAAAGACTTTTAATGGAATCCAAATGCCATGATGTGTGTGTATGTGTGTGTAAATGTGTGTGTTTGTGCGTATGTATGAGTTGCCGTGTTTACACTGCCTGTACTACATCATCTCAATGCTGACTGACACAAGCACACCCACCTACACACACACAACCTTGTACTTCTTTCTTTGTGAGGACAATCAATGACATAATGCATTCCCTTAACCTAACCCTTACCGAAACCTAAACCTGATCCTAAGCTGAACCATAAAACCAAGTCTGTACCCTCAAACGTTTTTTGAAGGCCTGTCCCAAAGTGAGGACCGACCAAAATTGTCTCACTTTCCGAAAAATGCTCTGAAGTAGGGTTGCACCTAACTATTATTATTTTGATTAGTCCTTAAACGACTAATCGTTTATGCTAAAGATAATTTTTTATCAATATCACTATGACTTCACCCTAAATAAATATCCGAAACTTGTCTGATTAATATTTAAGTATTTTATTCAATCATCTTGTCTTCAACAAATGAATGTATCAAGAAAATAGACCCTATTTGTCAGATCCCTGATCAGACAAATACTGGACTTCACATTGTTAAAAATATCAGCTGTGACATAGATGAATTAAAACAATGTCTGTAATTACAACCCAGTATTTTACAAGTACTTGACTTGAGTAATGGTTGTGACATAGAATAGATCGATTTCATCACTGGACTAAGATTCAGTTAAGATAATCACGAGTAATTGTACTTTTACATCAGTGTGGGGCAAGCAGGGAAATAATTGAAATAATCACAGACTGTAAAAACAATATGTGACGTTAGCTTGAACCATTTCCTCACTCATCAATGGCTGTTAAAGTGAACAGAAAATATAAAACGGACGAATAACAACGTCAGATGAGGTATGGTGTAACGTTGCCATAACAGCAGCCTTGCCCAAATTACTTTCAACATCAAATCAAATGTACTACTCCTTCCAGAAACACATTCCACACATTGATAATCCTAATATATCATGCTTTGGTGAGAACAAAGGATAATCAGGGATGGTTTTTTCCTGTTTTTAATTTGCACATCAATATATTTTTTTGAACTGTTGTCTTAAATACTTTCACACATAGTGCTAATTTTACGTGGCGAACAAAGCATCATTTCTTTTTGAAGCGAGTCCAGGCTTTTCTCAGATTTCGCTCTGCAAATAGAGGCATCGACCAATCTCACTAAAATGGGTTGAGTTGGGCTTATATTTATAAAACAACAACACGATGGATCAATGACGTTGATTGTATGTCAACAAATTTCCCCAGCCCTAACCCGAAGGTCTAAAACACAAATTAGTCCTCACAAAGATAGCTGTACAAGTTAACACACACACACACACACACACTCACGCACACGCCTATACAAACACAATTACACAAGTATAATCAGAGCTATATGACAGGATTGAACAGCAGGAGAGTTGCTTATTAACCCTTTTTATCTCTGTTGTTTCATTCTTTGATATTCTTTATTGTCCCTTGTTCTCTCTCTCTCTCTCTCTCTGTCTCTCTCTCTCTCTCTCTCTCTCTCATTGTCCCTCTTTCTTATCTCTAGCTGAACTTTCCTCTTGTCTCGTCTGTTGTCCTGCTGGTTTCCCTATGAGCCGGGCCTCTCACTATCACACCAAAAGAACTCGAGTGCCAGTTCACAGTCCAGGTAATAAAAACATACAGATGTAGAAGAGTGAATGGAGGCCGTGGGAATTTCCCAGTCATACAAAAGAAGGCCTACACGGTAAGAGGATGATCATTCATTCAAGGCAGACTTTCACAATATTTACCATAACTCTCCTCAGGCATTCAACAACGTTAGTTCAGGTGTGAGGAAGGGGGGCCTCAGGCTAATTCTTAAATCAGGCAAGAGGCAAGACGGCTACACGCTGCTTAATTTGCTAGCTGGGTGGACTCGCTTAGGGGATGAAAACTAAATCAAATGTGCAATGAAAAAACTCCAAACACTGCATTTTACTGCATTGCTGATTCGTAATAGGCTCAATATGTTTAATTACATACTAACTTTGTATTCTGCGGAATTTCGACTTTAGCCTTCAGGTCAAATCGTATCAGGTTTCATTACAAAAAGCGCTGAAGGATCGGCCATATTTGTATGCAACATGTTCAACGTAAAGGACCTACACAGTGTGTCTATTTTCAGTAGAAATACCTTATAATAGACATCAGACGTTTTGAAATGATTAGAAGTAGAACAAAGGAAGAATGTGTCACGGTTCCACCCCCGTTAGCCCTGTGAGTGTGATTCATTTCTTTTTTAAGTCTCCTTTTAGTATGAATGCTGTGTGCCTGGTTTGTTTTCTCTCTATCTCACTATCTCTATGTGACAGCTTTCCATGGGAGGAGTTGCACACCTGTGTGCAATTTCGTCAGTGGACTCCTGCTGAGAGCACACCCGTGGAGGATCTTCATTAGTAGTTTATAGAAGTAGCATGCTGCTACGTCTGAGTAGTATGCATATGCCAAATTCCTTGCTTTAGACTCTCAGTCCTAGTTTTGAGTAATGTCAGCCTCTCGATTGTTTGTGTTTTCTGCAACTTTTGTTGCTTGAGTCCTCAGTTTCTTTTGGTACTGTATTTGAAAGTTCTTTAGTAAAGCATGTTCTACTTCCCATCTTCTGTGTCTCTGAGTCTGCATCCGGGTGCCTCCACCTACCACATGTTAGAATGATTGTTGGCCTCTTTAATCAGATTTATATTCATTTTATCTTTGTGTCCAGTACAGAGTGATTGGTCCGGGGTTGTTTTTAGTTTATCTTTATTTAGCTAGCACAAGACTAAAGACTGACCTGCTCCACTATGATTACTCAACCACTTTATCGGAGTGTCTATGTTCTCACATCCCACTGTGCCCTTAAAAGTCTAACAACATTGATGTTGATGTATTTTTATCTTTTGTGCAAGAAAGCCAGGAAAATAGCATCTATTTCCCCACATGGCTAACATAAGAGAATGGCTCAATCTGGTGAAACCTCATTACAAGAGCTGGGATTGAACCTCCAATGGAAATAAAAATGAGCCAACACAGCCAAAATGATTGAAAAAAGAAAAGGCCAAAAATGTCCCCATAAGGGTTCACTAACAAGGACCACGCCAATAACAGTATGAGTTTCGAGAGGTTTATTGCATAATGGATTGATTGTTAGATTAAGAAGCGGAAACGGAAAGGGTCGAGGGATGAATAGATATAGGGTAGGGGTAGAGGGATGTAGGGTAAAGGGATGAAGGGGAGTAGGGTAGAGGGATGAAGGGATGTGGAGTACGGGTCGAGGTAGAGGGATGTGGGGTAGAGGTCGAGGTAGAGGGATGAAGGGATGTAGGGTAGGGATGCAGAGATGAAGGGATGAAGAAATTAAGGGATATAAGGAAGAAGAAATGGAGGGTTTGTAGAAAAGAGGTTAGGCGATCGATGGGGGACCGTTGGTGTCCAGTGGCTGGCAAGAACAGGGGGAATGGAGACTGTAGGGTGGGGGCTATCTCTTCGGAAGCTCTGGCGGTGCAGAGTCCCCTGTTGTTCCTGTAATCCTGCAAGAGAGAGAAAATAGGACGAAATGGGGTTGGGTGGGAGAGATGTGAAGACAGAGAGGAAGTGAACAGGTTCGTTGTGCTTAAATACTCTGTGCAGAGGAAATGAGCTGTGTTCTGAAGTTTATAAAACTCAATTTAAATATTCTCCCTTTTAGTGTGCATTTCTCTCAATGGTATCTGCCAATGCAATTTTGATATATCATTTGTAAAAGAATGTACTTTTTGGAATACTTTGTAATGGGTGAAAGTATTGGTCAATTGGAATTGACCAAAATTCTTCTGGTATTTAAACTGCAACAATCAGTACTTTCATATTCACAGCCTGACTCATCAGTGGGTAAAAGCCTGCTGTTGGCTGCGTATTTCACGTGGCATTCTCCTCCCCAGAGCTTTCCCCCTATAGCAGAATGATAATGTGTCGAGCCGGACTTTTCTTTAGCTGACCCAGCGCTGTGGTGAGAGGTCTGGCTATGGCTATGCAAGACGGATGTCTCTGTCATTTTTCAGATTCAGCAGGTATGCATCATCAGGAGCATGGCCAATTGTAATCAATGTGGTGGAGTTCTTCAGCAAATATTTAGGGGTAAAAAAAAAGTTTGTTGCTCATTTACAACCCAGCGTGTCTTCACTTTATAAAAAGCAGTGCTTGCATGTGAACACACAACACAGTCTCACTTCCAACTCGACAAATACGGCAGCTTGGTCATTGGCCCTATACTGTGACGCTGTACCCCTCTGGCATCAGTTTTTGCTTTGAACATGCTTACAGTGCTGATTCAAAATAAACTTGCATCTTCACAGGAAGAACTTGGTTAAATTTAGACAACAAAGCTACTTGCATAGTTGCGTAGTTAATGTACTTGACTTAAGTTAAGTTTGTTACATTATGATACATTACGTTGACTACCGTAAAATACGTCAACACCATCTTTTGGTTTCACACGGGACATAAACATCGGTCGTCTGGGTGAAAGTCCTGTTTGTTTGACCCATCCGTCCGCCTCGACCTTCTCCTTACAAGGATATAGACTGTATATAGGAAGTGGACTTCATCGAGACGTCACCCATTGGTTGGTGGACTGTCGTTATGAAGCCTAAATGAACCATAATGTACTAAATGAACATCATGCTGTATTGAAGAAGACTTGAAACTAGAGACTGAGACCATAAACTCATGTTTACAATGTTTACTGAGGTAATAAATCAAGTGAGAAGTAGAGTCATTTTCTCATAGATTTCTATACAATCAGAGGAGTGATGGACATTAGAGAGAATGCAGGTTTTAAGATACTTCCGCATTGGCTTCACTTGCAGAACCAGAGGTTGCCGCCTGTTTATGCTTCATCACATAACTTCCTCCTCTACTCCTGCCATAGCTACTGCCATGTAGAACGTCATATTTTGAAGTATAAGGCCACTGACCAAGATACAATTTTGACGCTTTGATAGTGAGAATTTGCTGAAACACAGGGTTGTGGCACTGTAGGCCAAGCTGAGCTATTGCAGACAATTTGGTGTGGACACAAGCACAATGAAACAAACTCTGATGCTGTGAAAACACAAATTATTGTCACCGTCTATTGTTGGAGCTATTTCCATGGACACTGCTGTCTCCCAGTCTGTCTGTCTGTAATACTTTAGCCATTCCTCCACTCTGCTGCTCCATCTTCTCTCTCTCACTGTCTGTCTGTTTGTGCTTGTGATGTCAGAGCTCGCCTGGCCTCCTGGTGTGCAGAGTTTGATATTTTGATAGAAAAATGATGCAAGTGAAAGCAAGTAAATAAACCGGTTATATACATTATCTGCTCTCTATTTCACCTCCCCCTCTGTCCCTCGCATACACACTGAACAAAGCGCGCTGAGACATAAACCGTATGCCTCGGCTTACCGCACATGGTGTAGTAAAATGAAATACAGAGAGGAGGAGGTGTGGAGAGGGTGTGTGAAAGATAGAGAGGCTCTTAGGTGAATTGTTTTGTTGGATTAATGTTGAGGATAAATAAAGAGAAATCCGAGGTGTCGGTAAGCTGTGATGAGCTCCATCACTCCAACACCTTAATGAAATCACCCAGCTCTTCATATTTCACGGAACTACACAATCTGATTAAGACCTCTTCCAAATATGGACACACACACACACACACACACTCATATGTACGAGCAAGCGCAACCGCATTGATGCGCACACACACACACACACACACACATTCACGCATCAAATATAGAGACATATGGCCTGGAAAGAGTGAGGAAGAGGAGGAGGCTCAGAGGAGAGGAACTGAGTGATGGGTTGATGTCCCAGGAAAACACATATGGACCCATCCAGCAGACACAACCTGTACTAACTCCCTTGTGATGGGTCTGCCGTTTCCCGCACAAGGTTGCAACAGTGCTGAGAGCGTACAATAAAAAAGCAACTACTCTCAAAGAAAAGTGCTGTAGCAAATTTTCCGTTTGAGTGCTACTATTAGTTGCCAGTCAAGCAGAAAATAAGTAATCACTTTTGTTTTTATTTGATCCCATCCTGGATGATAGAGTTTGATTTGTGTTCTTTTATCACTCTCTCAAAGAAGAGGGAGACATTTTTTTTCCCTTTTTGGCTGTGGGCAGATTTTGAGACCGTCTCAAAAGTGAAGCCAATGTGGATGTGCCTTAAGCTTGCATTCTCTCTACTGGCCATCAGGGGGCGACTCCTCTGGTTGTATAGAAGTCTATGAGAAAATGACTCTACTTCTCTCTTGATTTATTACCTCAGTAAACATTGTAAACATGAGTTTATGGTCTCAATCTCTAGTTTCAAGTCTTCTTCAATAAAGCATGATGTTCATTTAGTAAATTATGGTCCATTTAGAGTCAAACAGACCATAAAGCAGGGTATGCTATAGGGCGGGTGTTCTGCTCCGACCCAATGTCGACTCTGTGTCCTGTATTGGGCTTTGCAGTCAGCTAAACTCTTCATCATGCTCTTCCTCTAAGGAACAGACCAGCATGTTGTATATGGACAGGTTTAATATGAAGAAGTGTGAAACTACAAAACAGGCAACAAACATACAATCACATATTTAGTTTTGATCAAACTTAAATACTGTGTATAATAATACTGGAAACATACATTGCTGTGCCATCCACATATATTCATCAGTTACATGTTGCACATGTCATCAAACTATCTCTAATTTCAACAAACTAACAAAATAAACCCTCAGAAATACCTAAAGCTATACAAATTATACTCACTGGCACTGCCACTCAGAGGGCCAGAAAATGCAGGACGGATGAAGATACTATTGCACAATCACTAGTACAACAGAGTCATGTTGTCACAAAACCAGGAAAAGGAATACAACGCTACTTCCTGTCACATGTGCCACATATATAGCAGGTGAACACTGCATCATCTACACTTAACACTAGGCGGCACTATTTGCAGTGTGGGCGAAAAAACGTAATACCATAACGTAACACTAGGTGGTAGTGATTCCTTCAAATAAAATGCAAGTCATTACAGCGGGGCTACCTTGTGATTGGCCGGTTGCTACAGCTACCAGAGCTGTATATGCAGATCTACGTCACTCCTGCGCATTCCAAATATGGTCACTTCTGTTCATGGGCTGCAAAAAAACAAGAAGGCGACGGCCAAAATTAGATTTTTTAAAACCGCAGTCGACTAACCAATTAGTGACCTTACTACGAACACGTCGACTTCTTATATACAGTCTATGCTCCGGACACACACATGTAATCCTTTAACTACAAGAAAATAATCAACACTAAAGGGGGAGTTCACTAAGAATGGATTCTTACACTGATGGCACCAAAAAATTGTGCCCGGACTCAAGGTCCGATTCACAAAAGGTATTGCGCCAATGAGATTACAGTGAAAACACTCTTGTCAAGTATAGATGTTGCCTTTGAACCAAGAACACAGTAGGCAGAAGAATGGCAGGGAGAAAAATAAAAAAAATAAATGTTTAGACCGCAATCTAGAAGTCCTGATGAACAAGGTGCGGAGGCATTCCTCAAACCTTTACATGTGATAGAGAAAAAAAGTATTGGCGATTTAAAATCCCAGTCTCTAAGTATAAATGTACTTATAGGAAGACACTGTGGCTCAGTGGTAGAGCAGGTTTGTTCTTCAATCAGAGGATCGGGGTTGATCCCTGATCGCTAGTCCTCGTCATTGTGTCCTTAGGCAAGACATTTAACAGAGTTGCTCCCGTAGCTTCACGACGATGTGTTTTGCATGGAAGTTCCTGCCATCAGTGTATGAATTGGTGTGAATGTATCAGCGCTTGTGAAATGGACTGTTTTTGCAATTACGCTCATTTGCATAGAATTCCTCTGAATCCGTTTTATCTGGCCAAGTATATATGCACATACAAGGAATTTGATTCCAGTTTTTTTGCATCTCTCACAATGTACTCACACAGAAATAGAATTATTAGCCAGGGACAACACATTTTGTCATATTTGTGCAGTTTTAGCGCCTGCAAAAGTGACGGGTGACAAACACGAACCGGGTTACTTTAAAGGTCTTCTCATCTCTGTCTGCTACCTGAATGTGTTGTTTGAAAAGGTTCAACATGAGGTTTCAGGTATTTTGCCAAACAAAGAAACTATCTGAAACGATTCCGATAACAATCAGAGCCCTTTGACTCATTGAAGTCAACAACCAGACATATTGATAGTAGTCTCTTTAAAAGGAGCCTCTGGCTTGGGGCCGCCTGACCGTTTGAGCCCCTGAGTCCTCCATGGTAAGTGTTATCAATACTTGGATGAGAAATGGCAGAAAAGCATGAGGTGAAATCTAAGGTTGTCCTCAACCCTCCAACCAATCGATTGGTCAGTGAGAGGCAAAAAGAAAATTGTGTTTTTTATTCAACCATCCAGCAATTGTGGTGACTTTTGTGATATTTCTGTCATTTATTATTTTACTTCGTTTAAGACAGACCCATGACTTTTCCCAAGTTTTCACTATTATTCATCAGTTTCAAAGCTGCGGTGCAAAGAGGTCAGAAAAAGCAAACAACTACCTCTGACCAGTAAAAGGCCATGTTATGTGTTTAACTTTGTTTTTCTTCAAATATTCACATATATAGAATGTATTGAGAATGAATGTAGAATGTATGAATTGGTTAATTGAATAAATAATTAGTAATTTCAGAGGATTAGACAACTAGACAGTTGTAATAACACAAAGAATAACAATTTAGTGTGGTGTTCCTCTATAAGATTTTAACATTTTAAAAACAAATCAAATCTGCTACATCTGGACAGTTTGTTTGTGGTTTTGAACAGATTTTATTGACAGTGACCAAATGACCCATCAACTGTCATCCGATTGTGATTCAAATGTTGCTAAACTGTGATTGGTGTACAAATACAGTGGGCAATCCAATGGGGAATAAGCAAATCAGAAGGCATGCTCCGAACATGTCTGTTGTTTCATTGCTTTATACACAAAGGGATGACAGAGGCAAAGGTTGTTCTCCACAAAGAGCGAATGGCGCTTGTAAAACATGCTTTTCCAGCTTTTTATTTGTCACTTCCTGTTTTAGATATAGATTCTTTTGTCAACAGTGCATCAATGAGAGGGTGACTCATTGCCGTTGCAGATCCACTTGGTGATTCAGACTGGAACGACAGGAACATTTTCACATTAATGCCCACATAATGCCGCTCTAAGATGGAGACAAGTGCTTTCTCTGGTGATATTGCTAATTTGTGAGAGTTGGCTTGACCAGCCAGAAACTCATTACCTGTGTTCAGGTTTAATCCATCCAGTCCACAATGCCATTACAACAATAAAACGAGTGAGTGAGGGAGAAGGAGGGAGGGTGAGAGAGAGAGAGGAATGTCAAGCGGATAAATGGATGATGATGACTATGTTAGGATTTTAAACACTTAAGATTTTCTTGGATTAGTAAAAATGTACTGTCACAAAACTGTTGACATTTGTCATTTTACTTGACCAAATCAGGTCCAACCACAAACTTGAGGAAAACCTTAATTCATTTTTGTATGGGTGGATGGATATATCAACTTTCAATGCATTCTTACACCAATGGGGACTGTGGCTCAGTAGCTAGAGCGGGTCTCCCTATATCAAAAGATCGGCGGCTCGATCCCCAGCTTCTCCAGTCCATGTGAATGAGTAGTTATTCCTGATGGGCAGACAGCGCCTCGCATGGTATCAGTGTATAAATGGATGTGAATAGGTGAATGACATCTAGTATAAAAGCTCTCTGAGTGGCCAGCAGACAAGAGAGGCGCTATACAAGTTAATTTACCAATGCGTCAAATAAAGTAGCTCATCAGTGTCAGTAAGCTTTAAACCTTCCCCTCTAGCACCAGTTCTGCACGCCTCAGCGATGGCATGTCAAGATGTGCTCGTTACATGCATTGCTTGAATTGCTTCTTTTCAAACGCATGTCTATGCAGGGTGTTATGAAGTTTACATCCTCTAGGGGCCGCTAGCCGGGCTTCAGACTTTTAGTCTTGTTTATTTATTATTATTGATATCTTATTATGAACCGTAATGCATTTTGTGGGTATCAGTCAATTCCATTTCATTGCTTTTTTTGCAGAGTGGGGCTGAAATAGAATCGAGGGGAGACAGACGGGAGATGCAGGGGGATGTGATGGGCCGATGGGGGTGTACAGCTCCATTAAGACAACAGTTAAAGTAGTGGTGACTACAGAACAGCAGAGGAGACAGCCCTGACCGAGAATTATTAGTCAGCAGCGCACTACTCAGCATCGCCGAGGACAGGGCCAGGGTCTCTCTGTACTACGCTCCAGCACACCAGACTACGTGCTTCGTCCCTGTGCCAAAACACAGCTGTAGTTGTTGTTGGCAAATCGGGCCTCTATACCTGTGGAGCTGGTGTCTTTCCAGCCCCCTCCCCCCCCGACGACAACGATGATGATAATGACTCATTTCAGCTGTGGCGATGAAGATTCCGCCTGCAGTGACGACGCCTCTGCCCAGGATGGAGAGGAAACACACTGTGAGAATTGCATTTCCACCTGACTGACTGGCAGATTCCATCCCGGGACGTGCTGTGTGCATATAAAGCTTGCATTAATGGACTTTCTCTCATCCGGATGAGATGTTCCTTACATGGATTACATATTAATAATCGCCTGTTAAAAACATAACCTAGCAACTTTTCCTCACTTTCCTCCTCGTATCACTTTTCTTTCTTCGCAGCTTTCAGGGCTCAAACACAGTGGGCCATCAGCTCTTAATGATGAGGGACAAAACCTGCTGCTGTGCACTTCAGCTACTGCTATATTGTTCTGATGCTGTAATGAGACTGAACGAACAGTGTATGTGTGTGTGTGTGTGTGTGTGTGTGTGTGTGTGTGTGTGTGTGTGTGTGTGTTGCGTTAGTGTTTTCTAATGGTTAGACTTAAGGGCTCAGATGAAGATTCAATTACTGTGGCCTGTTGTTGTTCACAGCCGCTGGCTACACACACACACACGCACACACAGATCCATACACTGTCACAAGATTGCCTACACACACTTCATATACTGCCCATAGTTCATTGACTCAATGAAATTTGAATGCCCTCAACACGCAGATAAACAAGCACGCACGCACACACTCACAACACACTCGACAACAAAGTCATTTGAGAACCCTGAAGGAGCAATATCCAAATCTGCCAAAGAGAAAAGAATGATAATTCTATTGAGAGTCAATCTCGGGGCGTTTTGTGATTATGGTTATTTATTTGGAGCCGCACGGTACAGTCAGCGTCAGAATGAACGCAAATATCGATCTCTTTTAGGATATGAAAACACCTGCAGGCCCCAAATCATTCCTCGCAGTCTCCCTCCACAACACTCATTCATTGGCTCCATCACAACTCCTCTCCCTCTCCCCCCTACTCCTCCCCCACCACTTTAGTCTCACTTTCTCTTTACTGCCTTCTCCTCTTTTTTTTGAGATGGGTCATCTGAGGGAAAAAAAAGTAAAAAAACACAATTTGCCACTTGTGTTTGGACACTTGTGTCTGCGGATCACTTTCTTACATCCTACCTCTACAGTAAGAAGCGGTCAAATACTAATACCAAGAAGTTAACTAATGCTTTTCCTTTGTGAAGACAGCAGAAGTGAGGTTCACAGACAGCGGTCTGAAAGGTCTGTCAATCTATCAGTCCATCTGTCCAACACTCTGGTCCAGCATACTTTAGCAACTGTCCGGCCAGCTTGCCATGACATTAGCCGTGAATATTCATGGTCTCTAGAAGATGTATTGTAATATTTTTGGCCAACTCTAATTGTTCCATCGTCCCTTTGTCCCATGACAGGGTATGTGGGAAACTAATGGAAAAAGGTTCATGAATGTCTAAATGGATATTGATGATATAGAAGCCGTAGAAGATGAACGCTACGGTTTGTGGTGATGCCCCCAACATTTCCTCCAATATCACTCTCAAGTCAACATTCACACTATACTCCACTATGATTCAAGCTTCACTTATCAATACTTTATCGAACTAAATCACATGAGGACCCGCATTGAGACGAACACAAAAGTGATCACTCAACGATGAAGAACCACTGAACTTTTCAACAACCTTTTGCTCAAATAGTGCAGCGCCCGTTCGTGCAAAAAGTGAGTATTGGATTTTGAAATGATCAGAAGCACAGCTTTGCCATGGAGTTTCTTGAGCACAATTATGGCACCCTAAGGAAAACCCATTTTCAAACTAGAGTTTTCAGGACTTTTTACTTTTTGTTGAGTCAAACCAGCCCTCTTGACTCCAACAATAGTCCATTTTTGATCATTCCTGTCCCACCCAGTGTGGTCCAGTCATGTGCAATCCATTCAAGCATCAGTTCAGTCATGTCGAATCGAGTCCAAAACAGTAGAAATTCAAAGTGACGTGCACAAAAGAAAAGCAGTAGAATATAGATCAATAAAGTGAGAGCAATAATAAGAGAACGAATTGACAGAGAGGAGCGGGTTGTGGTGGTGGTGTGGGGAGGAAGATGTTTGATGGGCAAATGTATTTATGCTACTCTAAGTTCAGGAATCAAGTAGACTATTTGTAGTGGACGTGAGTGATAAAATAAAAGCGATCATCAGCATGGAAAGAAGTGTTTATGAATTATTTAAAGGTTCAGGGGATTTACAGTACATGCCAGCTGACTTAGCTAAAGACCCGCTTCCTCTCCTCTCCATCTCATTATTTACTCATCCCATCTTCCACTCTGTTTGACCCACACCCCTTTACTCACACACTGCCTGTCTACGTATATAACACTGCTTTCATCTTTTATGGTCTCTTTATGCCTTCCCCAATCATTTTTTGTCCATCTCCACTTCATCTCTTACTCATCTTTCATCCGTTTGTCCCAGATTTTTTCCATTATCTCCTCCTGTCTGTCTTCATTCCCTCTGTTACTTCCTCTCTTCTCCCTTTTCCGCTTCTTTCTTTTCCTTCATCCTTACCCTAGCATCTTTCTGTGCTAAATTCTAAATTTGTTAGTAATTACAGAACTTCACTTCATTAAAAAAGAAATGTCTGCATCTCTCACTTTTTTTAGCCACACTAGTTGCTTCAGGATTAGCAGTCGGTCCACCACTTTTGTCCACAGTGAAATATTTCGACCATTGGAAGGACTGCCGTGCAATTTGGCACAGGCAGTCATGGTCCCTAGAATATAAACCCTGCAGAAATGGTGATCTCCAGACTTTTCCTGTAGCACCACCATGAGGGTGACATTTTTCCTTATATGTTAATATTTCAAAAAATATCAGACAGATTGCAATCAAATCCACGGTAAGCTTTGTTCTTAATATCGTTATGTCCGTCTGTTTTATTTTTGGCTCCATGAACATTTTGATTCTAATATTGTGTTATTGTATAAACGTGAACACACTTAGTATATGGCCATATAATAATATTAGCAGTAAGCTAGGTTTTAACAGAACTTTAAACTCAGTAAGCAGACTTAAGTGTTGAATGTGATAATAGACAACGTGTGTGATTGTATAATTGTCAGTATTTTTGGAGTTCTTTTTCACATGAGATACAGTAGAACAATGTATAACTGACGTCAAATAGATTTGTTTTGCATATGGTGAATAAATTGATTCTGCTGAGCGAGGCTAAACGAACAGGAGGGAAGTCGCCCTGTCTTATCTATTTGTCCTGTTGGCAGAAACTATCATCTGTCTATTCGGTACCAGGCGGTATCTGTAACACGAGCCTAACACCTAGCGCTTGAGCACCTGTTGGAAAACAGGAGCTCAGGCTGGGCCAGTCGATGAAGTCTAAACTACTCCTCGAACACTTAGTCTATTCTGTTTATTTTGCTGTTAAATTTGCGTAATGTGAATTAAGCATTAGCGTCCTGATATTTACTCAAAGTTCCACACAAAAAAATGTCATGGGTACTACCCTGCCAAAATGTCCTGTTTAGAAAAACATAGAAATACAATGTGCACTGAGAGCTCTTGTAATTGATGGAGAGCAACTGCGACTCGTTGATCTTGTGAGGTAATTGTAGATAATACCAGCTCACTTACTAAGTAGTCTTTTTCCAAAGCTAAGCAGTTGCATCACAGTCAATTCAGTTCACTATGTACACCAGTAGGTGAATGCATCATTGTAAATACCAACACAATGTGCACGCGCTGATTCTGACTGCCTTCAGTTTAGTAGTACGTTCAGACAAGACTATCCCCAAGCAGCTTATTACAACCCACATGTACGTTTTATTGTTGGGCGGCACATCAAACCAAACTGCGACCATTTCACAATGTTAACACGCATCTATCTATCTATTAGAGGGTAGGGACAAACAGCTTGCAGGGCTTGCTGGTTCAGGCTGTAGCTTGTCCAAACTGTCTCGTTCAGTGATCAGATTATGATTGTTTCTGTGGACTCAACTGCTAAAAGCTACTAATTTGTTAGTCAGTAATAACGGTGCTCTACTACAGTCGGTTAACTTTGTAGATTTGAAGATGAAGAATCGTTTGTGCATGCACTGAACACCCTTAGTGCCCACAAATCCATACATTTCCTCCAAGCTCACTGCTGTTCTGTTAAAACTAACGCCATTTATGGGAAATGGTGTGAAATTTGCAATTTGGGGGCACAATTTGATCCTATAACAAAACCATGGAGTGCTCTTCTAAAATGGAGGACTTGAATCTCAGCAAGCAAACAAAGATAGTAAAGTGTGGGCGCCAAGAGTATGTCATCTGCTCTAAGCCCCCTGCCACAATGATCCCTTCACACTGTCTCATGATTTAAGACTGGGAGATAACACACCAGATGCTCTCCTGTGGGGAAAAACTCTGCCACGAGAAAAAGGAATGGCATCAAAGGAATCAGTGAAGTTCGGATTAAATAATGCATTCTACATGTAACTTTAAATAGCCGCAGTATGGTAGTTATTTAGATTATTTAGATTCATAATTCAGGTTCAGAGAAACTTTAGTGTCCATCACAATGTGTGTGAAGTAAGTGTTTGATGTGACACACAGTACACACATCCTGCCAAAAGACAAACAGATATTGAATAAAACACTGGATGAAATAGTAGTATAAAGTGGCAATAGTGTTCATGTTTTAATTGATAATAAGTTGGAATGAAGCACTGACTGTCTTGGCCTTGATACGCCTAATTACCCCTGTTAATTAATTTAGTTTCCTAGCAACAGATTACAACATGGCCGATGACTTGGTATTTGTGTGCACAGCCTTCAGACATTGTTCATTCATCCTCTGCCAATGCCACCATCAAGCTCAAGTGCTGTTTCTCAACAACAGACATTTAGCCAGATAAGTTTCAGTGAGAGGGCAATTAGTTTGAACTCCCACAATTGTTGTTGTTTTCCTGCCCCTATATTGGCATGGAATGGAAGTGAACATGCATTTATTTACAATTCTGAAACAGGACTGGCGTAACTTGATGTAACTGAGGTCAACCAGACACTGAAAGTAGTTATTAGCAACCCCTCAACTCTATCATTTAATGTCTGCACCACAGTCTAGCTTGTTTGACAAATGCAATATTTCATGTTATATGGCCAATTTAGTACACAGTCTCACTCCCAATTCCTCAAATACCGTCATTTAGTCGTCCTGCACTCAACCTAAGATGCTCTAGGTACCCCTCTAGCATCAGCTTTGGACGTGCCAGTGATGGAGTGTCAGGGACAGTGTGCCCAACACATTCACACAGCCAACTTATTTAAAACAGCTGCTTGGTCAATGCCCCTTGGTATCTTTGACTTACGTCAATACTGAGTGACTCACATGTCTAACAACACTAACGACTCAGGTGACAAAACGTCACGTCACGCATTTACTTTTAGTTTCACACAGTACGCGAACGTGTCTCCTGGACGTACGTCCTGTGTTTGTTTGATACATACTCCCCTCCCTCACCACCATGCACAGACGTTCTCGCTCTTTATGCTACATCAGTTGTTCTGAACATCTACTAATGACCTGGATGGGTTGACATTGGAGTTAGTTGAAAGCCTGGTGCGTCTCAAACGGATCTTTTAAGGTGACTTGGTGCGTCGGTATGAGACGCTGAAGGGCACTGATCAAGCTTCGCTACTTGACAAGTTGGGAGTGAGACCATGTTGATTATATCTTCTCATTACAGTAGTATCTCAATAAGTCATGTTCATATACCAAACAGCATCTGCAAACCCTTCCCCCAACATCTTTCTGACGTCTTAATCTGGAGTGCATTTTTCTAACTTTCCAAAACTGACAATCCGACAAGTATACGACAAGTAAGAGAATATGTTTGGAGAACAGTTATTAATACAGTAACCCCATTTCCACTTATAACCTGTGGTGTATAAAGTACCCAAAAGCCATACTTTTAAAAAAAAGTAAAGATACCTTACTGGAAAATGACTCCAGTAAAAGTGAAAGTCACCTATTAGAATACTACTTGAGTAAAAGTCTTAAAGTATCTGATATTTACTGTGTTTAATTTACTTAAGTATCAAAAGTAATTTTCTGATATTAAATGTACTTACAGTAACTATTGAAAGTAAAAGTACAAGTAAATGCTGTTAATAAATTAGCAAAGGGTCAGAATTTTGAGAATTATGAAGTTTATTGTTATAGGTGCTGTGGCCACCATGACCAAGGACAAGAAGTTGTGTTGAAAATAATTGGGTTGGCTGTGATCCATCCAGGAGCAACAATGTTCAACATAATATATTGTACATACTTTTGCATCTACTATGAACTTATCATCATAATTCTCCGAAAAGCAATATGACACTATGGAGTTGTAACAGTGTGTTTATAAGTATGCTCATTCCAACTAGAGGATGTAGAGGGCAAATGCATAATATTGTGTTCAGCAAAAAATATCAACTTGATGCATCAGATCAGTGTTTTGAGAAAGGACACCTGCCTTGTAAACTCCTATGGGCCTGATTTGTGCACTTTCGTGTCATCATTTTTGCATTAGGCTGCAGTTCCTACACAAAACCTCTAAATGGTTCTTGTTCAACAACACAGAATGGCTGGAGCCCTTGGACCACATACTTCACGACAGCTTTGTCAATGGACCTCAGAGACACAGTCAAGGTGTTCACTAATGTGGTCTGCTCAGGAGCCCTTTTTCTCTTTGTTGATGCCAGCTCTCCATATCTTTTAAGGTGCTGTACATGCTTTCTCTGAAACAGTGAGAGAAAGACATTTTGTAAGCATAACAACTTTAGCTAGCCCCACTTGCTACACACACTTGCATGCATCTCCAACTCCGACGTGGTTCAAATTGTAATGCGGCGCTCTCGCGGCTCCTGTCAATCCTATGGTGTGGTGGCTAGCTAACATTAAGTTAGCTAACGTTAGCCAACTAGTGCTGCAATGATTATAGCTAAGATAACTCAAATCAACAAAATCTCACAACTGTCAAGACTTCCTCAGCTCGCTAGCGATCTGTCTACTACACTAATTGTCTCATTTGATTTACGATAGCTAGCGAACGTTAGCCTAACATACACTATGTATAGCTAAATTAGAAGATCAGACACCTGTCTCCCCCCCTCCCCCACCAAAGATATACTCCAATCCTGTGGGAAACACTGCTAGATATCTTAACAGGTTTATGGTAATTATGATAACTAAACATTAATGTTGCGGCTCATGGGATTAATCTTAATTTACCTCAATATGTTTCTTGAGGTTGGATGGGGAGTTTTTGAATGCCAATATTTCAGTAGCTTTGGGTCAGAATAGTAAAAGACATATTTGTGATTAATCAGACATGGGTAAGGTATTCACTATTATATGTTAGCTAAAAACCACAGGGTCACACTTATACATCTGGTACGAAGAATCTTTCTCTCCAACGTAAGAAAACATTTCTAGCAAATATGGCCACGGTGTTGGTCTTCGTCACCACCGTCGTTTGTTGCGGGAGCAGCAGGTGCTTCCATTTCTGCTTCCATCATGAAATCAGTCATCGTAGAGTGGAATTCTACTTATGTAGTCGCTCGCTAGCGAGCATCCTGGGCATCACTGGGAATAAAAAAAAAACGCATCACTGGGAATCAAAAAAACGCGGCTTTGAGAGCACTTGTTTGCAATTGCGCAATAACGTGATTAAGCAATGATTTAACTTGCAAGCTAGGACCACTGATTCACCAAACCTGCTTGCTTGCAGTCTGTGTTCCACCACAGTCCCCGACGTTGGCCTCATGATTAATTTTTTTTCTAAAGATAGATTTGATTTTGTAGCGAGTAACGAAGGTTTCAGGGGAAATGTATCCGAGTCAAAGTATCAGTTTTCTTTGCAAAATGTAGTGAAGTAAAAGTGAAAGTCAACAAATATAAATAGTAAAGTAAAGTACAGATATCCAAAAAAACGACTTAAGTACAGTAACGAAGTATTTCTACTTCGTTACTGTACACCTGTACTATACACTACTGCTTATAACCCTTCACACCTTGCATCGGATTGCAATCAGATGGTGCTTGAATGAAAGTACAGGTGTAAATGCACCCAAAACAAGGACAAGTTGGGATCCGATCGACCAAACCACCTCTGGAGCTGTCAGGGAAACGTGCAATGACATTTTCAATCCACATACAATAACTACCTGATATGAGAGAAAGGAGGTGACATTCAGGTGTTTGGGTTGGACAGAGCATTCTGATCTGAAACGTATCTCAATACCAGATGCACGCAATGTAAATGCATCCAAGACGGGTTGAAATCTGATTGTTCAAAGCACCTCTGGAGGAGGTTTGAGATTCTAGCCAGATGTTAAAAAGGTGTAAATGTATCCGTTTGTCTGAGATGCATACAGTATTTACGCCTACGTCAAACTATATCAGTCAGCAGTCTGTGGAAATATCTACTCACTGTCTGATTCTCTAAATACATCTATGATCTGTGTCCTCTGTCTTTGTGATGGAGTTATGCTAAAATGACACTGAAATCGTTCTCTGGAGGAGGGCTGACCCCAATTTACATGAGAAAACTTAAATACAGGACACAAGACACTTCAAATGACAAATGAAAATGGTGCCAGTTTTTTCTTTTGTATTGTGCCTGAAAAGAATCGTTTAAATCACAGAGATTCAGTAACCTACATTTCTTTCTCTACAGTCTCATCTATATTCTTAGTCACCTCAATGTCCTACACTTTGTCATTACCTTCTGTCTTTTATGTTTCTGTCTTTTTCACTTTTCATGGTAACATTCTTTGGAGGGGGCACAAAGACGGGCATTATAATGCAAGTAAAGTATATTGTGAGTCCCTGGAAATGATTATAATCACAGCACATAAGGACACCACTATGGTTAATAATGCGAAGCCAAATTAATTGTAATTTTCTGATCTTTGCCTGATAATTCTAGTATAATAAAAGTCAGCCTGTTTTCTAATGGGTCCTAATCTGCTGTTATTGCATCACTGTGCACTTGAGTAAAAATGTCTTCTTAGAGAGAGCAGGAGATTGTAAGAAGGGCAGCGAGGGTACAAGCAGCTGCAAAATGAAGAGATCACAGTTATATGTGAGATGAAAGGCAACCCAGTCTGAACATAACAGTAGCCATTTCTTCTGTGTTACACCAGGCTAATGGTGCTCAGTACTCCGAACACTTGGCAGAGGTTGTAAAACCACAGCTTGTTGTAAAAAAAAAAAAAGCAGCTTTGGAGATGTTAGTGGTCGTATTATTTCCCTTTTATCATAGGCGAGCACTTTCCCGCTGCCTCCAGTCTTTGTGCTAGGCTAATCATGTCCTGGATCTATCTCTTTGACAACATGGACTCACTGACCCAGAGTCAGTTTGATCTTGGTACAGAGTCCCCATGTATACAGCTCTTGCAACACAATATAATATAGACAATATTATATAACTAGAAAATTTCGCAAGAAATTTTGACAGTGTGGCTTCTACTGCCCGAAGACGTCGCAATATACACACACACTGATGTTACCGGTAGTATCGTTCAGGTTCAATTGAGATAGCGCTTCTCTCTTTTCTGCATTTTCGATTCATAGTCTTGGATTGAATCTTGTATTCGTGATGGACAGTCCACAAATGGCTCCCGTCATTTCTGTACTGGACATATACATCTTTGTATATATTGTATATATTGCGAAATTTTCTAGTTATTATTATTATTAAACCCGATGGATTATATACAGTGTGCTTTGGCACAGGCAGTTTTACTGCCAGCAAATTAGCAGGATTCTCTAACGATTTTCTAGGAGTTGGTATCAGATGTGTGCGTTTGCTCAGCCTCTCTAAAAGCAGATCAGTCATTTTTTTTCTATTCCAGTCCATTCTTCTCTTATTTGACAACTACCACCTGCTAGATGATTTAGTTTTTAGAGCATTATTCTGTACTGTGCTACACGCCTTCTTTCAACAACAACAAACAAATATAATCTGTATTGCTTATTTTTCAAAGAGACGTCTGTAAATAAGCGGATCATTTGTTTTGAGGTAAATCAACTTCCCAGTACTTGAATAGCCCTTATCAAAACCATTATGTCCTAAAAGTTGTCAAATACACTAACCGCTGAATGCAGAGTTATTTTCCTTCCTCTGTTCATGTGAACGAGCCCCAGGACCGAGGCTGCACAAAGGGCTGAGAGGTGGGGTTAATGAATCCCATGGATGTGGAAAATCACTGGAAGATCTGGCTAATTCTATCTGAATTGTACACATGTAAGTCAAACATGTTTTGGCTTCATGGGCCACTGAGCAACTTTCCTAGGAATGAACAGGGCCCTGCTTCCAACATTGTATCCAGTTCTCTTTATACATCCATGGACATCATCCAGTAAGAGTTGGCCAATGACATACATGCAAGCGCACATTCCTGGTAGACTACTTTGTAACATATACGCAGTGTGGGGGGGGGGGGGGGGGGGGGGGGGCGACAGAGTACACAAATGTAGTACAAATCACTTCTGAGAACGAATAAAATGATATTTTATGATATATCATATACCTACGTAACGAAGAAATTCTGAGTAAATGTCACCATGGAAGCTATTTTACTCACTCAAAACACAGTTATACACAAAGTAATACAATAAACTACAAGTGGTACCACAATTTCACGTATTTTTTGCCAGGACACGGCGAGCTATGTACTCCGTTACCGATACCAACCAAAAGCTACGGCTCTCTCACGGACAATCCGCACATCACAGAGCATGAGCATTCCACACTGAATCCAACCATACTTTCCAAATTTCTCTCCTTGAAAGTATTAAAAAGTTACACTCCATAAGCCACAGAAGAACACACAGCCAAACAGCAAAAACATTTTCAATGCTTCCCACCTTGAGATGGTTTTCTGGAAGAAAATCGCCAAAAATCCCAGATTAATCCACGTATGACGAAGGGGTAGTCGTTTTCATTTTCGGCGAATGGGTTTTACGCTTGGGGGCGCGCGCCACGGTTTTGGATTTTTAGTGGCTACAAATTCTGTCAATCAACTCAAAAATCAGCCGACTATCTTCTTGACACTCTTCTGCATTCAACGAGGTGTCATAGGCGAAAATCCGCCAATCATAGGCTGTGTGAGGTTCAATTGAAGTCTGTAAAACTGGAATTCAGACGAGGGTGAGCCATGTTTTACAGGTTTATATAGAGCCCAGGCTCTCAAAATGATGCCAAACTGCTGTTTTGGATGGATTGAACACTATTAGTGATAAAACAAGTGAAATATATAGTTATATAGTATATTAAATAGAATAGCTGCAACAGCTGGTTCCAAAATGAGAATTTGGCTTGACCTCGCTTGACCTCTCCGTACTTAAAACCTCTATATCGTTGGCTTGCTTCACTTTATCAAAGCCAAATCTTTTTCGTGAGACTACTGACATGTTGTGCTATGATTTGGGAGAGTTTTTGGTATTATCTCAAATAACCTGAAAATGTTCAATTTGAGCTGTGTGCCATCTTCATTTGGTATTAACCAGTAACATATACACTGATATTTACACATCTGATCAAATCTCACAAGTGTTAGTGTTATTGTGCCATTAAGATTATTTAAAATTTACCTTGTAGTTAGAGAGATGCACTCCTTTCTGTACGGGTCTGCAATTTTCGAGCAGAGGCCTAAAAATAGGGCTAGGGTTTATTAAAACGACTTAATCTGTTTATCCAACTAAAAGTCTTGGGTTGTATCACTGGTTCCTTAAACAATATGCCCCGACCAACACAGCCTCCTGCATTCACAGTGAGCTCCTCCTCCCCTACTCAACAATGGTGAGTTTACAGTATAGGCTACTCGCCATATTGAAGCCGGCAAATGACGTAATCATGGCCGACGCGTCGCTTGGTTGCGCACCTCTGAATTTGTGTTACTTACCGTGCGATTTATAGCTTTTTGCCGGTTACGCGTACATTCTATGGTCATGTCTCTGGGTTACACCGGTTGCTTTTTTGATTCCTAACAGTTCATTTTGTTTGTACGCCCTCTGGCGTTTAGGAGAATAACGCAGCGAACAGCGCATGGAGTATAAACGCCTCCGTTCATGTTCAGAGCCTGTGCGCCGTCTGCGGAGGTTCGCGAAAGCCGACCCTAGATCCGCTCTCATTTTGGAGAGAGCTTACTATATTATTGTTTTTCCTGCGCCGTGTCCACCCTTTACATATCTTGCTATTGGAAGGCGTGATTACAATCTGGCAACTGCACGCACAGTTTTTATAGAGGTTGACGCCCAGACACGTCCTAAACATAACAACATAAGAACCTCCAGGCAGAGGGCAAGGTCTCCACAGATACAGACACTGCCACACACTTCTAGACGGTCCTATGTGATGATTGAGAGGGATCCTTTTTGAATAAGTGAATACATTGTTTTGTCATTGTGCCTAGCAGCAGCCCTGGAGGGAGAGACAAATTAGAGGAGCGAATGAAAGTAATTAAAAGTCTCTGATCCTGATTGAATGGAAGGCATGCATTTAAAGTAGGACGACCTCAAAATATTCTGCATTGCAAAATAATATGAAACAAATCCAGCAGGGACGTCAACCAATATCTGTCGACTTCCTTCTAACTGCACATATATTCCCCAACATTTGATCCATGATGAGCAATCACATTGTTATTTCCATGAAAAATATGAAAGGCTTTGCCAGTCTTAAGTCTTTTGTGTCACAGCTGCATTTTCACTCTGAATTTGTTTCACTTGTTTTCGGGGAGAAAATGAAAAAAAGATTTTGAGATTGAATACAAGTAGTTCAATCTGATTTCTTCTCTTTTTCTTTTTTTTTTTTGGAAGTGCAGCTAAGATGTCAGGCACGTAGCCAGTCAGTCAGCCAAACAGTGTTATTACGTTTTCTGCAATGCTTCAGTTCTTCATAAAACCATAATAAAGGATCTGCTTTATGGATTCTCGTCAGGATGCAAAGCCATATCCATATTACAGTTACAATTCAGCTCATTAATTTTTGGGCACTTTAATAGTTACTGCTGGTGTGTGTGTGTGTGTGTGTGTGTGTGTGTGTGTGTGAGGCTGACTATCCTGTATTCTTTTGGTGTACAGCTTTAGTTCTGTTCATTTATGATACTAACTTTGTGTTGTTTGCTGTATCAATATGTAATTAGAGGCTAGGAGCCACTGCAGTCTGTACCGGCTGTGTGTGTGTGTGTGTGTGTGTGTGTGTAATACCATGAAGTTCCTTTATGTGCCATCATTATACTTATGAGGTACAGACAACAGCCCTGCAGCCACTGAAGTGCGCAAACGCACACATATAAGATGCACATGCTCTCTCTTACACACACACACACACACACACACACACACACACACACACACACACACGGACGGTTTGCTGGTTAATGGAGCCCTTCTCTTCTTTAATGAGCGTTGTAGTCGTTCTTCTCTCAGCTGTCCCCCTCATTACCTCTCTGTCTTCACTTCCTTTCTCCTCCTCCTCCTCTGCTCTTTTGTACCTGCGCTTCACTCTTTCTTCTTTTTCTTCTCTCACTTCTCTGTGTGGTCAGTTCCTCCCGTTCATTCTGTCGCGTACGTCCTACTCGGTCAGTCTTCTTCTTTCCGTTCCTCTTCTGCCTCTGTCTTTCTCTTTCTGTCTTTCTCTGTCCTCTTCTTACTTCATCCACGTCTTCCCTCCTTCTTTTTACTCTCTCCATGCCTCAGCAGAACAAATGGCACAATGTCACGATAACATCATCTCAAACAGTGGTAATTTAGTCATGGGCAACTACTTCTTCATTGACACATATCATACTCATGCTCTTATTAAGCCGTCGCTATTACTCTCTCCAGCAACATAAATACCCACCGATGACAACATGTAGCAGGGGGTAGTTTACCTCATGTATCTTTGAAAGCACTAACCGACCGGAGCACACTGATTAATGTGCAAGCCCTTAATATGACAACACATTAACATTTCAACAGCTTCTGTGTCTCATCAGCGGAACAATACACAGAGCTAGTCCACTGGCCGTGTAATTATGGTTTGATCGGATAATAAATACAACAGGAAGGTGATCTCATTGGATAATTCTTTGGAAAAGTGTCAGCCTAAGTCTAGGTGTCCACATTGAAAGGAAAACTTTGCTAACTGTTGGATTGTTTACAGCTCGTGTTTCTGGCCCTGTCTGACTTTGTTGTAATAATGTGGAACAAAGTAACCATGACTGATTTCCTTGAATCTATGTTCATGTTTTCTGTGATTCACTGCTTAAGTTTTCCCTACTAGACCACCTCATTTGGAGGTTGAATCGAAAGTGAGTGCACCTGAAATGTCACCGATTGCACAGGAAGGTATGCAGGTTTACCACAATACTCGACAACCACCGTCTTAGAACCATGGACATGTTGGCGCACATCTATTTAAAATATTTTAAGTAAAAGTGAAAACAATGAACGCTGGTGGTTCGAGAAGAAAAGTCAGGAAATCCAGAAAGATTGTAGGGTTCATCCTCTGAGGATCATGAATAGAGAAGTTAGTTTTGATTGGTGGTGGACCCAAAAAAAATCCTTGTAAGAAAGTTGATCTGATGTTCTTAGAGAACAAAAATGTAAAAGTAAAAAAAAAGAAATACCATGAAAGTATATATCAATAAAATGTTCCAGTGCATATTTTTACCATCTTCAGTCCTGATCAAAACTACCAAATATGTATTCATTTTCAGAATCTTAACCGTTTAAATACCAGTTTATTACACAATGCCAACACAAAAATCTATCAATGATTAGCAACAACATTGGTTTTGATGCATTGCACCAAACACTGCAGTGCTCCATAATATAGCAGCAATAACCCTAATGGAAACTAAGAAAGGAGCATGTATTTGCCCCATAGGGCAAACATGAGAATATGGCTCAGTCGGGTGGAAGGGTTTAAAATGATGTCCTTAAGGGTCTGAGCGTCTGTGTTTTAGCTACACAAGTTATCAGAGACTTGTCAGAGGAGCTGAGGTTGAACTTCAAAATGTATACCATATGATCAGACAATTAAAAAGCCCAAAATGTTTTTAGTGATGCATGAATGTAAAAGTAAATTATTAATGCACTCTGATTGTACTTTCTACAAAGTGTGTGTTGATTGAAATGACATTCAGTAGAAGTCAACCTAACCTCATTATTTATGTTCTCCGTTCTTTAATGTTATAAATACAAGTAAACAGAACAAATACAATGACCTACAGCCAGACATAACTATGCCCGAGGTCATCACACTGGTCTTCTGTTGTGTATATGTACATTCAGTCATCATCTCCTGGTCCGTGCCTTCATTTATATTTTAAGAAATGCTCAGACGAATCATGTTGAGCGTTATCAAGTGAGAAGACCGAGCCTCAGGTTTCTGTGAGGCGAGTGACAACATGTCTAGTTCGGGCTATTATGCTCACAGCACTGAATGCACCTTCCTGTAGACAAAAGAGCAATGGCTCTCTGAAAGGAGCACACTGAATACAGTGATCAGTACGCAGGTTGCACTCATGTTAGTTTTATACTGGCTACACATGAGGACAAAGGTAATACTGTGACAGCAGCTGGGGTATTTATCCACTGTTTGGTAGCTGCAATGGATACCGTGGCAGTGCACCTGCATCTCTCCATCCACAAATATAGCTGGGTGTCGAGCAGAAGCACATGTACAATTAGGACTCATCTACCCACTGAGCAATTTAGAGATATAGCCCACGCAAACCTGGTCTCACAGGAATACATGAAATGACCACAACCTGTTAACAGCACATTACGTGGTAGTGGCGACACTTATTGGGTTAATCCTACATGTTAGCGCTCCGAAAACAATGCCAATGGAAAGTCAATTAGGATCCTTTTAAGTGGGGGAAGTACAAATTCACTGCATCCATGAACATGTTAGTGACGTAGCATAAACAGTGAGAAAGACTACTTATAGTGGGTGGGAGGGTGACTGGATCAAAGGAACGGTTCAAATCTACGTAAAAGTACAATAAGGACTTCTACCTCTGCTCAGCAATTGTGTATTTCATCAAGCAGAACAATTCAGCAACACAGCTCACTTCCTCCGTTGCCAAATCCATTGGCATGCCGCAGCTGAAGAGTTTAACCATCCAAAGATGCTTCCTATCACATATGGTGGAAGATTGGATCAAATACGTTGGAGAAGACACAAACCATTTGCTTTGGCAAATCCAGAATGACTGAGCTGACAAAATGTGTTGGACTGTTGGATGTGTAGGAAAAAGATGTATTGATACGTGGAAAGGTTAATGAGTTTTAGGACAAATGAAAGTTGAACATTGTTTCGTGTTGAAAGCTAGAAATGATAATGGAGATAGTCTTTACAGTCCAATCAGCGGTTTCCCTGTATAAAGGTGGAGTTTTGTCTATCAACCACAGCTGAACAACAACTGCCACAAACTTAAAAACCCAGTACCCTGTAACCTCTGAAGTGAAATAATCATAACCAGTAACCTTTTAGAAGTTTGAATTGTGTTTCAATGAATACAATATGTCCATGGCCTATCTGAGACAAACACTTATCTTCTCTCTTCCTCTTTCACTCACTATTTCCTCCCTTTGTGCTATAAAATCCTGTTCAATTATATCTCCTCTCACTCACTGCTTTCTTCTTCATCCATCTCCGTGATAATACAAATGTCTTTCCATCTCCTGTTACTTCTCAGTTAAAAGTGAGCTTACTTGTTTAAATCACATTTACTTACATAAGTTCACAAGTTGGTTATTATATATAAGTAATATTTGCCCCACTAGTGGTGGTAACTCGATGGTGGGGCACCAGGTTTGATGTTTCATTTGGTCCAGTTAGGATATCTTGGCATGGCATGATATCAATTGGAGTCAGTCTGTTAACGGTAACACTGGTTGCTTGGAGTGCCAGTTTGGTCAGCGCCGAACTATATTTTTGTCAGGTTTGTGAGTCGATATTTTTAAGTTAGTCAACCGCACACATTACTCAAGTTTAGAGCAGAATAAACACAAACACATTACTCATATCTTGAACCCTCCAAGGTACATCCCCATAAACATTTAGTATAGGTCACCAAACAATTAAACACCACAACAGATATCTATCAGTGTAAATACAGTCGTATTAGTAATTCACTTGCAGGCAAAAACAATACACATAGTGAGCTTTCCAGAAAAAACCCAATACCCGGTCCGTATTTTCCTCAGTTCAGTTCAGTTTTGTTGAAACCACGAGCAACACACGGATCTATCTGTATAGCTTTAACCAAGAAAAACGAAGAAGACGGATGTTAACATGCAGTAGCGGCCATGGAGGCAAATGAGCAGATCAGGAGTCCAGAAGAGGTTTCAGATGAAGCTTCATTTATTTTTATATTCTAACATCACACCAGTCTCTCTCAGTCTCTATCAGTTCCTACCAGTCTCTACACAAACACAATGAGCTCCTTATATACACCTTGTCACTCTAATTAGCCCAGACACACTGTAATCTACGGGTAAGTATATAGATACCAACAATATATGTACAATAAATATTTACATGATTTCACCAACCCAAAGATATCAATAATAATTTACAAATATTTACAATCCCTATAAATAGAGTAAATTATAAACACAATTTATCTAAATAAACAGTCCAACAATAAATAAATACAATAAACTTGTGTGTGTAATCTCATTGGCTCCTTCATTCCACCACATCTCAAATACTGTCCACAGCATAGGTAACGGTGGTGCATCGTTACAGCGGACGCCAAAATTCTTTTCCGACAGTACGATCAGTTCACGATCTCGTAGCACTGCACCAACCCGAATTTCCACTTCTTCACCATTTTACAAGAAAGTGAATGAGGGGGATTGGTTTCCGAGCGGGGTATGTCTGTGACAGGGCTGGGTGTGTGTAATGAACAAACATATGATAACCTCCCGTGGTAGCGATAGCAGATCACTACAAGTCAAGTCAACTTTATTTATAAAGCTCAATATCATAAATTTCCCTCAAGGGGCTTTATAATCTGTACTGCATAAGACACCCTCTGTCCTTAGACCCTGGGTTCAGATGAGGACAAAATAATGAGGAGGGATCCCTCTCCCAGGGCACAAAACATGCAAGTTGTGTGTACAGAATAAGCAACATAATAAAATTACAGTATTGACACTCACAGTATTGACACAATTTATTGATAGATTGTGAAGATATATGAGGAATATGGATCCGAATTTACTGAGAATATTTATGCTTTCCTGAGGATTAACCATTTCCATTTTGGAGCTGTAGCACTATAACCTGACCCGCCAGATGGTTTGTGTTACAGAACCATCTGAGAAGCCGTCATATGGAAACAGTTTGTAAAAGGGCAGGCACTTTCAATTGTCGATGAAACTCTTACCGAAGGTAATAGCATATTCACCAACCTTTTGAACAAATAAAAAAACGGTTACATGTCCCCTGGGATGTTTGTATTTGTGTTTGCGTGGATCAGTATGCTGACTTTTCTTTTCTTTCTTGCTCATCACAAGGAGAACACTTCCTCCTGCCCACACGTCGAAGTGACCTTCAGCAACATATTGAACCACAATTGCTCCAAATGGTTAGGCCAGTCTCATTGTTGTAGAAGTGTGTTTGTGAATGAATGGGTGAATGAGAAGCACATTCCCACCGACACCACCAGTATTGCCACCAATCCAAAGAAAAAAAAACTTCATGCAGTACAATAGTAGTGACATACCCACTGGACCCGTTATCAGAGATTGTGGAAGGTGGCGTGTTGTACGCAATGTTTGTAAGTATTTAATAACTTACTTGGAATGCTGCTTTGTAAGACTTTGAAACAAATTTCAAAGTCCAGGAAGATAACACAGATGGGTGCGCAATTTCCTTTTATAAATCAGCTTCGTGTTCCGCACTCTCACGCCCACATCCTACCCTAAATGGTCAATGTAAAGTACCTCATGAAGGTTTATGACCCTGCTGGTGAATGATTCTTTACGGAGAATCAAGGCAACAACGGGGAGGGGAGGGAGAGGGAGAGAGGGAGAGAGGGGGAGAGGTCTGTTGCAGCCACGTTTCTGTAAGTTCTTAATAACTTACTTGTAGAATAAACCCAGGACTTTCACCCAGGTTTACCTATGTTCGTGTCCTGACTTAAAGTATGTCACTATTTTCGTTATTTTACCCTAGATTTGTTGCGTAACTTCCGTTCTTAAACGGCGATTACATAACAAACGGATATATTTTACGTAACAAACATACTTATCTTAACCCAAACCAGAATCTTTTCCTGAGCCTTCACATTTTGTTGCCTAAACCTAACCAAGTTGTTTTGTTGCGTAAACTTGAAAACTAGTAAAACTACGCTGGAAGTTTTTGTCTGCTGCCGTCCTTGCCACTGTCAACACGAAGCGCCGTGAAGGCCTCCTGCTGGTCGCTGAAGCTCCTCCGTAGGCGCGCGAGCACAGAACATATTTCAGAATAAAAGCTTTGTGATTACAAATGAAGGGACTCTTTTCACAAAGAGACGCTCGTGGACTTTTATTTTGAAGGAGGACTTTTAGTGCTGAGTTAGACATAAATATAACTGTTTCGTCTGTGACATGTTCTACAGATATAGACATTTACACTGTAGTAATGCCACTGGTATGATGTCGATATACTGTCAAAAGATCATTTTCATCGTCTATTTTTCCTGAGAACCGCATGCAGAAAAAATAGGCTTGACCTTGAATCTCTAGAAGAGACGCAGCCGAGCCACATCCGAGCCACATCCGAGCTGCGTTGCTCATACAGGCAGCCGTATAGAACAAGACCTACCTGCTATAACTATCTCCATGCACATATTTTAAACTTCACATCCACTCTTTCATTTACAACAAATATACCTTGATTCATGTGTTAAGTCATGTATACTGTACTGTACCGTATTATTCCAAAGTACATGAAGTGCAGGTTGTTCTTCACACTTACATTTTCCCTCTGCATTGTGCAGGTGAGGAGTATAAACATACAATCTGACCTCAGCAATGCACAAGATAATGCATTGTGTTGAGAGGCAGTGCATGCCATGTTGCTGGCAGTCATCCAGGAGATGTTATTAAGCTTTGTGCATCGCGTAGACTCGTCGTAAAACAATAGTAAAGGATTGACTTTATAGATTAGCTACACTCCAGAAGCAGACCTCATTTCCATATCATATTTGTATTATTATATGTCAGCTCCTTGGTTGGCTGGTTGGTTGAATGATTGGCTAGTTGGCTGGTTGGCTGTAATTAGCTGCAGATCAGCAGTATTGAGTGAGTCGAATCTGGTAGAATCTATTAGTTCTGGGGAATTTCAAGCGAATGTGCAAATAGAGGCAACACTATCAGCTGGCTGCACACCTGGGGAGAGAGAAAGAGAGGGGGTCGAGGGAAAAAGGGGAGAAAGGAGGGGAGAGAGCGTTGCAATGATGCCTAATGTGGTGTGTAATGCTGTTTTTTCTGTCTGTGATTGGCTTTATTTAACCCTGAGTAACCCCACCCCCCCTACCTTCCACACCTCCTCGCCAGCCAGCTGGATGACTGGCTGAGCTGCTGCCAACTTACAGGCCGTACAGATCGTATATGAGGAAGTGTACTTTGGCTGTTATCTCTACCTGCTCTTGGAAGGAAATTCGTCTTTATCTGTCCTGACCCAGTCGCTGTTACCCGGCTGTGCTGTCTCAGCCACATCTACTGTGAATCAGCACAAACCAGAACCCATCACTGGTCACACAGAGGGAGATTTGGATAAGAGAAGTGGAAAAAGTGGTGCAAGGGAAGGGGAAGAAGCAGAAGAGAATGAAATTATTAATAATAATAATTATTACTAAGATTAGCAAATTTGGAAAATCTATTTTGATAACCTTATGCCACACATCCCCCAACACCCACATCTGATATGACAAATATGTCATTTTCATTTAATTTCAGTTTTAAAATAAGTAGCTGCAGATCTGTTCGCCAATGCCGTGAGCAGAAATATAATATGATAAGGTGGATTTTTTCCAAAATGTAGAATAGCCTACACTGTCAGCTATCATATTCAGAGCGGATTAATACTCTGGAGAATGTGGGTGATTAAACATTAGTCACGCTGAACTGATCATTCATAACCAAATTTTGGCCGGTCCAAAAAAGAAAAGGATTCTATTTTACTATCTATCGAGGATTTGCACACAGCCAGAGGGCAGAAAACACATTGGTGCCATGATTGCATTGTTTTTAGAAGTACATTTTCTATGGGACACCTTTCCATAAGCTTTTGTATGGCACGCCACTCATTATACCCCACTATACCCCATTTAAACCTGGATATGTTATCTGGATGAGGAAGAGCACAAGATAATGCCACATGTAAATGCATGCAGACTGCATTGGGATCAGAATATGATCGGTTCAGCCAGACCGATCCGATTTGCATTCCAATCAAAGTGCGTTCTGCTTGTTCTTCCTGGTGCTGATAGGACACATTGATGCAGATTGCATTAATTAATGCATGCATGGTGTAAATGGAGTGTAATTTTTTACAAAATTGTTTGTTCATCAGTGCCTTACAAAACTGTATATATGTCTTCAGTCAATACATTTGGAAATGGTCTAAGACACCAACAAATTATCAGCACAAGGTCCACTTCTGGAAATTTCCCAACATCTTATAGCCTGCAAATGGACTCCATTGTCATGGAGATGGTTCAGATATCATCATGTGACCCAAGTATTGAACTTTCAACATGTTAGAGGAGGATGGAGAGAGGGAGGTGCAGTGTGTGCTGAGGGGCCCTTTGGACCACAAGGAGTGGAAGATGAGAATCCCACCATGATATAAGACCAATCCCACCTTGAAGAAGACCCGCACCACAAACACAATGGCAACCACCGGAGGCATTCCAGTGGGACTCCCTTATTGGACTGGGCTATCAGAACATTTATCCAAGTCATTGAACAGCTTAAGATCTCTGCTGCTACACCATAATGACAGGACGCCCCCTGAGAGGAATACTGGAGTAGTGCATAAGACAGGTGTGGGGAACTCTGTATTGGAGAAACAGTGATGACCCTGGACCCTTGTCAAGCGGCAACCTCGGTTCTGTCAAGTGAAGTCAATGAGAAAGTGTTTAGAAAATTGCATTCTCTCTACTGACCAGCAGGAGGCGACTCCTCTGGTTGTATAGAAGTCTATGAGCAAATGACTTCTCTCTTGATTTATTACCTCAGTAAACATTGTAAACATTACGTTTGCTCTGGTTTATGCTCTTAGATGCTTGTTTAAAAAAGGAGATGCACTTATGACTCCTGGTGACTAGTAGTTCTCTTGAATACCTGTGTTGAAGACACTTATTGTAAGTCCCTTTGGGTAAAAGCGTCTACTAAATGACTGTAATGTAATGTAATGGGTGCTGCCTGAGTTGTCTGGTTTCACACTCTGACACGGTCTAGTTATCCTTGCAGCCAAAAAGACAAAATTGGTAGTTAATAATAAAAGATCTCACCTTGAAGGTGTTTCATATACGACAAAGTCGACTCTACTGTTCAGTTAAAATGAAAAACCTTCACACGTTTTGTCCTTCACAACAGATGATTGAACGGCCACTGCTCTGACACTATCATATTAAAAAAACTTACCACAAGCTATAACAGTATAAAACATACCACAGGGTATTATCTAACTCAATAGCTGTCTCAAAACCATATCTAGTAAAAAAATTCGGCTATTTTTGGTTGCGAAAGTAGCAAGTTATGAATTTCGCTACACACTCCGTGAAATGAATATATGGTGTTTTGGGAGGGGAACCCTTCAGAGATGTGTTTAGGGAAAAGTGTAATATACAGTTTGGTATATTCCCCTTGACAGCAACACACTGCAGTTCATTTTCGCATTGCAAGATGACTATTTAAAGAGCTAATGTATTTTTCTTTGTATTCTCCCCCTTTCTGTCTCCATTTCTCACACTGTCACTCCATGTTTACCCCTTAATTCTGAGTCTCTCCCCCTTTCTCTCTCCCTCTCTCTCTCTCTCTCTCTCTCTCTCCTCACTCTTCCGAGTAGAGCCCTATAACCAGCAGTGATTTGATTACTCTGCGTAGCTACGGTCTTTCGTTGTTATCAGCCTTCATAAATGTTTAAGGGGCATTAAGGAGACACAAACAGAGCAGACGAACGGACGGGGGGGGGACGGGGAGGTATCTTAATGCTTAAATGACCATTACCCTTCTCCATTTACAGATTAAAAGCTTTACTTTGTTTCCTCCGCCTACGACTCATCTTCCCCCCCGCTCACCATCATCCCTCTCTCTGTATTTGTCTGTCAGGACTCTGGAGAATCATTTTTGTTTAGGTAGATGACGGCAATGAAGAAGGAATTAGACAGACGCTGAGTAGAGGAGGAGGGACAAACGAGAGAAAAGAAAAAGACTAAAATTGGTTTAAATGTTGATGATGAAATAATTTATTAGGTCAGATCCATTTATTCACGGCTGATACAATGGCTAAAACTGTAGATTTGGTTGTTGTCTGATGTTTATGAGAACAAATACCACAGAAGTATGAATAAACTGTTTTAGTAGTAATATTATAGGTAGTAGACATGGTTTGAAAAATCCTTTCTGGATGTCTGAGGTCCTCATTCAGTCCCTGAATGTGAGTCCAGATACTTGTCTTGCTTTCACTATCCAACCATGTGTTCTGGACTAGCATGACCTCATGCCCCACCTTAGTGTCACTCATGAACAAAAACCCAAAGCGTCTTCATGCTTCGAATTGAAGTGCTTCTCTGAGGTCGAACAGTGTCTGAAACCGTTTCCCTGCACATCTTTGCAACCTAAGGCTACATCCACACAATATGTTTTAGTTTTAAAACGATCTCCGTCCACACGGCGTTTCAGCATCGTTTTCAAAATGATCTCCGTCCACACTAAAAACGCCTGAAGACGAATATCACGTGACTAATCACGTACACTGGGCATACGGGTGGGTGCCGGTGTAAACAGCAAGAAGATTGGTTGCTTTGTTAAAAAAATACGACAGAGTAATAAAGTAGTCTTTAAGAATGAAAGGTTGTGTTTGACTTCAGATCTTCCTATAAGATCTTCCTCTATGAACTCAAACAGACACATTTCGTGGAAGGTTTTAGAAGTTTTATTTGTCAGACTTAGTCACAACACTGCGGGTCTTCATATCTCTCTCTCTCTCTCTCTCTCTCTCTCTCACATTAAATTTACTTTAGAATGAACACTTACACAAAAGTTTATTAGATTATGGTTCCATAAATGTGGTCAACACACATCTCTCACTCGTTTCCTCTGCATTTAGGAGTGGAGACAAAGACTTGTATAAAGAGTCAAAATACAGATTTAGCAAGGCAGTGAGAGACGCTAAGCGACTGTACTCTGAGAAACTGCAACACCAGTTGTCAGCAAGTGACTCTGCTTCTGTCTGGAGAGGTCTCACAGACAGGCCGCCAACTACAAGCCAAAAGCCCCCCCACTCCATCGACGACCTATGCCCGGCAAAACGAGCTGAACGAGTTCTACTGTCGTTTTAAAAGACAATGGGACAGTCCTGCCTCCATCCCCCCATGCCTCTGCACCACCCATCCTAGTGCAGCCCCCACCCCCCCAGGTCCCCCTCCCCCAGCTCAGCAGGGGCCCATGCCTCCGTATGACCCAGCGAGCAAGAAAGATTGTAGCCGACCCCTCTCACCCTGGACATAAACAGTTTGAGCCCCTTCCATCGGGAAGGAGGCTCAGGACCAAGACCTCACGACACATGAACATTTTATTCCTGTCATCAGTTGGGCTCATCAACAAAGCCCGGGACCCCCACTGGCTCTGACATCCCCAGGACAATTTCCTACCGGTCACTCCCCTGCACATCCCTTCTAGGTTTCTTATTTAAACACACTCTACACTTTTACATTACACTTACTTCTCACTTTATAGTCCTGTTATCTGTTCGTTTGTGCACTTTATTTTATATTTTACTCTATTTTATATTTTACTGTACATTTTAATATGTTTCTACTTTTTGCACTGTGTTGATTGTTGTTGATTGTTTGATATTGTGCGCCCCCCCCCCCCCCCCCCCCCCCCCCCCTACTAGCATGTGCACATTGTCAGCGTATATAACTGTGTGAAATGCCTTGAGTTGCTTTTTGGGAGGGGCTTAGAGTTAAGATAACATAGAAAGAAAGCATTTAGTAAAGATACAAACACTTTTGCCTGTAGACGTGGTCAAACGACATGTTGGATGACCTGAAGAACTTCTTTCAAACTGCAGGGTGCATCACCTTTTTTGGACACAATACCACAGCCTCAGAATTGGAGTTGCTCACTCTCATCTCAACTGCTTCACACTCGGCTGAAAGCCACCCCCATGTGTGGTGAGGAACGCTCCGTCCTCAGCTGTAGATTCTGTTCACAAGCACAATCGACCCTTCACAAATGCAGACTGGCCCCGCTCCCGACCAGGGCTTGATAACCATCCGGCTGTGCTCCATAGACTCTCATGCAATTGTTTCAGATTTTCTTCATTTTCAGGCTGCTTTTGTGGATTCGGAGCTAGTCATGGTTGAACGTTTATTAATGATACTTTTTATCCGGAGAGGCTGAAAGGAGATATACGTTTCTACGTATAAACCTGTGGAGCTAACATTGGCAGAGTACGTTAGCACATCATTAACTAGCGTTAGCACTTATTGCACTTGCTACACCCGCTACTGACGGTATACTAATTGTATATTGTGCTTTATCTTTATAATGGTTGTAACAGTGAATAAACACCTACCCAGCTTTACGGGAACATTGTCCTCGATCTCAATTGCCACGTGATGTGGTGGTAAACTTCTACACTGTGATCTGAAGCTTCTATCTTCATCTTTTTAACCTGTTTTCGCTGCTGAATGAGTTTGACATCCTGGATATATACTTCCAAGGCATATTGTAGATCCTTCTGTCTGAAGATCCTCCTTTTTCATTTTTTCGGCTTAGCGAAGGGTCAGCTGTCAACATTGTCATTTCAAGCACCCTGTTATTTTACATACATGAATAGAAGGTATTTGCAGTTTCGCTGTCAACCTTCAAAATAAATGCTATCAGTCAAGCTGTGTACGGGGAGAAGAGAAATAACGAAGGACAGAATGGAGTGAAAGAGTGGGTTTCAAAGTGTACAATGCGAGTGTGTGTGTGTGTGTGTGTGTGTGTGTGTGTGTGTGTGTGTGTGGGGGGGGGTTCAAACAGGGTTATTGGTGAGAGATGAGCCATGGAGGCTGAAAATACATAGCACTACTTCTGGAGCTGCTGCTCAGTGACTGGATTGCAGGAAACACACTTGCACAAACAAACAACATAGACGTCTGTAATTGTGCATGCACACCTACACACCGACATATAAAGAATCCTTCCGTCTCTTTCTGCCACACACACATAACAGGCACACGCAGTAGTTCGCTGAGGAGCAGCCGATTGGTTCTGATTTTTGCCAGTGGGGAAGGAACCTGTCTGATTATTTAATAGGCCTTGGAATGGACCTCACAGGGAGCTTTGTGCGTATGTGTGTGTGTTTAGGTGCTTCTATCTTTGTGAGGACTGCACTTTTTTGACCCAGGCAATGACAATTTATTCGCCTGATGTACAAAAGCTTGTCAGCCATCTGGACTTTAGGCTTTAAAGTTAAGTTAATAATCCATGACGTACAAATAAATGCTCACTCTTCCACTTTTCATCACAAATTGCCACAGCTCAATACTGATTCGACCAAAACCCCCTTTATGAAAGCTTTTATTTTTGCTCCTCCAATCACCTGAGGCTCTTATCACTGCGAACCAATGGCGCACAGCACAAGTCCATCGGGTGTGGCGAGTGATTTGTGGTAATTTGTGTGGCCCGAGGTGCACAGCGTAACTGCAGCAGAGTTCTCACACAGTATGGGATTAGTCAGACTATATTAGCAGCTGGTGTGGCGATGACCAATCATATCACCCCTGTTTCCTTCCCTGTAAAAGCAGAACCCTATCGGAGCAGAGTGGAGCCATCTGACCAAGTTGGACTCCAGCGCCCTTCTGCAGAATGTGCCACAGCAGTTCAGATGAATTATCTTTTGATGAGACAGAATGTTTAGTTACTGTGTTGCTCGAGTCATAATGGGACCGCTGCTAAATGTAGCAAATGGAAATGAATAGAGGATGAAGTCAGTATCTCCGGACTACATGCATTGCAACACATTCTGTGGATGAACATAATTCACACCATAGACATAACTGGCTGTGGACGTCGGGGGTGCTTTCAATGTCAATCCTTATATACAGTTTATCTGAAACAGCATACATTTTGCTTTATAAATTACACAGCCCTGTTCTCTCCTTTGAGAAAAAAATCTAAACCCCAAAGAGGGCAAGGCACCTCGAGGAGTCTTACGGGGGCTTAGCCCCCTCATTTCTATCTGTTTGTCCCTTCTGAATACTCAAACAAGGATTGGACCCAAACACAAAGAGTTGAGGAGGCTGCAACATTATTTATGTGATTTATTGAAGATTCAGCTGGTGGCAGAGAGTCATGCAACAGAACATCACATAATAACTGGTTTGGGAAGTCGGGACAGGTGAGCAAGATAACTAGGAAACGGCAGACAATCAAAACCGGTGGGAAAAAGCACACAAAGGCCGGAAGGGAAGTGATCTGAAGTAAGAGGAGAGGTGAGTGACGAAACCCAACAGGAAAAGAGGGTTTGTATTGGTGCAGCGCTGTCCGTAGTCCTGAGACAGAGCGAAGAATGTTGACAGACGGACAGACGGAACACGTCAGAGAGAGCAAACAGCTTTCTGTGCTGCAGATTTTAACAGAGAAACATTCATGAATTCAAAACATATTTAGCTTTCTTATAGCACTGCAGTCTTTTGTGAGTGCTCTGATTAATAACTCTTTTCTTTGATTTTGAAACAGCAGCCTTATGCAGGCTGGTCTCATCCAGAATTCTCAGCAAAACCTCAGAAAAATAACGGGCTGAATCTGTGAATATCCTAAAATAAATTGTTTTTAATGTTATCCAACTAATTATGAACGAGGACATATAAAGACCACTAAAGCACACGCCAGATGTTAGAAGAGGTGGATGGGTCCAACAATCTTTCAGCCAGGAGAACGGAACTTAATGTTGATGTTTCGTCATGTAAATTGCGTACTTCAGTAACGCCACCTCAGTCGGTATTTCAACCCAAATGATGACCTAAACCTAATCAAGTCATTTTTTTGCCTAAACCTAACTGACTTTCCTGTGAAGATGGAAGTTTATTTTGAAAAATACCTTTGTATGTCAAAAGCGGAAATTGACACGTGTTTACTGTCTTTTGTAGTAAAACGCACACAAAATGATGATTAATACGAACCGTTGTGTGAGGAAACGTTGCCTTATGTCGTTGTTATTTAGCCTTTCTGAGGGTATGGAATGGTTGAATCAATTCATTTTATTTTATGAAAGAAAATGTCACCTCGCAATTTTTAACAGTCATCACTTCATCCTGGTGCCTTGCCTGCCCAAAAGGGCTACATTTATATGTATTCTTTTTTTTTTAGTTAAATGATAGCACACCTGTGTCCTTGCATTAACTGGGAATGTCGTCAGGATAAGGGTAGGGAATGTGATCAATGGCAGGTCCTTGCAAGTATAGCAAAACAACCAGTCTTTGCAATGTTTGTGTGTGCCTGTTTTTTTTTTGTGCCAACATCAAATTAGTTTTCAGATATCGGTGTGTTTTCATCAGTCCCACACTGACAGGCTCTATTAAAAACACTCTTGGACTCATTCTCATCACAGTTTGACAGGAGTAGTTCCCATGGCAAGCAGGAGGACGAGCTGGAGAGCAGACGGGAGTTAACACGTATCCAATTTCAACGTATTTTTATTGAACTTAATTTATTTACTCCATCAAGCATATACTAACATGTAGGTTCTTGGGCAGTAAATAGAATCTACAGGGCAAATAATTTGCATCATTTAGATTGCAAGAAGGGTTCAGTAGTGTTTTTCTTAGTCTGTCAGAGGCAGACTTTTGAGTGAGCTGGATGCGGGAATGAGGGTATTGTTGCTGAGACTTGGAACCTGCTGTATCAGGCCGTTTGTGCACACTGCAATCTGTCCTGTACTTAAAACTACTGCCTGAAGGAAAATCAATTTGCCTGTAAAGTCGAATCAAATTACAGCTCTCCCTGCATGTCGTATACGTATGTACCATTATACATGTGCATGCTTATTGCTACGGCCATATGTTCGAGCAAATGCCCTCCCCAGTGAGTGTGAATATCCCTCTGCCGTTTGGAGGCTTGATTAATGCAGACCTTTTCAGATGCACAGGAATGTTTACAGCTTGTCGTCCATCTGTATGCACTATACATGCACATCTTCAAAGCAACAGTTAGTGTGTCTGTCAATCTCATCTAGTGGGTGTGATACATCGCTTTTAGTCCACTGAAATCCTTGTATGTTTTTGGGCTTTTCAGTAAACAGAAATGGCCTATGAAGGCTGTGTTTTTAACACAGACCTTTTTCCAACAATAAAGGAACCATCTTCTTCTTCAGCTAATGTGAAAGCATGGAGATTGCCGTAATTTGGAGAAGCAAGTTTTCACATGAAACCATCCATTCGATGCTTAACAAAGTAGCAGTCCGACTCAATTTGGTCAATGACATCTCGACAACAGCTGGCCCTGAATCAGTCCTGTCGTACACTGACAACCCTTTTGTCAAAAAAATACATTCTCATTCAACTAAACTGAATCATCAACTACGATTCGAGTGAAACATATTTTCTCCTAGATTATGGTAGCAGAAAAACGCATCAAAACTGTTTGATTTTTGCCAAACAATCACTAGAGACCAACGTATCTGCCTGAATACGATGTCATTAAAAGTCAATGGGTGATGTGTTGCCATGACACTTTGTGCCAGTGAGTACAATTTGAAAGTAAAAAAAAAAGACCTAGTTTCTACAAGTAAATAATCCCAATCCCAGATAATCATGACAAGACATCAAAGCAGAGTGCTGTTCAGTACTTTTAATCCGTTTATAAAAGTCTCGATAGCAACGTTATCTGTTGCGTTCTCCATTTTGTTAATATTATTACTCAATTCGGGCGCACTGCTGACAGCTCTTGACAATAGCTTCAAAACGGTTTCACAACGTTAGTCCCGCCCCCTGGCACTGATTGGCTAATTGTTCTGGCTGGTCTCCCCCCCGCTACGCTGTTTGGTCGATTACTTTTTAATCGGGAAACCTTTTGTTTCATGTCACAATGAATAAATCATTGGACTCGAACTTGGTGGAGTAGGCAGATTCAAAGGTCTTGACACAGGCAACTAGATTAAAGAAGAATCTGTTGGACTGTTTGGTATACAACATAGACCCAGAATAGAAGAGATCCATGTGTACATCATACAAATAAAGGTAAAGAACTAAAACTAAACCAAAATTAAATGAAACCCAAATGTGTTTGGGCAGTTACACGGTTCCTGTTGTGTTGGCTCTGTTCTCCATTACTCCATATTTAATGACTATAAAGTTAATGTGCCGACTCCCATCTGTAGTTTGAGGGGGTGGATCACATGAGATGAACGGTGTAGGAATTGTAGACATTTTTAAACATAATCCCCAAATTTGAGCTGGATCAACTAAAAACAATCACATAGTTTTTTTGTTGAACCTTGGTGGTCAATAAATGCAGTTTATGCTAAATGGTGCCTCGTGCATCTTTATCAGAAGCCAAAGGCTGTGACAGAACATCTGTATTTGACACCCGGGGAATGAGACCGGGCTGATATACCCAGAAGATCTGATAGAACATGCAATTTGGAAACAAACCTATACCACGATCTTTTCCTAAACCTAACCAAGTAAATCTGCACTGCAAACATCTGTAAGAAGTCATTAGAGAAGAACAGAGACACTGGAAGTCAAGATAAGGAACTGTCAGCTCGTACATTTATTTTATTATTCACAGGTGAACACAGCAGAGGCATGGAGTGTTTCATATCCCCTCTGGGGCACATTCAGCAGGGCAAAATGTCCACGTATGATCGGAAATAGAAATATGTAATGCCCCCCAGAGATACAACAGTTTATTTTACCAACACAGTTTGAAACCATTCAATCACTGATCTCTATCAACTGGAGTCGGTTTACTTCGATCTTTTTTTAACTTTTTTTTGTTGTGCGCAAGAGAGTCCGGTTAGAGTTCATGTGTCAAAGATTTACCAACAGTCCAACAGGCAGAAAGCACAGCACCAAAAGAACCGTTAGGATGGATTGCACACTAAAATAGCGACGAGTGGGGGAAAGCCCTGTGGTAATGGGACTCCCCCACTCTGGCACTGTACACACGGACATGCTTTAGACAGGAAGTGTGTGTGTGTGTGGTGGTGGGGGGGGCTTGGTTAGGGTTAAATGCAGTACATTTATCTCCACCTGCGGCCGCTTGTCTCTTGGGCTTTAGTCCGGAGTAACCTGAAGGAAAGGTTTACGTTTGACAGAATGAAAGCGAATAGAGAGATCCGTCCATTTTCACACAGAGGGATGGAAAGAGCAGAGCAGAGTTCTCTTCAAGTGACAGCTCAATCTGCACTGCTGTCTCCCCTTCAGAGAGACAACTTTTCATTGAGTCAGACTGTGCAGACTCTCGCTCGCGAAAAAGCCAGTCTCATTTCCGAGTCTGTGACTCTATGTGTGTATGTGTGTGTGTGTGTGTGTATGTGTGTGTGTGTGTGTGTGTGTGTGTGTGTGTGTGTGTGTGTGTGTGTGTGTGTGTCATCGCCTCAATCTCCCCGACGATGATGTCCCATTCAGCCAGGAACCTGCCGGGATAAGAGGTGGGGGATGAGGGAGGAGGGGGTTGGGGCTCATTCAATCAGGGGGGCGGCGAGAAAAAAAGCATAAAAATGGCCGCCTCGCCCCTCGCCAGGTGTTGGCGCTTTGAAAAGAATCAGACTTCCAAAGATTATTCAGCTCCATTTACCTTTTCGGGATCACGCAGGGTGCAGCAACCCTGGGTGAGACCAGGGTAACCATGGCAACACATGCCAACCGTGACATCTTGTGCATCTGTGTCGGCTGGAAAAAATCATCAAAAGCATGAAGTTCGATGCGGAAAAAAGTTGGTTCTCAATTAGTCCAGGAAGTCCTGGAGAGGGATCCCAGAGGGGGTCCTAGAGGAAGCTCCAAGAAGTCCAAAACTATTCATCCACTAGATATTCAACTGTACAGAAATCATCCCAGTCACGAAGTGTACAAGAATGAGACAGTTATACAACTAAATACCAAATCCTCAGCACAAATCTGGGAAAGTGGTGAAATTCACTGCACACAAATCCCTTTTTACCCACAGTATGACATCGTTTAAGTTTAACTGGACAAAACAGAACACTAGATTTTGAAAAGATGAAAGTTTTTTGAGGGGGATATCAGAGTTCTTCGACCAATAAGGTAAATATGACATAATAGATATTGGCCAGGAAGTGTGGTCTACCTCCTAAATGACAGAGCTTCCTCTCTGGCCACTGATGACTGTGTCTTCATAGAGTTCAGATGAAACTGAGAACTCACTAACGGGAGACTGTGGTCCTTTTTGAAAGACGATTTAACACATTCTTCCTCATGCAGTGAAAAAATCTAATTCATTAGACATAAAATGCACCATTGCTCAATTCAATACACTGAGGGGTATTTGCTGCTACAGCCTCACTTGATCTGGTATGAACAGTAACTTGTAGTCAGGGGTGTAGTGCTATTTGTTTAAGTACCTGAGCGCACCAATTATGCGTGCAGCGCCGGCGCTACGTATATATGCACATCACGCGTTGTGCGCAGGGTACTGACTGCCTGGGGGGACTACCACATGAAAGTATGGCCCCAGAAAAGGCAACACAAGTCGGGGCAGAGAAGAGAGGAAAGAAGGAACTGCATCATTTTATGATCCGTTTGTAATGTAGGTGACTGCTCAGTGTGCTGCTTTATTGTAAGCTTTAAAAATGTGTGAGAATCAGAAGCTTCTGCTTTATTTCTCTGATTTTTTATACTAGTAAGTCTCAGAAAACAATTGAAATGTTTTTATATAGGTTTATATACATTTTGAATTGATCTATCACAGATTATTTTTTATTTAGATCAAAGGATTTGAAGTCCTGGTTAAGTTGTACCCACACAAAATTGTGTGTCAGTGATGATTGAACCTTCAAGGGCTTTAAAAAATGTATAAGAATTTACAACTGGATTATGAATATTCTGTTTCCTTGGCGGCACATCATTCCGGTGTGCTCTGGCAGCACTACACCTATACTTATGGTGGCCAAAGTTAGCGAACGTTAGCTAACGTTCGCTAACTTTAGACAGATATAAGTAGAGAAGAGTGACTCAATAATAGCTATTGTTACACTATGTTTTAGCATTTAGCATTATCCAGTGAATGCTAGTTGTAGCTTACTGTTGAGCAAAAGTTACATAGTCTCGCTTCATTCTACTCGTATGGCTTTTAATGGAGTCTCTGAGTGCTCCATGATAGTCTAAATGCCGTTAACAATCTGTCTGGGCGAGTTTAGCACAAAGACGAAGCTGGGGAAAAAAGCTAACATTAATACAAAGTTTAAAAACGCACCTTTTAACGATTCAAAGGCTGTCTTTTTTGGACAGTTCATTAGAGAGACTGCTCACCTGTTGTAGCCTACCATAAATTCTACCTTTGTCAATGAGTTTGTAGTAGTTATTCAGAATTGTTTTTTTCAACTGTGATAAAGTTAGGCTAGCAGTTGTCCCCTGCTTCCGATCTTTTCACTAAGCTAGGCTAAACATGTGCACCAACATGAAATTAATATCCTGTTTTGTCTAAATAAGTGCACACATAGGTTGAAATGTCAGGCAGTTCCTTAACATAAGATACAATAACCCATAAATAAATAGATAAATACATAATAATAATGGGGAAGCAAGGTCACTATTAGCAAATGACATCTGACTTTTGAAATTCTATTACAGTTTTTTGCAATTGCTGAGACACAAAATCTGGCACTTGTGACACAATTATTGAAACTACTAACTCATGTATTTTATCGATTGATCAGGTGTGCTGGGCTACAAGCACGTTGTCTGCTTTGCACTAAGTTTGAAACTCTAAAACACACTTATTGCAAAGAACTACACACAGTTATCTTTATAAAACACATGATTTAAAGCTAAAAGCCTGTGTTTGTGTCTGTACCACACTCTATTCTAAACCCCCTGCACCCAGAATGCACCTGTGAAAATGCAACAGCTTGAATGCATGAACAAGATTCAAGTTTGCTCTATGGTTTGCACAACAATGAAAGCCAATTTTGGGAGAGAGAGTTAGAAGACTAATTGCTATATACTGTATTTTGTTTACGGTACAATACTGTGATATGTTCATGTCGTTTTCAGTTAAGGTCATTGTGGCTGAAGCTGTTATGAGTTTACGAGAATTGAGAGTAAACTTGGATTCTAAGTAATACTGTTTTATACACTTTTTGTGGTGTTTGTATATATTTTGTATTTTAAATATGTGTACAGTTTGGACAAAGAGAACCCAACTTTCAAAAATGGTGTTTTGGCAATTGCAAAATACTGTATTATGAAAAAAAAGACGTATAGTTTTGGTTTATTTCTTCAAGTTTTCTGATATTTGTCATCCAGTCAAGTTTTTAGAAACAATTTCTGATGTATGGTCAAAACACAATTCAATGCCACATTCAAACTTCTATCTCCCTCGATTGTATTGGAATGAATGGCAAATAAAACCCAAACCATCTGTATGGTTAGCGCACGCACACGTCTTCTCTCGGTACATCCTGTCACATTGGGTAATTCACGTTTTTGTTGTATCAGCTCTTCCTCGAACCTGACTCACCTCTGCGCGTCTCTGACAGATCATCAAGCATCGAGGTAAATGCTCCGTGCAACATCACCAGAGCCCCCCCCCCCCAAGAAAGGATTTACATATACGTTTCAGAGGGGCCTTTTATCTTTAACATCTCTTGAACCCACAGACTGAGAGCAGGGATCCAGAAGGCAGAGAGAGTCGAGGGCAAGAGCTGTAGGAATTTCATATTTAGCGACTGTGACTGTGTTTGTGCATCTCTGCTTGCATGACTGAGAAATGGCGGTGAACGTGTGTGTGTGTGTGTGCGTGCGTGTGTGTGTGTGTGCCGATGCGTCAGGACCTACAGAGTGTAAAATGGAGCAGGGAGGTTCAGGCTTCAGCCACGACACACTGCAACACACACACACACTGCAACACACACACACACACACACACACACACACTCATGCCTCTCTCTCTCTCTCTTGCTCCTTCGCCCTGTGCCACCAACCCCTCATCCTCCTCTCCTCTGCCTTCATTTCCCTCTCCTTCCCTGCTTTTCCCACTCACCCCCCCCACCCTTCCTCTTAATTTTCTTCTTCTGCTCCTTCCTCAATTTTACCCTCCAACCCCTTTCCATCTCCTCAACTTCTTCTGTATCTCTCCTTTATTTCGCACGCTCTATCTCTCTCTGGATAAAGCCCCCCCCCCCCCTTTGCTCTGCCTTTATCTCCCGTTTGGATGCCGTGTACGCGCAGCAGCATAGAGAGAGATGTCGACGGAGAGAGAGAGAGAGAAAGGAGAGAGACAGCATCCCCATGTCAGGCCACTGATGGATTAGAATACTAAAATACTGGAGAGAGAGAAAGCAGACACACTAGACACTCAAATCTGACATGGTGTGTGTGTGTGTGTGTGTGAGAGAGTGCGTGTGCGTGCACTTTTCGTGTGCGTAAATCTACATCGCGCTAATAGTACAATAAAACGAACGCTTCTTTCCGAGCACGCGCGCACACACACATCCTCCTCTATTCCCCTGTCACCCTGGAGGCTTTATTTCTTTCTCTCTCTCTCTCTCTGAGTTGATTTAACGCATGGCTTCCCTGCTTGTTTATTTCAGTACATATTAATGTAAATCACCGGTGTCCACTTCCTCCTCTCTCTCCCCCCCTCCGCTGTCTCTCTTCCTCCCTCCGTCCATCCCTCTTGTTGTCCTGCCACCGGGTGTCGGCCTGACAACAAACAGCAGAGACAACAATTAAAATGAACAATGGCTCCTGGGTAAAAGTCTGCCGCCCTGGCCACGCCAATCACACACCCGCCCTCCTATGCTGATCTCAATTAACCCCCACTATTGTGGGGAGGGGGGGACCTGCTATCTACTTCTGTGTAATGCAGGGGAGGATGGATGGAGGGAGTGATTCTGAGGTCAGAGGAAACTGCTCATCACCTTTTGAGCTATTTAAGAGTATCTCCCTCGCTGTTACGGACAGAGAGCTCTGTAGATGCGTTCCAGTGTCTTCAGACTGTTGGACTGGAATCCACCTCAGAAGTGGTTCAATCAGCCAATGCAAGCCGACTTGTTTCAAGCACTCTCTAGCATCAAAGCGTCATTTGTGGCTCGTCCTAAGCCCAGATCACTGCTCTTTCCCGGTTGTAATAACCCTGTTTAGACTCACTGGTGTGATCCAACATCAAAGAGAATCCTCAGACTGAGCTCACTCTCCGGCTGTGTGCGACCTCCAACAAGCTGCACCAGTGGAAATCTCAGCAAGCCTTTTCTGATGGAGCTTTCCATGGAGTTTGAATTGAGAGAACGATTCATTCATATGCAGATATCTGTTTATTGAAATTAATAAAAAGCTTAATCGCAGACAGATGATAGGCGATGGGTTCTGAGATTGCACTTCCCTCAATGCGTTCCGCCTCTTTTGTTCTCCACACGGACTGTTTTATTTGCAGCAACCACAGTAAACTCGAACATGATTGGTCAATACTACTCGCACTACTAACGGACGACAAATCAAAACCATTTCCAAAAACAAATTCTTGTCCCCTTTCCATCAGATATCTGCATTGATATGCAGATATCTGTTTATAGAAATTAGTGACCTTATTATAAGATTCATTTCATTTTTCTCTCTAAGATTTCAAATTTCTAACAATACAGCAGGTAATTGAAAAAAAGAAAGCTATTCTTACACAAATTTCAAATTTGGGTATTTTAGACCACCATAAATAGTCATAATAATCAATCCTGGTGGGACTGAGAAAGAAAAGGGAAATCTGCTGTGGGACAATGTTGAACTGGCAAAGTCCTTTCTATAAATTACAGCGTTACTTCTTTCCCACCAACATGGAACGGGTTCTGTTCCAGTTCGCACACCTATTGAACCATTCGGAGCATTCCGACCGACAATAAAACGGTTCGAAACCCGAATCAGCAGCTTTTCCTGGAACTGGTGTCAAATTCTACAACAGGTTCGAAAGGGAGGATGGAGAAGGAAACAATGGAGAAGTCAAGTGAGAAGGCGTTCAAACCTTCTTCCCTTTACAGTTTGAGTAGCTCACAGAACAGGACGACGGCACCAACGTGCTCTTAACCCAGTTTCAACTGGCAGCATGCCGCTGTGTGCGCTGAACCCATTGGCGAGCACGGAGCTAATCGCTTCCTGTGTGACAGGTGCTGTTCCAACCGCAGTCCTTGATGACGTTTCACTTTGACATTACTTATATTTTTACCAGGAACATGGGCTTCATCCACTTCAACTGCTTTAATCGTGACTTTATGTTTACAAGTGCAAACAGCTGCTAACGGCAAACTATTATATCAATAACAACATTCTCTTGAATTCAGCACTATGTGCGTGTGTGTGTTGAATACAAATGTACCACAACATTCTTGTCACATTATGTCACATTGTGAATTCAATAAACACAAAATAGTTGTCACGAACGCCGTAACACGACTGCTCAAAGGAACGGATGTCTCATTTGTTAAACGCCTTGACTCCTCTCCCCCTGGTGTCCCTTCCTGAGGAAAGGAATCAAGGATGTACAAACTGGGAGAGGAGAAAGGCCTTCAGTGTTGGTTTTGGGTTTTACACATGGCCGTCAGAAAAATATAGAATTCCACTTCATCCTCTTAATATTTCTTCAATGTCTAAGTTGACGCTAAATGACTTTATGTTTAAGGTGCACAGTGTGTTTCATGAGCTCTCTGATGAAGCCGAATGAAAAGATTTAATGTAAACATTTGCAGCCATTACTATGAACGAATGTGTCATTGTAATCAGTGTCATCTGCTGGATTCAAGTGGCTGATTGCTGTCGGAGTATTTACTCTTCAGCCTGCTGAATGTTTAAAGAAGTATCTCAGGTGAGCCGACGGAGCTTTTCTCCGTTTCTTATCGCTGTTTCACTTGATGGACAGGCGCTTTGTCTGAGGGGTGTGTTCAGACAGAGAGGCCTTGGAGATTGTGTGTGTGTGTGTGTGTGTGTGCGTGCGTGTGTTTCTCAGCAGTTGCACACAAAGAGAAAGAGAGGTCAAAGTACACTGCAGACCCGTCACCCCTCTCTCTATCTCTCCCCTCATCCTTTCATTCCCTCTGCAGTTTATTTCCTCAATGGCTCCACAAAAGCACAAACCTCTTCCTCTCTTTTATTTTTGTCCTTCATGTCCTTTTACTTCTCCTTCTCGCTGCTTTTCTTTTTTCCGTCTTTCATCCTTTCCCTTCACCTCCTTTCATTCCCCACTTCCACTTTGTGTCATTCATTTTGTCCTTAATGCTTCCTCTCTTTTTTACTTCCTCTCCATCCTATTTGTTTCCTCCTTTTGTCTCCTATCATCTCCTTCCTTTTCCTTCTCTTGTTTCCCCTCTGTTCTCCTCCTCACTTTCTTCTTTCTCTTGCTTTCTTTCCAATCCCCTTTCCTCTCATCTTTTTCCCCTTTTCTGTCTCCTTGCTCTCCACCTTCGCTGGCGCCCCTGTAGATGGAATTTGATTTTACACGTTCCAAGAAATAGGAAAGGGGGGGAAAAAAAATAGTGTCAGCAAAAGATTTATAAGACATAGAAAATCAAGAGCCGGCGATTCTCTCTGCTATGTTTGTGCTCCGGGGTCTTTTCAGTTCTCGCTATAGCACACTATTTCTATCATTGCCTGATACACACACACACACACACACACACACACACACACACACACACACACACACACACACACACACACACACACTCTCTCTCCTCCCTCCAGGAGCCTGTCAGATGATAAAGAGATGTTGTCAGGGACTGATTACCAGCCTCCCAACTAAAAGCAAGTAAAACATCAAACGCACAAAGACCACACAGGGACTTGGCCTTATTTTTTTTCCCAAATTTCTCCTCCATAAATCTCTCTCTCCCCTACTCTTCTAACTCTCTTCATTCTGATGCTTTGTCGGTGTCAGAAGTATAGCGAGTGGTTTTGTTGCCTGCTGGGGAGCTATTTGATTTGTTCTGCCGTTTTAGAGCTCATATTGTTTCTGGTGTATTGTTTTTATTATGACGGCTTTATTCATATCGGTGCCCGTGGCAGCCCGGGTCCCGGTCCTGAGTCACCGGGTAGAGGAAATAGGGATGGAGATAGAGCAATAAAGCAAGAAAGAGCCGCATTGGCTCAATACATGGCGGGCCGCATGTGTATGTGTGTTAGTCTATTTGAGTGGCTATGCTGACGTGGGTGGGAACGACAAAGTGCAAGACTCAAATTATGACAAAAAGCTTCACCCAATGTTCTTTGCGATCTCTCTGCCTGATCCCTGCACGCAAAAACACGCACGTCACACACTTGGCACTTGATGTTCATTAAACAGTGAGAGACAAGTGTGTCATTTGTCATTCGCTGTGAGGGGCGGCAGCAAGGGGGGAGGAGGATCCCTCCATCCATCACCATGATAAAGTTAGACTGATGCATCATATATCAGGGCCCCCTTCCCCCCTTCAGTCACTGTTAGGGTGACCCTTGGACAGGTAAATCGCAACCAGTGGGACAAATCATCATCCATCAAATAGTTACAAAATAATAATAAATAACAACAACAAGGTCCGACTGCAGCCGACTGGCATTTGTGTGAGGTGTTCACATCCAAGCAGCCACTTTGCTGCGCTCATACTCAGATCCTTTGTTTGGCCCGTTTGGCCCATCGTCTGATTTGACGAATTAAGGAGTTTGGAGTGTGGATGCAGCAATTTTTGCGTAGCTGCCAATGATAGCTAGTTAGCAGACTTTTGGTTGTTGGGTGTTCATTAATTTGACTGTGTTTCCGATAAAAAAGTGGATTGCTGGATTTTGGAGGAGCTATATATTTTTGTTCGTCTATACAGTGTATCCTTAACAATTTAACCAGCTAAGCTCTTTAGCATGCTAAAACCTTTGTTTGCACTTTGCCAACATAACACGTACCAACCTTTTTAGATTTCCTTATTGTCACATTTCAAGAAAGCCAAAAGGAAGAGTTTGGAGTATGTTTCTGCATCGCCAGCAATTTAATTATGTTGCAAGTAGTTGATACATTCATTTTCATTTTAACAGAGCCGCTCCGAAAAAATAAGCCGAGATCAAGTGATGAACAACATAGAAAGTTACCATAATGTTGCAAACAGAATGCAACATCGTAGTAGATGTGTTTGAGTGCTAAAATGCTAATATTTGTTTTGCAACACCCTTGCAGCCTAGCATGATATGCTTATTATTACGCCAATTTGTTAGCATTGTAAAGTATACTACGGTAATGTGATAAGTGCATTGTGTGCTATGGGGAATGGGATGAATAGGAAAGCGTTCAACGATGGTTAGCTCCTCTGCTAAAGGCACACCTGATGAATGGAAATGGAGCCTAGCTAGCTTGCTACTTTCATCATGGTACATTTGTAGCCTCTTGCTAACAAGTTAAACAGTAACTGTGCAAGCTAAGCAGTCGTTTCTACTCAGCTGCTTGCCGTTATTATCTGTACGATATGACGAGCCGATATATTTATTCTGCTCACACATCTTGCCTAATATTTGTGTGCTAACAACCCAGCAAGCCACTCTAATTAACAGGTTTTTTCTGGACCTTTGACAGGAAGAGCTACATCCTGCTCATTGGCTGATGGCAGCATGTGAACACCTAACACGACTATACCTTTTGTGCTCCCGGGATATTAATACACCACTGCAGCAGCTGCAGTAAGACCACGTTAAACAAAGTGCCATTTTCAAAGGAGGAAAAGAACGAAGCAAGGACAAAAGTGAGGAATCAAGAGGATGCTACTGACAAAATGTGAAGTCCATTTCTCCACTATGTTTCCGATAATTTTACAGCAATCAGTCCAGGATTGTTGGCAGGTCCATCATATGTGAGGGTGTGCGTGTATGTGTGTGTGTGTGTGTGTGTGTGTGTGTGTCTTCTCTGTATCTTGTTCTACCCCCAGCTGAGGGAGGCAGATAGAAGCAGAAGGAGCAGTAGGATGGCTTTAGGAGGGCCGGCGGTGAGGGATGCGCCCCCACCTGTCCCGGGGGAGTCCAGGTTGGAGACGGTGGCCCTCTCCGAGTACAGCGGGATGACATCAAACTGGCCACCTTCATCGATCACCTCTGTCTGTGTCTGTTCCTCCTCTTCCTCACTCTCCACCACCTAACAGCGAGTAGATGGAGACAGTAGAAATTGTTTCTCAATTAAGATGTTTTCACATTTCCCAATGCTTATTTAAAAAAAAGCAGCAGCTACATGCATCTGACGACTGAAGAAATGGTTCTCCTACACTCTCAAATGGTGAAGATGAAGTTTGAGCAAGGCACTTGGATATGATTTGGTGATTCATAATTCATATAACATCATTTGTCAAGTTTTTAATTTGAACTTGAATACGTATAAAAAAGAAGTACATTTGAAATTGGTAATTCCTAATTTGTATTTTATTATTTGAAATTGTGTTTTAAGACTGAAGTTGATCAAACGGAACTTGTAATACATCATTTCAATTTGGAATTGACTTTAATTTCCTTTAAGAATAGAAAGGAAAATATAGTATATAGTAAAATACAGTTGATGTCAGACATAAACCATCTTTCTGAGACACTGTATTGAACAAGAACAGAAAATTCATCCTACAAACTTAATACTAATACTAAAAAAGCGAGTGATGCATGATGTGAAGCCATTTTGAAGTACATTTTTTAATTTAAATTAAATAAATTATTGTGATGAAATAAGTGCAAGTCTTTACATATAAATCTTTTTTTATTTTTGCATGTCAAATGTCATTTGTAATAGTCACGTAAATTGTATTACAAAAGACAGCTTCAATAAAAAAAAGGACTGATATTTCTATACAGCCCAGCCCATAGACCTCGGCATTGTGTTCATATTGGAATAATGTTCATATTGGACGCTTCCACATGGTTTACATGTGAATGCAGGACGTTCAGTCATAGACACCGGCATCAAGAAATGTACCATTTATAGCAGATTTGGTGTAAAAGGCTGTGCTCCATGAGAGAGCTCCCCAAAGAGCCGAGAACTGGGAGCTATCCCCGTAAACAAACACATACATGAACAATCAAAATGTGCATGTGGACCTGTTGATGTGTATGATGTGATATTTACTGTATCGTTTGCAGAACTAAATTTGACTGACAGTGAACAGGCACATATTGTTTGTTGCTGCTTCACATGTGTAAAAATTCAAATAACTTTTTAATACAGATAATTACAAAATGATCAGCTTGATTTTGGATTTTTCGGGGATTCCCAGGTGTTCAAATTTGTGGGTCACCAAACTAAGATATTTCCCCCAAACCCAAACCAAACCAAGTTGATATTGCTAACCAAACCTTAACCATAGCGTTGCCACATCATTAAACAGATTCATTTTTAGCAATGATTTTGAAGACTCAGACAGACGACGTCATTCTGCTGATAGAAACGCTTCAAAGTATCTTTCTAAAGGACTGTTACAAACAGGTCATTTCATTTGGAGGATTTTGTTGTTTTGTTGTGCTGCCATGTGCAGATATTAGAAAGAACAAATTTACAAAATGCAGAATTTTATATTTTTGAACATTATTGAATTGATGTTTTCAATAGTTGCAACCCAAATGACATCGATAACATTAACATTCTTGTCAGACATTTGGCTCTCAGAAGCAAACAGACACACACAATACAGATTCTTGTTCAAAACCTGCTCGAACAAAGATCTGCCAATAAAGATCTGATGCCATGTTTCTTATATCGTGGTGTAAAAATCAAGGTTGACATTACTCTTAATGTTTTGTCATTACATCCATGTGTTTTTCGCTATCAAACACAACGTAGAATATATCATGCGTGTCCATGTGCGGGCACTTTGATCGAGACACGTCTTTATTTCTAACTTTGGAGCTGTTGATAAGTGTGATTCACTGCAGTGTTATGGGTGCTGACTGTTGAGGACGCCCAGCTGTTTGGCCTCAATGATATGCACTGACATCTGGAGGAGCCCCAGGCCCTGTGCTAAGTTATTGTGTGCAGGTTGTTTTTCCAACGATAATAATACAGCACTTCATCATTTCATTGAAATGCTGCATCTGATACCTGCTTGTTTTATTGCGACTCATTTTTAACTTTTCATCATCTGGTCTGACAGTCGCAGAAGTAAACAAGGCAGTTGTCTTGTTCCCCTCCGGGGCGCAGAAACAGATGATTGTTAGGTTTTTCTCACTTTTTTAAAGTGATGTGAAATTAATTTTGTTCATTACCAGTAAAATAAATACATATCTAATATGTATTGTGCATTTGACAACCATTTCAAATGAACGCTGGACCAGCAGTAAGAGCACCTTCTTTCTCTGCAACAAACTTTTCTCCAGCCTATTCTTAGTCTCCCTCTTGTACTTGAGAGTCTTCTGACCTTTTCTTTGATCTGCTGCTATTATAACACACTTGTGGGGGGACAGAAAAAAGCCTGAAGAACATTATTAATATGTCTTTGAAGATAATTGGAAACTAGAAGACAGGCTTGGGTACTTTTCAGGACCAGCACATGTCCAGGAAACATGTACACAGTATTTTTTAATGCTGTCTTTTCCTGTAATAAGAATATAGCTGTTACTGTATTTTGTAGTAGACTCCATTGGAACCTGGTATTGGTAAATGATAAATGGACTTGTATTTGTATTGTGCCTTTTTAGTATTCCGACCACCCAAGAGGTTTATACAACATCTCATCATTCACCCATTCACACACTGATGGCAGGGGCATCAGGACTATCGCATTCACACACATTCATCCAAATGGCACATCTTTTGGGAGCAACTTGGGGTTAAGTGTCTCGCCCAAGGACACATGGACATTGGACTAGGATCGAACCACCGATCTGCCGATTGGAGGACAACTCGCTCTACTATCCCATAGCTTCCCTCAACCGATATTTGGATATCTAACCCGTTCTCTACTCGTCACATGTGGACTCTTGGTCAGAACCTCTTGATGCCACTTAAAGGTTTAGGCAATTCCTTGATTAGGTTTAGTAAAAGATTTTGGTTTGGGTTAAAGTGAGTACATTTGTAAAGTACTTTCTTCACGTGCTCACATAACTTTAAATAAGTCAACCTTGACTTTAAGTCTCTTGAAGAAGAGTCCTGCTGAATGTCCTGCTGCTCGTTTCCCGTGGAAAACTAAAATACTGCACCTTGATCTTTTTGTCATGTCAGTTGTTTAGTCACCTGACTCACGTGTGGTAGTCACGTACAAAGTGAAATTATCACTAACCACACTCTTTTCCGAAACATTACAAAGTTGTTGTGTTGCCTTATTAACCTCCTTCAAAGACAGAAGTATATTTTGAAAGGACGCTGTGAACATAGCGGGCGTATTTTGACACAATGTCACTGAGGCAACGCTGGAGTGGTAGGTATGGAATCATAGAGGCTTAATGCCACTGAACAAGCTGCGTTATTTGACGCATTGCTGTGAGAATGTGTTGCTACAAAGGAACAACAACAACAACACCTGTCACTTTCTACCCCATCCATTCGTCCTGCCCAATTGGTACTGCACACGTGCAACTCTCAACAGAGAAGGCAGAACTCGTTAGCTCCTCCCATCATCAGCTCCAGAGAAAAACTGTGTCGCTGTGTCCGAAATCCATGATCTAAGTAAACTAAGGAGTGAGCCATCTCGCTTCTTTCTCATCTCTGTTGAGAGACATGCGCATTACCAATTAGCAGGTGCTAGCTGAGAGTATAACATTAGCAAAATATAAGCAATTTGGCAATATTTTACACTGAAAAATGTGATAAAAGAAAGTTCTATGGCATTCATGCTCTTTATCAATGTGTTCATGTGTAACAATGGGTTTAACTGAGCCTGGCCATAAACAATGATGAGGATTCGTAATATATAACTGTAAAAAAATAATCTATACTGTATATCTTTTTTTTTTCGGACAGACCAGATCTTCATCGGTCTGTCTTGAACTGGGATTAGATCTCAAATAATGTAACATAAACAGAAAAAGGCTATTACTTTTTAAAACTCAAAATAACGTCATTTTCATATGTTCTCTTATTGGCTGGATAGCCCACTGTCAGCAAAATGAATATCTCTACAAATAGGAAAATGAACGGGCTGCTGGCATTCAGAATCCCATTAGAATCCCACCTCACTACACATCTGATTGCCTTCCTTGTGGAAATGGAAACATGTAAAACTAAGAGCAGTCATCTGTGTGTCCAAATATGACTTGTTTTTTTTTTCTTCGCTGCCTGAGCGGATACTCTGCTTTTTGAAGTGAAACCTTTCAAATTCTGGAAAGAATCACTCCAGAGAAACAAGCCAAAGCTCCTCGGAGAGACGAGCCGAGCCACTGAGTGATGGACGGCTGAGGAGATGTGCAGCAGGTATAGATGGGGGGGATCAGACAGAAAATAATAAATGAGGAGAAGAGAAGGTAGGATTGGAGGAACTATGGAGTGAAGAGAAAAAGGGAAGTGGGGGATTTGAAGAGAAAAATGGGGGATACATATGGGCATGAATAAATTCATACTAATGAAGCCTGACTGATGCACTGCTTCCAACCAGCTTCTAATCCGCTCACTGGGAGAGAGACACAGATGGACACAGAGAGGGAGAGAGAGAGAACGGAGGAGGGCAACTGAGGAAGAGAGAGAGAGTTGGAATCCCCTCTTGTCTGGCGGCCCAGATTATCTCTGGCAGCGAGGCATGCTGGGAGCCGGGGAGCCACAGCAGATTGTGGTCCAGCCAAGGTTACAGTAGCCAGTGCCCACGATTGGATTGGGCCGCGTTTAACGGTCAGCGTTAGGACGAGGGCAGCCAGGAGCTGCCGCGGAAGCTCTCAAACACATATGTGTTTGCAGCATATTTCAGCCTGTCTGCACATTACTGAGCTGGCAGACTCAGACCCGATCCAACGGGACCGGAATCAAAACACGTCTGGGCCAAGACTCGTCCGCGTGCCACAGACTGTCTGGAGAGGATGCTGTCGGGATGGCTTGAACATTTGCTTGGTTGTGGTTGAGGTGTGACCCTGAACCCACCCTCACCCCCCACACTGCTCAGCACCAAACAGGAGAACATGTATATGAACTGAAGGATCACTTTCAGATTGAAACATTTTCACACTTAAACTGGTTCAATCTGAAAAATGCTATTCCATCCAACATTATCTTTCACCGCTTATCCTGTTCAGGGTACATCCTGGACAGGTCGCCAGACTATCGCAGGGCCGATAAAATAAAAATAAAATTATAATAAAAATGCTATTAATGTGTAAAACAACAACAACAACAACCTGCAGAGGTTTTCAGGCTGCCAGGCGTGTTAATTTATCCCCCCTCCTCCCCCCTTCACTCCTTCAGTCTGAGTTCCCTCCGCTGTAAAGCCCATTCCATGATCTTACTTCTGAGGAGGCTTTTGTCACTGAAGGCTACTTTGACCAGTTCTTAAAAAGTTTACGTCCTACTGAAAATCCGAGAAATCGTCAAAAGGAACACACTTTTTCAACGGTCCCATCTTTTGAACTACTCAATACATTTATTAGGGCCCGAGCCGCCGACAACGTCGGGCCGGCGAAGGCCCTATTGAAATTGTAGGGGTTCTTATTATTCCTATTCTGATTTTTATTTGTCGTCAATGAGCGCATATTTGGAGTATTGCCCATACCCAAAAACTCACCAAATTTTGCAGACTTGTCAGGTCTGGTGAAAATTTTCATATTATATAGGTTGCAAATATGCATTTAAAAAAATGGCTCTCTAGCGCCCCCTACAAGTCGCGCCGGCGACGCCCCTCGGCCAGTTTGTCCGATTGACTTGAAATTCAACACACATGTCCGAAACCACTAGATCTAAAAAAAAGCCTCTCAGACCCCTAAGCTCCGCCTACTTAGATTTTCCGCCATCTTGAATTTAGTGTAAAACACATCTTTGCAAACTCCTCCTACACGCTGGCTCCTATTGCTACCAAAATTGCTGTGGATCATTAGTGGATGTAGATCACTCAGATTTATCAAAAGCTTTTTGATATCTCTTTGCGTTGAAAAGATATGGACCAATGAACTTCTTAGGGGCGTGGCTTAATATCAATACACATAACTTCTCAACCCAGTGTCGAAAATTCACGAAACTTTCAGCATATGTGCACATCGCATACCGTTACATACCCTGTGATTTGTGTTGCATTCAACCAATAGGGGGCGCTACAGTAAACCCGCAAAGTTGTGTTTTTTGGCACTTTTCGCATTTTGCAGCCTTCGTATTTTAACGAACTCCTCCTAGAGCATTTATGCGATCGACTTCATATTTGTTCAGGGTGCTCTTAAGACCTTTGTGATTAAAAATTATTAAAAGCTAGCGCTTTCGTCGAAGAACCTTGACGTGGCGTGGCGGCCATTTTGCATCATTTTTCTGAAAAATCAAGTTGTTATAACTCCAAGGTACATAATCCAATCCACACAAAACTTCTTGTGCATGAGGCCACTTCAAGCCTGAACATACTTAAATTGAAAAAAATGAAATAACTCATAGCGCCACCTACTGGCTGAAGGAAATGTCATATTTTATACTTTTCTTTATTCCTCCTAGCCAGGTGACCCGATTAGTCTCAAAATCAGTAAGGATAGTCTTAGGACATTGATGAAGAGCCATCATAAGTATTGTGTGTTTTCGTTGAACGCTGTTGCCGTGGCGACGCATCGTTCGCCGTGCAAAATTGAAGTGGTTATAACTCCAAGGTACATTATCCAATTTGCACAAAACTTCTTGTGCATGATGCCACTTCAAGCCTGAACATACCTGATTTGAAAAAATTCAAAAAACTCATAGCGCCACCTACTGGCTGAAGGAAATATGGTTCAGTAGGTTAGGATGCTCAGAAATTCATGGAACTTTGCACATGTGTCAAAGGCATCGGAAGAAGTATGTGGTATGAGTTTTGGCCTTGTCCGTTTTAAATTGCCTCTGTAGCGCCCCCTACAATATTTCAAAAGACCAGCCCCGGCGCTACGTTTGAGCTACACGTACGAAACTCGGTAGGCGCGCGTATCCTGTGGAGACTTAAAAATAAGTCTCTTGGCACCATGCTCTAAAACCTACCAAAGTCGGCCATTTTGATTTTGGTGTCATTTTTCTATAGCATAGTAGGTTAGGATGCTCAAAAATTCATGGCACTTTGCACATGTGTCAAAGGCATTGGAAGAAATATGTGATATAATTTTTAGGCTTGTTCGTTTTAAATTGCCTCTGTAGCGCCCCCTACAATATTTCAAAAGAGCAGCCCCGGCGCTACGTTTGAGCTACACGTACGAAACTGGGTAGGCGCACGTATCCTGCGGAGACTTAAAAATAAGTCTCTTGGCACCGTGCTCTAAAACCTACCAGAAGTCGGCCATTTTGATTTCGGTGTCATTTTTCCTCAGCATAGTACTATTTGCAAAGCATCGTTTCCAGCATCGGGCGGTCCCACGCGGGATCGACGACGTCTCGCTCGCGGACGCGCCGTCCCGCGGTCGCGGACGTTCTCCGACGCACAGGCCGGAGTCCGCCGCCGGCCCCGACGCGCAAGGGAGGCGAGGGCCCGTTCATCACTGCTCGCAGTTTTAATTTTTGTAGGGAATGAGCTAGTTGGGGAACTTGCCATGCATGAAAACTCACCAAATTTGGACACCTCTCAGGTGTGGTGGAGAAACTCTGCTGCGCAAGGTTGCATACTTGCGTGTAAAAAAATGGCTCTCTAGCGCCCCCTACAAGGCGGGCCGGCCACGCCCCTCGGCCAGTTTGTCCGATTGACTTGAAATTCGACACACATGTCCGAATCCGCTAGATCTAAAAAAAAGCCTCTCAGACCCCGAAACTGCGCCTGGATAAATTTTCCGCCATCTTGAATTTAGTGTAAAACACATCTTTGCAAACTCCTCCCACACGCTGGCTCCGATTGCTACCAAATTTTCTGTGGATCATTATTGGATGTAGATCACTGAGATTTATCAAAAGCTTTTTGATATCTATTTGCATTGAAAAGATATGGACCAATGAACTTCTTAGGGTTGTGGCTTAATATCAATTCACATAACTTCTCAACCCATTGTCGAAAATTCACGACATTTTCAGCATATGTGTACATCGCATACCGTAACATACCCTGAGATTTTTGTTGCATTCAACCAATAGGGGGTGCTACAGTAAACCCGCAAAGTTGTGTTTTTTGGCACTTTTCGCATTTTGCAGCCTTCGTACTTCAACGAACTCCTCCTAGAGCATTTATGCGATCGACTTCATATTTGTTCAGGGTGCTCTTAAGACCTTTGTGATTAAAAATTATTAAAAGCTAGCGCTTTCGTCGAAGAACCTTGACGTGGCGTGGCGGCCATTTTGCATCATTTTTATGAAAAATCAAGTTGTTATAACTCTAAGGTACATTAACCAATACACACAAAACTTCTTGTGCATGAAGCCTCTTCAAGCATGAACACACACAAATTAAAAAAATTTCAATAACTCATAGCGCCACCTACTGGCTGAAGGCAATGTTTTTTTTTACACTTTCATTTATTCCTCCTAGCCACGTGACCCGATTAGTCTCAAATTGTGCTAGGATGGCTTTAAGACATTGATGAAGAATCGCCATAAGTATTGTGCGTTTTCGTTGAACGCTGTTGCCGTGGCGACGCATCGTTCGCCATGCAAAATTGAAGTTGTTATAACTCCAAGGTACATTATCCAATTTGCACAAAACTTCTTGTGCATGATGCCACTTCAAGCCTGAACATACCTGATTTGAAAAAATTCAAAAAACTCATAGCGCCACCTACTGGCTGAAGGAAATATGGTTCAGTAGGTTAGAATGCTCAAAAATTCATGGAACTTTGCACATGTGTCAAAGGCATTGGAAGAAGTATGTGGTATGATTTTTGGCCTTGTCCGTTTTAAATTGCCTCTGTAGCGCCCCCTACAATATTTCAAAAGAGCAGCCCCGGCGCTACGTTTGAGCTACATGTACGAAACTTGGTGGGCACATGTATCCTGTGGAGACTTAAAAATAAGTCTCTTGGCACCATGCTCTAAAACCTACTGAAGTCGGCCATTTTGATTTTGGTGTCATTTTTCCATAGCATAGTAGGTTAGGATGCTCAAAAATTCATGGCACTTTGCACATGTGTCAAAGGCATCGGAAGAAGTATGTGGTATGATTTTTGGCCTTGTCCGTTTTAAATTGCCTCTGTAGCGCCCCCTACAATATTTCAAAAGAGCAGCCCCGGCGCTACGTTTGAGCTACACGTACGAAACTCGGTAGGCGCACGTATCCTGCAGAGACTTAAAAATAAGTCTCTTGGCACCGTGCTCTAAAACCTACCAGAAGTCGGCCATTTTGATTTCGGTGTCATTTCTTCCATAGCATAGTACTATTTGCAAAGCATCGTTTCCGGCATCGGGCGGACCCACGCGGGATCGACGACGTCTCGCTCGCGGACGCGCAGTCCAGCGGTCGCGGACGTTCTCCGACGCGCAGGCCGGAGTCCGCCGCGAGCCCCGACGCGCAAGGGAGGCGAGGGCCCGTTCATCACTGCTCGCAGTTTTAATTAGGGCCCGAGCCACCGACAACGTCGGGCCAGCGAAGGCCCTATTGAGTTTCTAAGGGGTATTATTAGGGCCCGAGCCACCGACAACGTCGGGCCAGCGAAGGCCCTATTGAAATTGTAAGAATTATTAGGGCCCGAGCCACCGACAACGTCGGGCCAGCGAAGGCCCTATTGAGTTTCTAAGGGGTATTATTAGGGCCCGAGCCACCGACAACGTCGGGCCAGCGAAGGCCCTATTGAAATTGTAGGGGTTCTCGGTCGTTTTTATTCTGATTTTTATTTTTGTACTTTGGCTGCATATTTGGAGTATTTGCCATGCATGAAAACTCACCAAATTTTGCATACTTGCCAGGTCTGGCGAAACTTGGGGTTTGATATAGGTGCCATAAATGTGTGTAAAAAAATGGCTCTCTAGCGCCCCCCACAAAGCGGACGGGCGACGCCCCTCGGCCAGTTTGTCCGATTGACTTGAAAATCAACACACATGTCCTAATCCGCTAGATCTAAAAAAAAGCCTCTCAGACCTCTAAGCTCCGCCTACTTAGATTTTCCGCCATCTTGAATTTAGTGTAAAACACATCTTTGCGAACTCCTCCCACACGCTGGCTCCTATTGCTACCAAAATTGCTGTGGATCATTACTGGATGTAGATCACTCAGATTTATCAAAAACTTTTTGATATCTATTTGCGTTGAAAAGATATGGACCAATGAACTTCTTAGGGGCGTGGCTTAATATCAATTCACATAACTTCCCAACCATTGGTCGAAAATTCACGAAACTTTCAGCATATGTGCACATCGCATACCGTAACATACCCTGAGACTTTTGTTGCATTCAACCAATAGGGGGCGCTACAGTAAACCCGCAAAGTTGTGATTTTGGGACTTTTTGCATTTTTCTGCCTTCGCACTTTAACGAACTCCTCCTAGAGCATTTATGCGATCGACTTCATATTTGTTCAGGGTGCTCTTAAGACCTTTGTGATTAAAAATTATTAAAAGCTAGAGTTTTCGTCGAAGAACCTTGACGTGGCGTGGCGGCCATTTTGCATCATTTTTATGAAAAATCAAGTTGTTATAACTCTAAGGTACATTAACCAATACACACAAAACTTCTTGTGCATGAAGCCTCTTCAAGCATGAACACACACAAATTAAAAAAATTTCGATAACTCATAGCGCCACCTACTGGCTGAAGGCAATGTTTTTTTTTAGACTTTCATTTATTCCTCCTAGCCACGTGACCCGATTAGTCTCAAATTGTGCTAGGATGGCCTTAAGACATTGATGAAGATTTGCCATAAGTATTGTGAGTTTTCGTTGAACGCTGTTGCCGTGGCGACGCATCGTTCGCCATGCAAAATTGAAGTTGTTATAACTCCAAGGTACATTATCCAATTTGCACAAAACTTCTTGTGCATGATGCCACTTGAAGCCTGAACATACCTGATTTGAAAAAATTAAAAAAACTCATAGCGCCACCTACTGGCTGAAGGAAATATGGTTCAGTAGGTTAGGATGCTCAAAAATTCATGGCACTTTGCACATGTGTCAAAGGCATCGGAAGAAATATGTGATATAATTTTTAGGCTTGTTCGTTTTAAATTGCCTCTGTAGCGCCCCCTACAATATTTCAAAAGAGCAGCCCCGGCGCTACGTTTGAGCTACACGTACGAAACTGGGTAGGCGCACGTATCCTGCGGAGACTTAAAAATAAGTCTCTTGGCACCGTGCTCTAAAACCTACCAGAAGTCGGCCATTTTGATTTCGGTGTCATTTTTCCTCAGCATAGTACTATTTGCAAAGCATCGTTTCCGGCATCGGGCGGTCCCACGCGGGATCGACGACGTCTCGCTCGCGGACGCGCCGTCCCGCGGTCGCGGACGTTCTCCGACGCGCAGGCCGGAGTCCGCCGCCGGCCCCGACGCGCAAGGGAGGCGAGGGCCCGTTCATCACTGCTCGCAGTTTTAATTATTATTATTCCGATCCTTATTTTTCCACTTTGGCTGCATATTTGGAATATTTGCCATGCATGAAAACTCACCAAATTTTGCATACTTGCCAGGTCTGGCGAAACTTGGGTTTTGATATAGGAGCCATTTTTGCGTGAAAAAAAATGGCTCTCTAGCGCCCCCTACAAGTCGCGCCGGCGACGCCCCTCGGCCAGTTTGTCCGATTGACTTGAAATTCAACACACATGTCCGAAACCACTAGATCTAAAAAAAAGCCTCTCAGACCCCTAAGCTCCGCCTACTTAGATTTTCCGCCATCTTGAATTTAGTGTAAAACACATCTTTGCAAACTCCTCCTACACGCTGGCTCCTATTGCTACCAAAATTGCTGTGGATCATTAGTGGATGTAGATCACTCAGATTTATCAAAAGCTTTTTGATATCTCTTTGCGTTGAAAAGATATGGACCAATGAACTTCTTAGGGGCGTGGCTTAATATCAATACACATAACTTCTCAACCCAGTGTCGAAAATTCACGAAACTTTCAGCATATGTGCACATCGCATACCGTTACATACCCTGTGATTTGTGTTGCATTCAACCAATAGGGGGCGCTACAGTAAACCCGCAAAGTTGTGTTTTTTGGCACTTTTCGCATTTTGCAGCCTTCGTATTTTAACGAACTCCTCCTAGAGCATTTATGCGATCGACTTCATATTTGTTCAGGGTGCTCTTAAGACCTTTGTGATTAAAAATTATTAAAAGCTAGCGCTTTCGTCGAAGAACCTTGACGTGGCGTGGCGGCCATTTTGCATCATTTTTCTGAAAAATCAAGTTGTTATAACTCCAAGGTACATAATCCAATCCACACAAAACTTCTTGTGCATGAGGCCACTTCAAGCCTGAACATACTTAAATTGAAAAAAATGAAATAACTCATAGCGCCACCTACTGGCTGAAGGAAATGTCATATTTTATACTTTTCTTTATTCCTCCTAGCCAGGTGACCCGATTAGTCTCAAAATCAGTAAGGATAGTCTTAGGACATTGATGAAGAGCCATCATAAGTATTGTGTGTTTTCGTTGAACGCTGTTGCCGTGGCGACGCATCGTTCGCCGTGCAAAATTGAAGTGGTTATAACTCCAAGGTACATTATCCAATTTGCACAAAACTTCTTGTGCATGATGCCACTTCAAGCCTGAACATACCTGATTTGAAAAAATTCAAAAAACTCATAGCGCCACCTACTGGCTGAAGGAAATATGGTTCAGTAGGTTAGGATGCTCAGAAATTCATGGAACTTTGCACATGTGTCAAAGGCATCGGAAGAAGTATGTGGTATGAGTTTTGGCCTTGTCCGTTTTAAATTGCCTCTGTAGCGCCCCCTACAATATTTCAAAAGACCAGCCCCGGCGCTACGTTTGAGCTACACGTACGAAACTCGGTAGGCGCGCGTATCCTGTGGAGACTTAAAAATAAGTCTCTTGGCACCATGCTCTAAAACCTACCAAAGTCGGCCATTTTGATTTTGGTGTCATTTTTCTATAGCATAGTAGGTTAGGATGCTCAAAAATTCATGGCACTTTGCACATGTGTCAAAGGCATTGGAAGAAATATGTGATATAATTTTTAGGCTTGTTCGTTTTAAATTGCCTCTGTAGCGCCCCCTACAATATTTCAAAAGAGCAGCCCCGGCGCTACGTTTGAGCTACACGTACGAAACTGGGTAGGCGCACGTATCCTGCGGAGACTTAAAAATAAGTCTCTTGGCACCGTGCTCTAAAACCTACCAGAAGTCGGCCATTTTGATTTCGGTGTCATTTTTCCTCAGCATAGTACTATTTGCAAAGCATCGTTTCCAGCATCGGGCGGTCCCACGCGGGATCGACGACGTCTCGCTCGCGGACGCGCCGTCCCGCGGTCGCGGACGTTCTCCGACGCACAGGCCGGAGTCCGCCGCCGGCCCCGACGCGCAAGGGAGGCGAGGGCCCGTTCATCACTGCTCGCAGTTTTAATTTTTGTAGGGAATGAGCTAGTTGGGGAACTTGCCATGCATGAAAACTCACCAAATTTGGACACCTCTCAGGTGTGGTGGAGAAACTCTGCTGCGCAAGGTTGCATACTTGCGTGTAAAAAAATGGCTCTCTAGCGCCCCCTACAAGGCGGGCCGGCCACGCCCCTCGGCCAGTTTGTCCGATTGACTTGAAATTCGACACACATGTCCGAATCCGCTAGATCTAAAAAAAAGCCTCTCAGACCCCGAAACTGCGCCTGGATAAATTTTCCGCCATCTTGAATTTAGTGTAAAACACATCTTTGCAAACTCCTCCCACACGCTGGCTCCGATTGCTACCAAATTTTCTGTGGATCATTATTGGATGTAGATCACTGAGATTTATCAAAAGCTTTTTGATATCTATTTGCATTGAAAAGATATGGACCAATGAACTTCTTAGGGTTGTGGCTTAATATCAATTCACATAACTTCTCAACCCATTGTCGAAAATTCACGACATTTTCAGCATATGTGTACATCGCATACCGTAACATACCCTGAGATTTTTGTTGCATTCAACCAATAGGGGGTGCTACAGTAAACCCGCAAAGTTGTGTTTTTTGGCACTTTTCGCATTTTGCAGCCTTCGTACTTCAACGAACTCCTCCTAGAGCATTTATGCGATCGACTTCATATTTGTTCAGGGTGCTCTTAAGACCTTTGTGATTAAAAATTATTAAAAGCTAGCGCTTTCGTCGAAGAACCTTGACGTGGCGTGGCGGCCATTTTGCATCATTTTTATGAAAAATCAAGTTGTTATAACTCTAAGGTACATTAACCAATACACACAAAACTTCTTGTGCATGAAGCCTCTTCAAGCATGAACACACACAAATTAAAAAAATTTCAATAACTCATAGCGCCACCTACTGGCTGAAGGCAATGTTTTTTTTTACACTTTCATTTATTCCTCCTAGCCACGTGACCCGATTAGTCTCAAATTGTGCTAGGATGGCTTTAAGACATTGATGAAGAATCGCCATAAGTATTGTGCGTTTTCGTTGAACGCTGTTGCCGTGGCGACGCATCGTTCGCCATGCAAAATTGAAGTTGTTATAACTCCAAGGTACATTATCCAATTTGCACAAAACTTCTTGTGCATGATGCCACTTCAAGCCTGAACATACCTGATTTGAAAAAATTCAAAAAACTCATAGCGCCACCTACTGGCTGAAGGAAATATGGTTCAGTAGGTTAGAATGCTCAAAAATTCATGGAACTTTGCACATGTGTCAAAGGCATTGGAAGAAGTATGTGGTATGATTTTTGGCCTTGTCCGTTTTAAATTGCCTCTGTAGCGCCCCCTACAATATTTCAAAAGAGCAGCCCCGGCGCTACGTTTGAGCTACATGTACGAAACTTGGTGGGCACATGTATCCTGTGGAGACTTAAAAATAAGTCTCTTGGCACCATGCTCTAAAACCTACTGAAGTCGGCCATTTTGATTTTGGTGTCATTTTTCCATAGCATAGTAGGTTAGGATGCTCAAAAATTCATGGCACTTTGCACATGTGTCAAAGGCATCGGAAGAAGTATGTGGTATGATTTTTGGCCTTGTCCGTTTTAAATTGCCTCTGTAGCGCCCCCTACAATATTTCAAAAGAGCAGCCCCGGCGCTACGTTTGAGCTACACGTACGAAACTCGGTAGGCGCACGTATCCTGCAGAGACTTAAAAATAAGTCTCTTGGCACCGTGCTCTAAAACCTACCAGAAGTCGGCCATTTTGATTTCGGTGTCATTTCTTCCATAGCATAGTACTATTTGCAAAGCATCGTTTCCGGCATCGGGCGGACCCACGCGGGATCGACGACGTCTCGCTCGCGGACGCGCAGTCCAGCGGTCGCGGACGTTCTCCGACGCGCAGGCCGGAGTCCGCCGCGAGCCCCGACGCGCAAGGGAGGCGAGGGCCCGTTCATCACTGCTCGCAGTTTTAATTAGGGCCCGAGCCACCGACAACGTCGGGCCAGCGAAGGCCCTATTGAGTTTCTAAGGGGTATTATTAGGGCCCGAGCCACCGACAACGTCGGGCCAGCGAAGGCCCTATTGAAATTGTAAGAATTATTAGGGCCCGAGCCACCGACAACGTCGGGCCAGCGAAGGCCCTATTGAGTTTCTAAGGGGTATTATTAGGGCCCGAGCCACCGACAACGTCGGGCCAGCGAAGGCCCTATTGAAATTGTAGGGGTTCTCGGTCGTTTTTATTCTGATTTTTATTTTTGTACTTTGGCTGCATATTTGGAGTATTTGCCATGCATGAAAACTCACCAAATTTTGCATACTTGCCAGGTCTGGCGAAACTTGGGGTTTGATATAGGTGCCATAAATGTGTGTAAAAAAATGGCTCTCTAGCGCCCCCCACAAAGCGGACGGGCGACGCCCCTCGGCCAGTTTGTCCGATTGACTTGAAAATCAACACACATGTCCTAATCCGCTAGATCTAAAAAAAAGCCTCTCAGACCTCTAAGCTCCGCCTACTTAGATTTTCCGCCATCTTGAATTTAGTGTAAAACACATCTTTGCGAACTCCTCCCACACGCTGGCTCCTATTGCTACCAAAATTGCTGTGGATCATTACTGGATGTAGATCACTCAGATTTATCAAAAACTTTTTGATATCTATTTGCGTTGAAAAGATATGGACCAATGAACTTCTTAGGGGCGTGGCTTAATATCAATTCACATAACTTCCCAACCATTGGTCGAAAATTCACGAAACTTTCAGCATATGTGCACATCGCATACCGTAACATACCCTGAGACTTTTGTTGCATTCAACCAATAGGGGGCGCTACAGTAAACCCGCAAAGTTGTGATTTTGGGACTTTTTGCATTTTTCTGCCTTCGCACTTTAACGAACTCCTCCTAGAGCATTTATGCGATCGACTTCATATTTGTTCAGGGTGCTCTTAAGACCTTTGTGATTAAAAATTATTAAAAGCTAGAGTTTTCGTCGAAGAACCTTGACGTGGCGTGGCGGCCATTTTGCATCATTTTTATGAAAAATCAAGTTGTTATAACTCTAAGGTACATTAACCAATACACACAAAACTTCTTGTGCATGAAGCCTCTTCAAGCATGAACACACACAAATTAAAAAAATTTCGATAACTCATAGCGCCACCTACTGGCTGAAGGCAATGTTTTTTTTTAGACTTTCATTTATTCCTCCTAGCCACGTGACCCGATTAGTCTCAAATTGTGCTAGGATGGCCTTAAGACATTGATGAAGATTTGCCATAAGTATTGTGAGTTTTCGTTGAACGCTGTTGCCGTGGCGACGCATCGTTCGCCATGCAAAATTGAAGTTGTTATAACTCCAAGGTACATTATCCAATTTGCACAAAACTTCTTGTGCATGATGCCACTTGAAGCCTGAACATACCTGATTTGAAAAAATTAAAAAAACTCATAGCGCCACCTACTGGCTGAAGGAAATATGGTTCAGTAGGTTAGGATGCTCAAAAATTCATGGCACTTTGCACATGTGTCAAAGGCATCGGAAGAAATATGTGATATAATTTTTAGGCTTGTTCGTTTTAAATTGCCTCTGTAGCGCCCCCTACAATATTTCAAAAGAGCAGCCCCGGCGCTACGTTTGAGCTACACGTACGAAACTGGGTAGGCGCACGTATCCTGCGGAGACTTAAAAATAAGTCTCTTGGCACCGTGCTCTAAAACCTACCAGAAGTCGGCCATTTTGATTTCGGTGTCATTTTTCCTCAGCATAGTACTATTTGCAAAGCATCGTTTCCGGCATCGGGCGGTCCCACGCGGGATCGACGACGTCTCGCTCGCGGACGCGCCGTCCCGCGGTCGCGGACGTTCTCCGACGCGCAGGCCGGAGTCCGCCGCCGGCCCCGACGCGCAAGGGAGGCGAGGGCCCGTTCATCACTGCTCGCAGTTTTAATTATTATTATTCCGATCCTTATTTTTCCACTTTGGCTGCATATTTGGAATATTTGCCATGCATGAAAACTCACCAAATTTTGCATACTTGCCAGGTCTGGCGAAACTTGGGTTTTGATATAGGAGCCATTTTTGCGTGAAAAAAAATGGCTCTCTAGCGCCCCCTACAAGTCGCGCCGGCGACGCCCCTCGGCCAGTTTGTCCGATTGACTTGAAATTCAACACACATGTCCGAAACCACTAGATCTAAAAAAAAGCCTCTCAGACCCCTAAGCTCCGCCTACTTAGATTTTCCGCCATCTTGAATTTAGTGTAAAACACATCTTTGCAAACTCCTCCTACACGCTGGCTCCTATTGCTACCAAAATTGCTGTGGATCATTAGTGGATGTAGATCACTCAGATTTATCAAAAGCTTTTTGATATCTCTTTGCGTTGAAAAGATATGGACCAATGAACTTCTTAGGGGCGTGGCTTAATATCAATACACATAACTTCTCAACCCAGTGTCGAAAATTCACGAAACTTTCAGCATATGTGCACATCGCATACCGTTACATACCCTGTGATTTGTGTTGCATTCAACCAATAGGGGGCGCTACAGTAAACCCGCAAAGTTGTGTTTTTTGGCACTTTTCGCATTTTGCAGCCTTCGTATTTTAACGAACTCCTCCTAGAGCATTTATGCGATCGACTTCATATTTGTTCAGGGTGCTCTTAAGACCTTTGTGATTAAAAATTATTAAAAGCTAGCGCTTTCGTCGAAGAACCTTGACGTGGCGTGGCGGCCATTTTGCATCATTTTTCTGAAAAATCAAGTTGTTATAACTCCAAGGTACATAATCCAATCCACACAAAACTTCTTGTGCATGAGGCCACTTCAAGCCTGAACATACTTAAATTGAAAAAAATGAAATAACTCATAGCGCCACCTACTGGCTGAAGGAAATGTCATATTTTATACTTTTCTTTATTCCTCCTAGCCAGGTGACCCGATTAGTCTCAAAATCAGTAAGGATAGTCTTAGGACATTGATGAAGAGCCATCATAAGTATTGTGTGTTTTCGTTGAACGCTGTTGCCGTGGCGACGCATCGTTCGCCGTGCAAAATTGAAGTGGTTATAACTCCAAGGTACATTATCCAATTTGCACAAAACTTCTTGTGCATGATGCCACTTCAAGCCTGAACATACCTGATTTGAAAAAATTCAAAAAACTCATAGCGCCACCTACTGGCTGAAGGAAATATGGTTCAGTAGGTTAGGATGCTCAGAAATTCATGGAACTTTGCACATGTGTCAAAGGCATCGGAAGAAGTATGTGGTATGAGTTTTGGCCTTGTCCGTTTTAAATTGCCTCTGTAGCGCCCCCTACAATATTTCAAAAGACCAGCCCCGGCGCTACGTTTGAGCTACACGTACGAAACTCGGTAGGCGCGCGTATCCTGTGGAGACTTAAAAATAAGTCTCTTGGCACCATGCTCTAAAACCTACCAAAGTCGGCCATTTTGATTTTGGTGTCATTTTTCTATAGCATAGTAGGTTAGGATGCTCAAAAATTCATGGCACTTTGCACATGTGTCAAAGGCATTGGAAGAAATATGTGATATAATTTTTAGGCTTGTTCGTTTTAAATTGCCTCTGTAGCGCCCCCTACAATATTTCAAAAGAGCAGCCCCGGCGCTACGTTTGAGCTACACGTACGAAACTGGGTAGGCGCACGTATCCTGCGGAGACTTAAAAATAAGTCTCTTGGCACCGTGCTCTAAAACCTACCAGAAGTCGGCCATTTTGATTTCGGTGTCATTTTTCCTCAGCATAGTACTATTTGCAAAGCATCGTTTCCAGCATCGGGCGGTCCCACGCGGGATCGACGACGTCTCGCTCGCGGACGCGCCGTCCCGCGGTCGCGGACGTTCTCCGACGCACAGGCCGGAGTCCGCCGCCGGCCCCGACGCGCAAGGGAGGCGAGGGCCCGTTCATCACTGCTCGCAGTTTTAATTTTTGTAGGGAATGAGCTAGTTGGGGAACTTGCCATGCATGAAAACTCACCAAATTTGGACACCTCTCAGGTGTGGTGGAGAAACTCTGCTGCGCAAGGTTGCATACTTGCGTGTAAAAAAATGGCTCTCTAGCGCCCCCTACAAGGCGGGCCGGCCACGCCCCTCGGCCAGTTTGTCCGATTGACTTGAAATTCGACACACATGTCCGAATCCGCTAGATCTAAAAAAAAGCCTCTCAGACCCCGAAACTGCGCCTGGATAAATTTTCCGCCATCTTGAATTTAGTGTAAAACACATCTTTGCAAACTCCTCCCACACGCTGGCTCCGATTGCTACCAAATTTTCTGTGGATCATTATTGGATGTAGATCACTGAGATTTATCAAAAGCTTTTTGATATCTATTTGCATTGAAAAGATATGGACCAATGAACTTCTTAGGGTTGTGGCTTAATATCAATTCACATAACTTCTCAACCCATTGTCGAAAATTCACGACATTTTCAGCATATGTGTACATCGCATACCGTAACATACCCTGAGATTTTTGTTGCATTCAACCAATAGGGGGTGCTACAGTAAACCCGCAAAGTTGTGTTTTTTGGCACTTTTCGCATTTTGCAGCCTTCGTACTTCAACGAACTCCTCCTAGAGCATTTATGCGATCGACTTCATATTTGTTCAGGGTGCTCTTAAGACCTTTGTGATTAAAAATTATTAAAAGCTAGCGCTTTCGTCGAAGAACCTTGACGTGGCGTGGCGGCCATTTTGCATCATTTTTATGAAAAATCAAGTTGTTATAACTCTAAGGTACATTAACCAATACACACAAAACTTCTTGTGCATGAAGCCTCTTCAAGCATGAACACACACAAATTAAAAAAATTTCAATAACTCATAGCGCCACCTACTGGCTGAAGGCAATGTTTTTTTTTACACTTTCATTTATTCCTCCTAGCCACGTGACCCGATTAGTCTCAAATTGTGCTAGGATGGCTTTAAGACATTGATGAAGAATCGCCATAAGTATTGTGCGTTTTCGTTGAACGCTGTTGCCGTGGCGACGCATCGTTCGCCATGCAAAATTGAAGTTGTTATAACTCCAAGGTACATTATCCAATTTGCACAAAACTTCTTGTGCATGATGCCACTTCAAGCCTGAACATACCTGATTTGAAAAAATTCAAAAAACTCATAGCGCCACCTACTGGCTGAAGGAAATATGGTTCAGTAGGTTAGAATGCTCAAAAATTCATGGAACTTTGCACATGTGTCAAAGGCATTGGAAGAAGTATGTGGTATGATTTTTGGCCTTGTCCGTTTTAAATTGCCTCTGTAGCGCCCCCTACAATATTTCAAAAGAGCAGCCCCGGCGCTACGTTTGAGCTACATGTACGAAACTTGGTGGGCACATGTATCCTGTGGAGACTTAAAAATAAGTCTCTTGGCACCATGCTCTAAAACCTACTGAAGTCGGCCATTTTGATTTTGGTGTCATTTTTCCATAGCATAGTAGGTTAGGATGCTCAAAAATTCATGGCACTTTGCACATGTGTCAAAGGCATCGGAAGAAGTATGTGGTATGATTTTTGGCCTTGTCCGTTTTAAATTGCCTCTGTAGCGCCCCCTACAATATTTCAAAAGAGCAGCCCCGGCGCTACGTTTGAGCTACACGTACGAAACTCGGTAGGCGCACGTATCCTGCAGAGACTTAAAAATAAGTCTCTTGGCACCGTGCTCTAAAACCTACCAGAAGTCGGCCATTTTGATTTCGGTGTCATTTCTTCCATAGCATAGTACTATTTGCAAAGCATCGTTTCCGGCATCGGGCGGACCCACGCGGGATCGACGACGTCTCGCTCGCGGACGCGCAGTCCAGCGGTCGCGGACGTTCTCCGACGCGCAGGCCGGAGTCCGCCGCGAGCCCCGACGCGCAAGGGAGGCGAGGGCCCGTTCATCACTGCTCGCAGTTTTAATTAGGGCCCGAGCCACCGACAACGTCGGGCCAGCGAAGGCCCTATTGAGTTTCTAAGGGGTATTATTAGGGCCCGAGCCACCGACAACGTCGGGCCAGCGAAGGCCCTATTGAAATTGTAAGAATTATTAGGGCCCGAGCCACCGACAACGTCGGGCCAGCGAAGGCCCTATTGAGTTTCTAAGGGGTATTATTAGGGCCCGAGCCACCGACAACGTCGGGCCAGCGAAGGCCCTATTGAAATTGTAGGGGTTCTCGGTCGTTTTTATTCTGATTTTTATTTTTGTACTTTGGCTGCATATTTGGAGTATTTGCCATGCATGAAAACTCACCAAATTTTGCATACTTGCCAGGTCTGGCGAAACTTGGGGTTTGATATAGGTGCCATAAATGTGTGTAAAAAAATGGCTCTCTAGCGCCCCCCACAAAGCGGACGGGCGACGCCCCTCGGCCAGTTTGTCCGATTGACTTGAAAATCAACACACATGTCCTAATCCGCTAGATCTAAAAAAAAGCCTCTCAGACCTCTAAGCTCCGCCTACTTAGATTTTCCGCCATCTTGAATTTAGTGTAAAACACATCTTTGCGAACTCCTCCCACACGCTGGCTCCTATTGCTACCAAAATTGCTGTGGATCATTACTGGATGTAGATCACTCAGATTTATCAAAAACTTTTTGATATCTATTTGCGTTGAAAAGATATGGACCAATGAACTTCTTAGGGGCGTGGCTTAATATCAATTCACATAACTTCCCAACCATTGGTCGAAAATTCACGAAACTTTCAGCATATGTGCACATCGCATACCGTAACATACCCTGAGACTTTTGTTGCATTCAACCAATAGGGGGCGCTACAGTAAACCCGCAAAGTTGTGATTTTGGGACTTTTTGCATTTTTCTGCCTTCGCACTTTAACGAACTCCTCCTAGAGCATTTATGCGATCGACTTCATATTTGTTCAGGGTGCTCTTAAGACCTTTGTGATTAAAAATTATTAAAAGCTAGAGTTTTCGTCGAAGAACCTTGACGTGGCGTGGCGGCCATTTTGCATCATTTTTATGAAAAATCAAGTTGTTATAACTCTAAGGTACATTAACCAATACACACAAAACTTCTTGTGCATGAAGCCTCTTCAAGCATGAACACACACAAATTAAAAAAATTTCGATAACTCATAGCGCCACCTACTGGCTGAAGGCAATGTTTTTTTTTAGACTTTCATTTATTCCTCCTAGCCACGTGACCCGATTAGTCTCAAATTGTGCTAGGATGGCCTTAAGACATTGATGAAGATTTGCCATAAGTATTGTGAGTTTTCGTTGAACGCTGTTGCCGTGGCGACGCATCGTTCGCCATGCAAAATTGAAGTTGTTATAACTCCAAGGTACATTATCCAATTTGCACAAAACTTCTTGTGCATGATGCCACTTGAAGCCTGAACATACCTGATTTGAAAAAATTAAAAAAACTCATAGCGCCACCTACTGGCTGAAGGAAATATGGTTCAGTAGGTTAGGATGCTCAAAAATTCATGGCACTTTGCACATGTGTCAAAGGCATCGGAAGAAATATGTGATATAATTTTTAGGCTTGTTCGTTTTAAATTGCCTCTGTAGCGCCCCCTACAATATTTCAAAAGAGCAGCCCCGGCGCTACGTTTGAGCTACACGTACGAAACTGGGTAGGCGCACGTATCCTGCGGAGACTTAAAAATAAGTCTCTTGGCACCGTGCTCTAAAACCTACCAGAAGTCGGCCATTTTGATTTCGGTGTCATTTTTCCATAGCATAGTAGGTTGGGATGCTCAGAAATTCATGGCACTTTGCACATGTGTCAAAGGCATCGGAAGACATATGTGGTACGATTTTTAGCCTTGTCCGTTTTAAATTGCCTCTGTAGCGCCCCCTACAATATTTCAAAAGAGCAGCCCCAGCGCTACGTTTGAGCTACACGTACGAAACTGGGTAGGCGCACGTATCCTGCGGAGACTTAAAAATAAGTCTCTTGGCACCGTGCTGTAAAACCTACCAGAAGTCGGCCATTTTGATTTCGGTGTCATTTTTCCTCAGCATAGTACTATTTGCAAAGCATCATTTCCAGCATCGGGCGGTCCACGCGGGATCGACGACGTCTCGCTCGCGGACCCGCCGTCCCGCGGTCGCGGACGTTCTCCGACGCTCAGGCCGGAGTCCGCCGCCGACCCCGACGCGCAAGGGAGGCGGGGGCCCGTTCATCACTGCTCGCAGTTTTAATTAGGGCCCGAGCCACCGACAACGTCGGGCCAGCGAAGGCCCTATTGAAATTGTAAGAGTTATTAGGGCCCGAGCCACCGACAACGTCGGGCCAGCGAAGGCCCTATTGAAATTGTAGGGGTTCTCGGTCGTTTTTATTCTGATTTTTATTTTTGTACTTTGGCTGCATATTTGGAGTATTTGCCATGCATGAAAACTCACCAAATTTTGCATACTTGCCAGGTCTGGCGAAACTTGGGGTTTGATATAGGTGCCATAAATGTGTGTAAAAAAATGGCTCTCTAGCGCCCCCTACAAAGCGGACGGGCGACGCCCCTCGGCCAGTTTGTCCGATTGACTTGAAAATCAACACACATGTCCTAATCCGCTAGATCTAAAAAAAAGCCTCTCAGACCTCTAAGCTCCGCCTACTTAGATTTTCCGCCATCTTGAATTTAGTGTAAAACACATCTTTGCGAACTCCTCCCACACGCTGGCTCCTATTGCTACCAAAATTGCTGTGGATCATTACTGGATGTAGATCACTCAGATTTATCAAAAACTTTTTGATATCTATTTGCGTTGAAAAGATATGGACCAATGAACTTCTTAGGGGCGTGGCTTAATATCAATTCACATAACTTCCCAACCATTGGTCGAAAATTCACGAAACTTTCAGCATATGTGCACATCGCATACCGTAACATACCCTGAGACTTTTGTTGCATTCAACCAATAGGGGGCGCTACAGTAAACCCGCAAAGTTGTGATTTTGGGACTTTTTGCATTTTTCTGCCTTCGCACTTTAACGAACTCCTCCTAGAGAATTAATGCGATCAACTTCAAACTTGGCCAGGATGCTCTTAAGACCTTTGTGATTAAAAATTATTAAAAGCTAGAGTTTTCGTCGAAGAACCTTGACGTGGCGTGGCGGCCATTTTGCATCATTTTTATGAAAAATCAAGTTGTTATAACTCTAAGGTACATTAACCAATACACACAAAACTTCTTGTGCATGAAGCCTCTTCAAGCATGAACACACACAAATTAAAAAAAATTCAATAACTCATAGCGCCACCTACTGGCTGAAGGCAATGTTTTTTTTTACACTTTCATTTATTCCTCCTAGCCACGTGACCCGATTAGTCTCAAATTGTGCTAGGATGGCTTTAAGACATTGATGAAGAATCGCCATAAGTATTGTGCGTTTTCGTTGAACGCTGTTGCCGTGGCGACGCATCGTTCGCCATGCAAAATTGAAGTTGTTATAACTCCAAGGTACATTATCCAATTTGCACAAAACTTCTTGTGCATGATGCCACTTCAAGCCTGAACATACCTGATTTGAAAAAATTCAAAAAACTCATAGCGCCACCTACTGGCTGAAGGAAATATGGTTCAGTAGGTTAGGATGCTCAAAAATTCATGGAACTTTGCACATGTGTCAAAGGAATCGGAAGAAGTATGTGGTATGATTTTTGGCCTTGTCCGTTTTAAATTGCCTCTGTAGCGCCCCCTACAATATTTCAAAAGAGCAGCCCCGGCGCTACGTTTGAGCTACATGTACGAAACTTGGTGGGCACATGTATCCTGTGGAGACTTAAAAATAAGTCTCTTGGCACCATGCTCTAAAACCTACTGAAGTCGGCCATTTTGATTTTGGTGTCATTTTTCCATAGCATAGTAGGTTAGGATGCTCAAAAATTCATGGCACTTTGCACATGTGTCAAAGGCATCGGAAGAAGTATGTGGTATGATTTTTGGCCTTGTCCGTTTTAAATTGCCTCTGTAGCGCCCCCTACAATATTTCAAAAGAGCAGCCCCGGCGCTACGTTTGAGCTACACGTACGAAACTCGGTAGGCGCACGTATCCTGCGGAGACTTAAAAATAAGTCTCTTGGCACCGTGCTCTAAAACCTACCAGAAGTCGGCCATTTTGATTTCGGTGTCATTTCTTCCTTAGCATAGTACTATTTGCAAAGCATCGTTTCCGGCATCGGGCGGTCCCACGCGGGATCGACGACGTCTCGCTCGCGGACGCGCAGTCCAGCGGTCGCGGACGTTCTCCGACGCGCAGGCCGGAGTCCGCCGCCGGCCCCGACGCGCAAGGGAGGCGAGGGCCCGTTCATCACTGCTCGCAGTTTTAATTTTATGTTATTTTTTATTTTTTTTTCATTATCTAATCATTTTTACCTTCTTTTATGGCCAACAACCTTTTTTACACGTTAGCATCGGAGGAATAAAGAACAGCGAGCTGAAACAAATTCTAACTGAAAAACAGGGCACAGAAGCCTAGAAACAGCCTGTGAAATGGACGGTTTTAGTACTTTATGTAAAAAATGTCCGACAGGCCAGGGGGAGAAGACACTTTTAATCAAACTGAGCATTGAATACAGGGGAACCCATTTTAACCTAACACAGGAAGAACATGCAAATAATGCGTACATGGCCACCCCACTGTTTGTAAATGTATCCAATACTCTTCTCTATTTGCTGTTCCAAATTACAATAAACACACAGTCAAAATTAGGCTACTTCCATAAAGTTTTTACAGTATATTTTTAATGTACTTTGTTTTTTCTTTGTATATTACTTTGAATAAAATCACTATTTTATGTACTTTGTATTTATTACTGTGATTGCTGTACTATTTAATTACTACTTTATGTATTTCTTTTGTCTGAATGAGAGCAGGGATCGGTACTCTGTACCGCCAATTTCCCAACTCAAGATATAGTTTTTCAGAGATTCATTTCAGAGAAATTACCGATATGGAGGGTTTAAGAGCCAAAACTAAATATATAAATACATAACTAATTATACAATTAAATGCTTAGATTAATGTGTAAATAAGTCATTGTGTAATTTAATGCTCGTTTGTCACCATAAATAAATGGTGACAAACAAGTTATTTATTAGTTTTGTGCGTCTTTGCTGTGAGTGAAAGCAGTAAGTGAGCTAAAATCACAAGACTCCGCTGATGACGTATGCAAATCCACGACTTTAGCCTTCACCCTCGAGGTTGAGCATTCACCCTCGTCTCGCAGACTTGATGAATATTCAATACATTACAAAAACATTCTGCAGCGGCCAAAACACAGCTCCTCGTCCACCACGTTCCTGAAAACAATAAGAGACCTTAACAAGATCCCCATCTACTTCTTCTGCTGAGGGGGGGGGGGCCCCCAGCAGATGTTTGAGACGGCATATCGTTTTTATATTTTTGTATCAGGCATTCTCCAGGTTACATCTTACATCTTGTTTGAGTTCTGGATAACGTAAACTGTATTCATGAGGCCCTTCACACCGCCTGGACCTCAGCACTCCCAAAAAACAGTGCTCCTGTTGGATCGTACGCTCTCTGTCGAATCTTTTGAAGGCTTGTCAAAGTGCTTTGATAATTCCATGCCTCAGAGCTGCTCCTTTGATCTTCAAATCTGATGCTGAACCACTATTGTGTTCTACTACTGCCGAAGAGAGGTTTGATCTTCTCATGAGGATGACAACTGTCAATGAAAGCCTGATCTGATCAATCACAACTAATACCGAACGACTCCCTCAAAAAAAATGTTTCTTTCCTCATAACATGTCCGTATATATGTTATGAGTCAAAATGCATTAGTGCACTACAACAGTGGCTACCATTCAGAGCTGGGTTACACATCATGTTAATCTGTTATTAGTGCTGACGAATATCCTCAGCACTTCCTGCTGCATGCCGCTTCACAGTAAAAGCCTTCCAGTGGCTTTCCATTGAAGCTGCGCATTACCATTAACACACTGCAATCTTCATGTCAATCATTTTACGAGATAGTAAATTGTCTCTGAGGTCTTTAAAAGAAATCTATGAAAGTGAACCAATCGTTCTGTTGGAATCTGTATGTTAACTCTAATGTATTGCACCTTGATGTATTTAAAGGTGCCCTGACGAGTTTTCTCCTAAAGAAACAAAAGTTCAGTTCACATTGAATGTTACTGCCCAAAATACATGGTGTGTATCATTGGGCTCTAACAAATGTGCTGAATGCATTTCCTTCCATGTAAAACATTTACAAAGCAGATTCATATTTTAAACCCCACGTTGTTTGCATCCATGTTCACTTGCTGTCAGTGTTCTTCTTCACTGCCTTTGCTGCATATGTTGCCATGTTATCGCCGCTTTTACATCACTGAGATGAATGTGAGGCCATTCCCTGACAAAATGAATATATTTTGGATATCATTTGTCATTTGGACTGCTAAAGACATATATAAACGTCACTTTTAGCTGTATTTTTTAGCAATATAAGCAGCAACAATTGGTCAAATGGAGGACATGTGGTGGATTATGTTGACACAAACCAAAAGTGAATAGTAACAGTAAAGTAAAAAAACTGATTTAAAAAAAAAATCTACAGCAATGGAGATAAAACCAATAAATAAACAACATGCTGTGTGACAGTGACAGGATGAGCTCAAACCAGAGAAAATAGAAAAGGCCCCGGGACAAAAGGTAATTTGAAATGCGAAGGCAACGTGTGCGATGAGCAGAGGTGGTACTCACGATGTTGTTGTGCTCCGGCAGGTGGTTGTTGCTCAGCAGCTCGTCCTCCCGAACCAGCGGGGAAGGTCTGGGAGCCGGAGGGGGGCTGATGTCTGCAGGCAGGGAGCCGGGGCTCCCCATCCAACTGATAGAGTTACCTGCATGGAGACACAACCCCGTCACTGCCTGTGTGTGTGTGTGTGTGTGTGTGTGTGTGTCTGAACCCTCCTGGCCCCCGTGCTGCGATGCTGCATCTGAGTGGGCGTGAACCTACAGATCTATTTGACAGCTTTATTGTCCGAGCTGTCGGTGGCTTGATAAATCATGGAGTTTTATGGGAAGTGCATTGACGCATCGATCCCGGCTTTAGTGTTTGGACATACGGGCTCGGTGTGTATCGACAGCCTTATCGACAGCTGCTGTGATTGAGTGACAGACGGAGGGGCTTTACCCTCCGGCTCCTCTCCTCGCACCTCCTGAGCCCTGCAGAGGCCTGAAGCTGCAGATACACACTGTAAAGCTCTTATGAATGCTGAGGCTGGAGCATGTAGCTCACACATAAAGAGGCAGAGCTACCCAGACAGATTCAGCAGACATTTGTGTTAAAATTCATTCCCTTTGAGTGTCTTCGATGGTGACACATTAATTCTGTTTTCATAATTCGGGTCCTCAGATACATTATTCAAAACAGGGGTTATTAAAACAATATGGATAGCAGTATTGTTGGTAAGTCTTTTAAATGTGACAAACAATACCCCACAATTCTAAATAATCAATTGAGTTTGGGTAAAAAATGTCTGAAACTGAACACAGGGCATCATAGGACAGGAATACATAACATGAAACCATACAAAATAGTAATTATAATAGAAATAATTTGCTTTTAAATTCTATTTTTGATTAGACCAGAGAAAGCCTCTGAATAAATAAAAAAAATGTACATGCAGAAGGAATCAAAGGAATCTTTCAACTAAATTTGCACAAATATCCTGAACACCAAGAATGAGTTTAGTTCCACATTTTGGGAAAATATTAGCATTTTGAAGCTGAGAAGATTGAAACAAATCTCATGTCTGTGTGTTTAGTGTAGAGCTGGATTCAGGATGCAGTTAGCTTAGCTTAGCATAAAGACTGGAATCAGAGGGAAACAGCTAGTCTGGCTCAGTCCAATGTTGTTTTTTTTATAAACACACCTACCAAAAGATCTAAAGCTCACTCATTAACATGATGTATCTCTTTTATTTAATGTAATGTAAAACAGAGATAACACTGGTACCAACACTGGCAACCTCACTGTGATAACAAGGTTGAAGTCGAAAAGTCCAAAAATGACCTCCTAACGTCTATTCCTAAACAATTCTTTCTTGACCTCTATGGAAAACACAGGGTCACAGGGTCAAGGAAAGATGTGAAGGCGAATTCATGAGGAGTTAGGAAAGGAAAGGACAGCCGTGGTGCTCAGAGAATCTGACTTCACTTTCGTAATTATGATGCAACGGCGGATGTCACTGACGTAGGTCTGGCATGGCAAAACTACAACGAAGAAGGACTACAAAGCACAAGTAAAACATAACCCCACGAAATCAATTTCGTGGGGTTATGTCAATCAGTTTTCCTACTGATGCTTCTTATCGTGATTACAATTTGTTCATTGACAGTTTGCAGTATTTAGTGTTCATTTTAGAAGGGAAGCATTGAAGCACCTCCTTAGCATTTAGATAATTCAAACAGCTCTTATCATGGCGGCCACTTAGTTACTTCCGGGCAAAAAACACTTTATGACCACAGTCCAGGACTCCGGTAAGCTCTGCAGAGTCATGGTGCCCAACTGTTGTTTGCCACAAAATAGTTCCAGCATATAACTCCCTCTAAAATTAAGACAAATCATGTTTGCATTTAAATTTGTGTTCGGATTAAATGGACAAAATGGCAAATGTGTAAGCTTTATTAAAAGGTGTTAGTAGTTTCTGAACTATGGCCACAATAGCTGTTTCCCCCTGCTTCCAGTCTTTATGCTAAGCTAGGCTAACCACATCCTGATTAAGCTCTGTATAGGCACCTTTAAAAGCAAGCCTTCTCAATCCACTTGTTGCTTTAGACTGAAACCTTGTATCAGTGGTCTATGGGTAGATTAATGAACAAATATAAGTTTCACCTCCTCGGTCCGGTGGGGCTCCTTTTGGTCAGATTTTCACCAGACATTTTAATAACCTCAGTAAAAAAACAACAGCAATAAAAATGAGCAGAGGGCCCTTATTGAATCCCCGTTCTTCCCGCTCTATGTGAATTAGTGTACACAAGTATCCATCAGATGCAGGGCACATAGTAGAATCCACATGGCATTTTAATTAGATTTTGCCTATAGAGCCCCAGACAGCCACCAGTTCCCCGTCCTGAAATACTACCCGGCCCAAGGTCGTGTATAAATTATGTTGTGGTAATTTCGTTAAATACAAATTTAGGTGATATTGTGGTATAGCGGTGCATACTCCTCAACAAATAAGCAATTAATCAAATGACCACAATCAAACCAAGACCTCTGGTGGCCACTGGGGCAGTTGCCCACTTTAGCCAGTCGGGTCATTCTCACTCCCAACTCGTGGAATACAGCAGCTTGGTCAGTGGCCCTTCGTTTTCAAACTGTGACTCTCTAGATACCCATCTAGTGTCAGTTCTGAACATGTGAACATACAGTTTCTGCCCTTTACAAGCACGGAGTCTCCTTTCAAAAAGAACTTCCAAAGTTTACTGGGTTTTAAGGTTTACTTAAGGATAGAAAAGCACTTGGTTAGGTTTAGGAAAAGATTGTGGTTTGGGTTCAAATAAGTACGACTCTTGAGAGGAACTACGTATGTTTGTTATGCAACAGACGTTAATACGTAAGTAATGTAACAAAACTAAGGTAAAATGAGTAAACCCCTGTCTCCCTAGTGAAAGTCCTGTGTTTGTTTGACCCATCCAACCTCCCCTCCCATGCACCTTACGGACTCACTCTTTATACCCCGCCATTGCTCTGAGCGTCTAATAACGACGAAGTGCCTGCGTAACAGGCAGAGCTGGAAACTCAGTGGCAATCTGCAGGTCTTGTTGGCGAGCTACTTCGGGTGGCAAGCTTACGTTTCAGAACGAACGTTCAAGAACGAATAGTTTCCAATAAAGTGCCGAGTACCAAGTGTCGATATTTGACGAGTTAGGAGGGGGAACGGGCTGCCCAGTCTGTAAACCAGCCTCAACGACAACATTTTGGATAAGAATCAGGAGTTGTTTGGTCTGAGAAAAATGCTGTATCAAAAGTGTTAAGCAGTCAACACATCAAGTGAAATCTGATCAAAATGTCATCACTGTATCACTTCAGTTTGAAGGGTCAGCGGACAACAAATGAATGAATCAAACTCATCAGACTTGTAATAGACCAATGGACTGGTGAATCTCCACAGAGACCGAACACAGCATCTGAAAAGACCAATACATGACACACGTGTGTAGAGTGCAGACTCACGCAGGCAGGTGTTGTGGGTAAACATGCGCTGCAGCCTCAGACAGTCCTGCCACTGGTTGCCACTGCCTTCACAGTTACACCACAGCGACACGTCTGCAGAGCTGTTGCTGACGTAGTTGGGTGTCATGATGGTACCTACAGGTCAGAGGGGTCAAAGTTGGCAAATGTTAGCTTCTGTACAAGTTCAAGGACCTCGGGGTTTTACTTTACTGTTAATCTGCATCACAGTAACTCAGAGATGTAAACACAATCGCCAGATGCAAAATTTGCCTGGAAGCCTCTGCTGGCTTTTTACTTTGAGCAATTTGGGAGGAAAATAAGCTAAATTGCTTCACAGCACGACACAGAAAGAGGATGCTGCTCTTCTACTTCAAACAAAGCTGAAACATAGCCTGTAGGAAAAAAATGATGTAGCCTCTGTGACGTCTCCTAGGGGAGCTGAAAGGACATTTTGAAGTCCGGAGTTGGTGTTTTTTTTTCTGCTCAATGCCGTCTTGGCAAATTTTAGAGGCAAAAAGCCCAATTTTGACAATGTGTTGAAGTCTGGATGAAGCTGAGGTAGCAAACACCATAGCTGAGTGCGACGCACACACTCCCAAAGCATCCCACTTTTGTGTATAAAGAATAAGAAGAAACACTTCACCATTTTGGGAAGTGCACTGACTGGCTTTCTTGGGGGGGTCAATTAGCCTTGCTCAGTATAAAAAACACTGTCTAAAGTTCCCTAATGCACCTACCAACAACTGTAATACTCACTAATTAACATGTTGCACCTAATTGTTTTTGCAGTTTAATAGTCGTAACACCTGTAGAGTGCCAACATAAAAACAATATATATTTCCAATATATTTGTGTTTCTTCAGGAAAACAATGCACTGCAATCACATTATTTGATTATCTCTGGCAGCTATCCTTTTGTAAATATGTGGATTATGCAAGCTGTGTCTTTAAGAAGGCTATGAACCTCATAGAAAAGGCATTCATCACTGTCAGAGCAGGCAGAGAGCCAATCACTGCCTCTCTACCCACATCTCTTGTCAGCTATCACGCGTCCTCACTTTCTAGCTTGCTGCTTCTTCTCCTCCATTTCTGCTCTGTCTGATCACCTCGCTGACACACTTCCTGCCTCTCCACCCCATTACTCTCCCGTTCCAGCCATTCATCCATCCTTCCACTCAACCACTCTATCGCACTCTGTGCAGCCACTTCTTTTTTGGAGAACTTGCGCATTGTTAGCTCTGTTTGATAGCTGTTACTCATGATACAAATTCATGAATTCACCCAAACTTCTTTGTCTTTTCTCTTCATTTCAGTCCTTTTCTTCATGTTAGCCAGCATGCCCATGTGGTCCTGTGATGTGTCTTACAGCAACAATTGTTACAAACCAACTGATGTTTTGGGCCTCGATGTACAACTGAGGGTGCACCTCGGTGTAGCGTCCCACTTATGCACAATTCCCTATCCTATCCCCTATGCACCATAACATTATTTCCCAGGAATTCAACTCCATTTGGCTTTCTATGTATTCCTTAAAAGGCAAATTCTATAAATGTGGGTAATGGTAGCAGATCTCCTTGATAACAAAAACAAGTATCCCTTTTGTGATCTTCTTCTCTCTCCTGGCAAACCAGCGAGAGTTGGATTCATTTTTTTTCCGCTTGGAGTCTGCACGGACCCTTGCGGAAATAAGCAGATGGACATCCCTGTGGACATAAAAAGTATGAATTGGCCATGACGTTTTGTTGACATACTTATGTAGCCTAGTAGCTTAGCTACTTAGTCTAGGAGATTGGTATTTGATTTGTAGATGACAGCATTAAGGAAGGGATTGAAATAAACATAAATAAACAAAGAACTCTTTGGTGGTTTATTTATATATATATATATAATTGGTTCTTGATACTGACACCTTCAGTGATGCACACTGGAAATAGACTGCTGTACAATAAATTAGATGGTGGGATCCAACAGGATCGTGCTTTATTTCTGGGTCAAATGCACTAGTGACTGCTCCGCTCTGAGGTTGGATCTGAGCACCGACATCAGTTGTGATCACAATGCTGTTCTCTCTTGCTCTTCTGAGCTGACATCTTGACTTTATTGGTTATCATTTTTCTTTCCGTTTGCCTGCTCGGTAGCTCTACCTCTAGTACTTCTACTTGGTAGATGTTAGTTGTTGATCAGAAATCAAAATGACTGCCAAGTTACATTACATAGTTCAAGTGCCCAAGGCCTCTCAAGTTTCAGGGAAATCTGCATTAGGATTTTCAAAATGTCCTACGGACAAACTCAGTAACATATCAAAACATCCTCTCCTAGAAATGATGTTCTGCTGGCAGTGAAAATGAAATTCACATCACTCCTCCTTTCCTAACCGTTCCCCCCTGTATCCCGTACCGATGAGTCCGGCGTAGGCTCGGAGGCACAGGCCTGCTGAGTCTTTCAGACAGCCGCTGGGCGTCAGAGGAGATGGCTGGCAGTTATTAAGGAAATCCGCCAGTCTGGACCTGGCAACAACACAAACAACAACTCAACATCAAACACAAGAAGTGGGTTGGAAATCCGGAATGTGCATGTTGGGGTGTGTTTGCATGCATATAAATTGGGGTTCAAGAGATGTAGGGTTTTTAGTCCAACACCGTTTCATATAGGACTTTCATATAGAAATAATATATATTTTTTTCATATAGAATATTTTTTAATATACGCCAATTTGTATCACTGTTTTCTCTATACATTAACATTACAAGATGGAAGAGCCAATCAAACTAAACACTAAAATGAATGAGCATTACACGAGATTTAAATCCATAAATATATTAACAGAAGAAAAGTAAATCGCATAGAATGAACATTGACATATGAATTGGCAAAGTGGACCAATAGCAAATCATAGCAACAGTGCTGAGCTCTGATTCTGTGTCCACACTGCCGCCAACAAAGCAACAGGCTTTTCATTGCATGAGTAATTTTCAACAGAGGAAGCAACAAACTGAAGGCACTTGCCGCTGCGTGATGCAGTGGCAATTTAAAGTTTAACGGACCTCAAAGTTGACCTCAACCTTTCTCAGCGATCAGTGGTGAAGCGTCTACCAATCATATTTTTTTTTTTTGTTTCACCATTCACCCCTTCTCCTTCACTTCGATTCCGTTTCATCTAAATAATGTAAGACAGCCAAGCTGAGGTGCTTTTTAACTGTTGGTTGGCGTAATTATGTTGTTAAATAGCACTGGGAACTGGCTAACAGCAAGAATAGGTTTTCTTCCATCGTTTTAGATGAAACAGAACAAAAAATTTGTGGGCAGAGACACAGGGATCTGAAATGGTGAAACAAAAACATTTGACTGGTTGAACCTTCGCCGTGTCGTTGGAGCGCTGAAAATCGTATGAGGTCAATTTTGATATATAGCATGTCTCGCCGGTCACGCAGCAACACGTGTTGGGCCTACATTTGTCGCTTCATATCACTGGCTTCCATTGAACACCTGAAACCTTTTGCTTTGTCACTCGTAGTGTGAACATAAGTAAACAGGGAGCTGGAGAGGCCCAAGCAGTATATAACCCTACTCTGTCAAAGTATAAGCTGCTCCACAAATAAAGTTAGAGCATTTAAATTCATATATTTGAGTACAATTTAGACTGTTGTATGTTAGATAGCTGCTTTGGAGGATCATTTGCTTGCTATTCTACCTTGCCACCTGAAGTAGCTCGCCAACAAGCCCTGCAAATAGCCACTGAGTTTCCAGGTCTGCTTATTTCGCAGACACACAATTTGAATGAATTTTGCTGTACATGGAACTGTGGTTAAATGAATGCAGTGGGTGGATGATGTTAATAAGCTCAAATATCTTTATATGCCTTGCCCAATATCAGGATATCAACAATGTGATCTTATTTGTGCCTCCAAGCGTTAATTACTTGAACTGTTAGCCAGCACTGTGGGTGATCAATTAACCATTGATTATCTAATTTCATAGTCGGCACCAATATTTAGAGACAGTAGTCTGAATTCCCTGATTCTTTTATAGCACCAAATAACACCCAAACACCCACAAAAATATGTAATCAAACTGTGTAGAGGTGCACCGATTGATCGGCCGACAAACCAAACCAGCCAGTCAGCTGATTGGCCACCACCGGTGACCGGCCTCTTGAATCATATTTTTTGCCGGTCACGTTTAACACTTGTGACACACAATGTAGGCCAAGCAAGTGTCGGAATATCGCATCGCTTATCAGCAAACGCTTTCTGTCAACACTGGATCCGTCAAACATTATGTCATGTAAACAAACCTTTGAGGACCTAAAAAAATTAAAATAAATCGGAATCAGCCAAGAAAATACCAATCGGTGCTTCTCTACAACTGCCTTGTATAATCTTATTGTATAGCCTTTTACATAAACAGCATCAGCCCCCTACATTGGTCTGGGCTTCATGTCTAACCTGCAAAGGTCGTCTCGGCGGCAGAAACTCTGCTGGTGGAGGCAGTTAGGTTGCAGACCCTCCATCTCCTGAAAGGAGCAGGACGGGACAATGGTTTTCCTCCTCCTCTCACCACACAGGGTGTTGGTGCAGGGGCAGAAGAGGACGCCCAGGCTGTACTCCTCAGGCACCCGCTCCAGGAAGCGCCGCAGGCCCCGGTGGCACTTGTGCTGGTTGCATCGGTTGGTCCCGGGCACCCGTTTGACGCAAGCCACGACGTACTCTGATCGCAGAGAGCCGCACTTCTCGTACAGACCACAGTCCTGCGCTGCCTTCAGGCACTGGTTCTCGCCATCCAGTTGCATGAAAGATGATGCTAAAGGGGTTGGGGAAAAGTCGAATTAGTGCCAAAAATGGAAGTGCCAAACCTTATACGATTATTGCTATGGTACATTTTGCAATTTTTACTTTGGGAACCTAACAAGTTTTGGGGCAGATGGAAGAGTTTACTTTGTCCTGATGGTGGTGGTAAAGGAAAACTCATCTAATCTCCAAAATCTAAATGTGTCCAACCTATAGGGTCTCTCTGCATGTGGCTAAGCTCAGTAAACTTTATTGCCCAAAGAAAGGGCCAAATTGTGAACAATGATCCCTAATTGGTCAAAGAAACATTGACGGAGGAAAATCATTTTTCTTTTGTCTCGCATGCCTCTATGGCAAACACAAATACGAAAAAAGTCTTGATAAAAGTAAATGGGCTCAGCTTAAAACATTTAAAAGGAAGGTTCTAGTGAAGATGGACGTGTTTCGAAGTTATACTGCACAAGTTGTGTGAGTTTGTAAATGTTTTGATTAGTTTTGCTGTTTCCCCATTTACCTCAATTCAAGACAAAACGTTTCTCTGTTAGGCGTTGAGAAAAACATTTTCTTCAACAATTTAGGGTAAAATGGGGTGAGCAAACTCCCATGTTCCCCAAAGCACTTTTCAAAGGGAGCGATGGTTGAGGAAAGATCAGGGAGTAATAATTATCAATAGAAATCCTCCTCTGGGGTCTGAAAATGTGAGTGGTGATCTGGCCAGCAGGGTTTTGCTCTGAAAGCGTTGGCTTCGATCCTTGGGCTCCAATTCCGGTGGGGCAAAATAATGAAATGACCGACTGCAATCAGGTAGCTCATTGGACAAATCCAGCCATGGGCATTTCTTTTATTCTTGAGAAACTTAAAAGTGTTCTAATTATGTTTTGCTAGCTAATAAATCAACAGCTAGTTAATCTTACCCAGGTAACCCAGCACCTTGTACAAGGACAAAGTACAGTATGTGTGTGTCCTCAGCTGCTCACTAGGTATTACATCTTCATTGATTGATACATATTGATCACCATGTCTGAGGTTTAGTGATTATTTGTGCTGCAAGCAGTGATTCACTGGCATACTTGTATGACTCCATGTGTGACAGGGATGGACACTGACTCAAACTCAGGTCAAAGGCACCATGAGTGACTCTGTGTGTGTGAGTGTGTGTGTGTCAGAGTTTTACCCGCCACTAAAGAGGCCATGCGAGTATCCATTAGCGTGTCGTCATAGGGAGATATTTCCAGCTCATCTTCCCCTGGAGAAAAGGAACACACAAACATTGGCAAACAATTGAGTGATCTCTTAAAATGTGACCCACAGTAGCTTGGCAGGAACAAATGTAAGACAAACACTGTGGCAAAGAGAGAAAACGGTAATTGAAACTGAATGTGAACTCCCTCAAATGCACAATAAAGATACATTTAATGTAATCTAGAATGAGGAAATGAAATGATTTGAAAAGATGAATAAAACCAAAGCATTGTTATGTTTTTTACACTTTGCTAAGAAAGATATCTGTTGTGTTGATTAAGGCCATATCATCCACTCTGAGGTTGGTAGATTTCAAATGTTTTGAAATTGTTTTGAATAGTTGGATGGCCAAAATAACCGGGAAAACAGAAAAAAACTCTGAGGCCTAGGACTGAACTTTGGGGCACACCAAAATACAGTAATTGTTTAGTGTCTTTGAACAGAACTTCCAGAGGGAAAAACGTTTCTTGATAGAAATCTAAACCAGTCCAGAAGTCTGCTGGAGAACCTGAGTCACAATTCAAACCTCTAAATGAATAAATAGATTTTTTTAACCATTCAAAACTACTTTGATTTAAAACTTTAAGGACTGTTTCCATGCTATTTCTTGCACAAAAGCCGGATAGATTTTTGGGGGATATACAGCCAATGCAATTTGATAAGTGAAGAGAAACCAAGACCTTTATTTTGTTCAAAAACATTAAGAATCTACAGAAGTCCATTGAGGGAAGTGAGAAAATGATATCTGGTATTGTTAAAGTCTGATCCGAATGGTTTTATTTCTTGTGTTTAGGTAAAACCTCATGCTACACTTGGTCAAAGCATGAATTTCCCGGAGAACAAGCTCCAGCTAAAAAAGCTCACCCATTACCCTTTAAACTGTGGGAGTATTTTAGACATTATTATTATTTTACATTTATTAACATAATGCTCTGTGAGCACGAACATTTCCAAAACTGAACGCATCCTGGAGCGATGTGTCAAGGTGGCAGCAGCAGCAAGACAGCACCGTTGTTTTTACATTTTGTCTCCACCAAAGCATGATATATTAGGATTATCGACATGTTTCTGTTAGTAGCAGTCACTTAAAATGTATTTTCTAATTGTTTCTTCATTGTGGCATGTTAAGAGTAATCACTGCTGTTATGGTAACGTAACATTACACCATGCGTCATCTAACTTTGGCATTCGGCCATTTTATAACTTCTGTTTATTTAATTGGCCGAGTTTGAGAGCAAAAATGGCTTAAACACAATAATACATTTGAAAATGATTATCTTAATTCCTTATTACTCTAGTGATGAAATACATACATGTCATGAAAACCATTTTAAGTACTTGTGAAATACTGATCCTCCAGTATTTTTCTTCAAGGAGATCAAGGATCTGACAAATAAGGTCTGTTATCTTGGTATTTGTGTTTGTTTTTAAGAGAAGATGATTGAATATAATATTGAAATAATAATCAAACAACTTTCTGAGTCTCTGTGTAAATTAAATGTTACATAGATCTGGAATTGGTTACAATAAATGTCTTCAGAATATTAAATAAATTAGTTGTTTCATTACTTAACTATTCCCAAAAATAATTGTAACATTAATTGTTAAAAATAATTGTGAGGTGCTGACTCTACACCAAGATAAGCTAAACAGAAAATGAACTTCTCCGTTTCATAAATCAGCATCAGCTGAAGCTACTGGTTGTTTTGGTAGTATGTACTGTAAGTCATCTTGTGTCTAACGTCAACTTTTAGCATATACAGTATAAACAGGCAAACAAGTACTTAGCGAGCATTGAACTGCTGAAAGTAAAAGTCTAAGTCTAGAAAGTTTGATCCCAGTTTTAAAATTGCTACATTTTCCTTTAAGATAACGAGGTTAATCTAGTGGTTATGTCATTGCACAAAGAGTCAAGATAACACTTTATGGAGGTACGAGTAAGCAATACAGGAAAGAGAAATGACGGTGGTGGAACATCTTCCAATGATAAGAGGACCATGGGCGTAAACATGACTCATCTGCAACATCAACACATCCAATCCCCCGACATTATATTGCAGTCATACATGTAAATGATTGATAACAGATCAAACCCAGTAAAAGCTGCCTCACCATCATGCTGCTCTGTGTAAATTATTCCGTGACATATTATATTCTATCTCTAAATTAAGCTGTCACTGTATTTTCTGACAGTTCACAGCATGGACTTGACGTTTATTTTAAAGAAGTTAATTAGACGACCTGCCTCCCATGCACTGCAGAGGGGTCCCTGAAGTAAAACCACCCTTTGGCACAGCCTGTATGAGTCTGTGATGAATAACGCGCCAGTTTCTTAAGTCACTACGCGTTTTGCATGGGATTTGAGGTCAGGCAACGCAGTAGAAAGAGCAAGAAAGTCTGCCTTTGATCTTATTTACAGGGACTACCTAACTTCTGTGTGTAATTTACGTAACAAACATCCTTATTTCAACACGGACAGCGCTCTTTTCTTGAACACCACCAAGTGGTTTTGTTTGAATTCCCAACGTTAACCAAGCAATTTAAAGTACGACTATGCGTCCGTATGTGATGAGTTAGGAATGAGAACGGGGAGTAAAATGACAAGGCGAAAAAATTAAAATGCGTAGAAATGTCTTGAGATCATGGTGGCATGCAAGTCATTAGAAGGAGGCCATGAATTTAGCACGACACAAGTGACAAATTGCTGTCATTCAACGGGTTGTTTCATTTCTCATTTATTAAGTATTTAATCATTTGGGGAAATACACTTACACTATTGTCTTCCAAGAATGAGATGAGAAAAAATGGTGGGAAACAGCAACCCTAGCTCTGTCCAAAGTAAAAAAAGAATCACCTCTAAAGCAAACAAATTAGCAAATGCATCTCATTTGTTTGATTAAATTCACAGACACAAACAAAAAGGCAAAACTTTAAATACAGTTTGAATATGCGGAGTAACAATCTTTTGCTGGGCGTGGCTAATCACCCCCCAGCTCCAGCTCTACTTAATGCACATAAGTAATAGTGGCATCAATCTTCTTCCTCTCTTCTTTTAATATCATTCTTATTCATCTCATTACTGAGGGCTCTATACCCATGTAACACAACATCATAAAAACAACCCGTGTCACTCAACACTACCCCCTCGTCATTTGTTTTTCACCATCAGCAGCCGACATAAGGATAGTAGATTGACGGGCAGACCCGCAGTCACCATGAGCCTTGAGTGACGAGCTACAAATGATCTAAAACACCCTCAAAAGTTCAAACTCAATCAACAATGTAATAGCATGTAAAGTGTTTATGTATGTAAATCCTATTCTACACTATATATTTATGGTAATGACACGCTAGAGCAGCCTAGCAGCGTTAGGAGCTGAGGAGTGTGTAATTACACTAATGCTCCGCTGACTAATAGGCCACAGGGGAGCAGGAGTCCGCTGGCTAGCGGTAGCTCACTTACTGATGCACACATCACACCAGCACTATGGATGTGCCTCAGTTACTGTGTGGGTGTTGAGAGTGAGGTCTTTTTGACTAGACCTCACATAGATACATAAGGCTGGATTAGAGTTATGACAAATTTGGGTGGGTTTTCACGACGACGCAGCTGTAACCGCCCTATGAAAGCAGTGCAGAGCGGCGTTCGTGAGCTAACCAGTGCACTAACATGCTCTATAAAGCATGCGTAGCTGGCCTGGCAATGTTAACAAAGCAAGGGGAAGCTCGTATAATGACACGTTCTGCTCAACTAGACATTACTCCATTATGTTTTTACATAGCAAATAGCTTGTTGTTGCTATATTAATAGCTGGCCTTATTGTCCGTGTTAACAAATCTGATGAAAACAGCCAAACCAACAATAAATGGATTGTTACTACTGACAAAACATTATCTGTGTATCCAAAGACTGTCATACAGCTCCATTGTTGTCCACAAAGACATCCATGAGCCACACCGTTGCTCTAGGTCACACACACACACACACACACACACACACACACACACACACACACACACACACACACACACACACACACACACACACACACACACACACACAGTAGTTTATTTTGATTCAATCCCACACCGTCCTGCTGTCCCAAATTCACACCAGAGCACCAAATGTGGGTGAATTGCTGTAAATAGCCACCTACAAATGCACGTTTTTAATTACTGAGCCCTTTTTTAATATGAGGTTTGGGAATGAGAGTAGGGAAGTCACATACGTTTGAGCAATGGAGTAACACATTGTTGTTTTTTGTATTTTATATACAAAAGAATAAGCCCAGCTTAATATTAATTACAGGATGTTTGACTTGCCCTTAAAGCTGCACTGATACTGTTGTTTTTTACATCATGTATGGGTTGTAATTGCTAAATGATGGCTTCTAGCTGAAATTAATTTGCACACAATAAACTTGTCCTTACCACTACTACCACTACTTAAAACTCTTGGCTACCGAGCGAGGACCATTTGGGGTTCCAGCGAGACAGTTTAGTGAAGAGAGTGTCGTAGAATGCACTTTTCAGAAACGAATATAATGAATGCTACACACGTTATATACCAGATTAAACAGCAACATCTGGGCAACACTACCATGTAAGTCATTATTTTTAGAGACTACTGACGTGCTATGATTTGGGAGAGTTTAGGCTAGTCAGGGCCTCATTTCAAGAACAAAATAACAATAAAAGTGCTTTTCTTTCCAGGCGAAACTGACACTTTTCATTTCATTTACTCTTAACCAGTATATATACACTATATATACACTGATATTTACACATCTGAACACATCTCACAAGTATTACCATTATTATAACATCAAAATTATTCAAATAGACCTTGTAGTTATAGAATTACACTCTTTTTGGTATGGGTATGCAATCGTCGAGCAGAGGCCTAAAAATAGGGCTAGGTATTAAAGAGTTTTAAGGTGCTCAATGCTCCACTATGTTCACCAGCTAGAGTTTTTGTGTCTGCTAATTGGTGCTGAGCAGGTAGTGTGTAGTGGGTTTTAATGGAACTTGCTTGCTAAAAGCAGCTACCTGCTCTTACCGGAAACTACTGGTGAGAGCGGTGAGACTGAACCAACACATGTTGCAAGCCGTTAAACCAAACTAATGAGTTGAAAGATGCCAATAATGTTTGTAGAGCTGAGGGGAACTGCAGAGTTGGTGATCATTCTGTCGGTTTGTCACTATAAGCAACCCACATAGTCAACTGAGTCTTTTATTTAAGAAATGTATTGTTCAGTGAAGCTAAACGCCCAAAACGTTTTTCTGTGTCTGTGTCTGTGTTCATGTGTTTCAGGCAGGAAGAAATTCTGTATAACATAGGTCATCATTTCACATAAACTATACAGTATTTCCAACACTTCGCCAAAGTATCAAAACAGAAGCTTGCTGAGCTCGGGGCTCCCACCACAGCTTTCTATAGTCATTGCATGGCAGCTCGCCGCAGGCTGCACTTTACCACTGCCCTGGTGTGTATTCGGGGCTCTGATAACCACACTGTATTGGCTTTAGCCCCCTAGGACCTTGAACTGGATGAGGTGATAATGAATGGATAGAGGGAGACCCAGTTTTAGATATGCCCCCCCAAATACAGACATGCATATATGTCCACCCCCACACCTCAGCCCCAGCAGAGGCCTGACTGACCTGGCAGCAGGCGAACCCTCCAGTATATGCGCAGGCACTGCTCCTCCCTGCGAAAGCCGCGCTGGCACTTGCAGGCCAGGAGAGCGGGGTTCTTAGCCAGCAGAGCGTCCTGTCTCTCCAGGCACTCGGCGGCCACCTGCTCCCCCAACGGGGACACCGCTGCGTCGGCCGCACACAGCTCCAAGCCCCGGTACAGCGCCTCGCACCGGGGGTCGGCGGAGCACACTCGGTGAGCTTCAACACAGTCAGTAGGGGAGTGAGTTAGAGAGGGCAACACACCTAAATGAGTACAAAAGAGATGGAGAGAGATAAGTTATGTGTCAAGGCCTGGTCACACCCCAGCAAAAATAAAATGCGTGTTTGCAAAATATGTGGTTCTAGAAGCTCGGTACCATAATGACCCTATTTAAACCTGGCATCAACCCGCGCAATTTGGGGTTAAGGATACAATGACATGCAGAGCCTGGGGATTAAACCGTCCATCTTCTGATTGGAAAATGACCCCCTTTCTGCAGTTGACGTTACCTTGACATGTTAACGTGAGACTAGTAACTCCACCTGACCATGTGCATGCATGTGTATTCAATTTGATCCTGATTTTCAAGTGGCCCCTTGCATGGCAGCTTGTATGCATGTGTGTGGGTGAATGTTGACATGTAGTGCTTTGAATGGTTCAGACTTGAAAAGCCCTATATGTCAATGTGAGTCAATTTACCATTTACCACTAACAGAGAGAAGAGTGCCTACGGTGACAAAGCTAGATGTCCCAAGTCCCAACAAATATCCGTAAAACACTGATATGTCCCGGTTTTCATCAGACACGACCAAATTGTCCCAGTTTCAAAGTCAAAGTCAAAGTCAAAGTCAGCTTTATTGTCAATTTCTCAATGTACCGAACATACAGAGGAGTTTGAAAAAACGTTTCTCTCCATCCAACATATAAAGTGAATACAGATAATAATAAAGTGCAATAGATAGAAAAATCATTGCGACAACATATATATTAAGATCTGTATTTAGCAGCGGTCAGACATGGGGAGTTTTAAAAGAGAGGAGGAGGGAGGGAGAGAGTTCAGCTTCCTGACAGCCTGGTGGATAAAGCTGTTTGAAAGTCTGGTGGTGCGAACACGGAGGCTCCGGTATCTGCTCCCAGAGGGCAGGAGGCTGAAGAGACTGTGTGAGGGATGGCTGGCGTCGCGCACAATCATGGTCACTTTGCGGGTGAGGCGGGTGTCATATACGTATGTCCTGCAGGGAGGGGAGTGAGGCACCAATGATCCTTCCAGCTGTGTTCACTATGTGCTGCCCAACTCAAATAATAATCCCTTCTGAGGAGCTCCAGGAAGCTTACTCTTTCCTTCATGAAGTACCTGGCCATTAAAATGCTTATTCTTCACCCTGCAGGAGTACATTTTCGGTCGCGCGAGGTGGAAATGCCAATATGAAAGATCATATTAAGATGGCCAGATAGCAATATACAATAGCAAGCATTTGTGAATGTGCAGTACACTTTGGGGTCCCGGTTTGCAGGTTTGAAAATATGGTCACACTGGTGTTAACAGAACTCGCCAGAGTTTGTTGCTGAGATTGAGACAGCTAGGTCTCAGATCATTTTCTCCTGATTTGAGCGTCTAAAAAAATGCCATTTTAGATATGTGGATTGTGAATAACGGGTCTAACATTTACTTCAGTGACAACGGAGTGAAAGAATCAGTCATAATCTGAACTTGGAGTGAATAGACTCAAGACCTACTTCAAAAGGGCCAAATTAGTGGCGAAATCCACATACAGGATAAGAATTATTACAAATGAACTGAGAGGAGTAAACATGAAGTCACATTGTGCCAAAGTTAAACAGCGCTTACTTTGTGAGCTCCCGTGAAAATGCACAAGAGCGGCATCATAACTTCATTTCATCCATATCTGTGAACCTCATCAACATTCTCCTCTTCAGTCATTTCCTTTATCTTTCTAGTTGTAATCTAAAAATGTCTATTTTTCCGTCCTTGATATTGCAGAATAAGCAAAAGGTCCTGAACATCGTGTCTTTGACAGTTACCTTGCAGTAATTTAATGGTTTAGGTATGAATTCATGCTCTGATAGAACTTCATACAATCTCTAATTGGTCTGTTTTTCTTTCAATGAACCATGCCAGATTGTGATTGAAGGCAGATAAAACCGCTACGTCTTCCAGGATGCTCGCTGTGGTTGTTGGTCTCTAAGAGTTGAGAAACAGCCAAACTAAACAGTAATGAGAGTTTGTTTGAACCAGTTTGTGTGTTTGAGGTGTGAAAGTACCCTAACAGGTCAGGGAACACTGTGGGCCAGACGTCATGCCTATAGTCACGGACAATTCACACAGGTCGGCTTCCACTCATCCCATTTTCAACCGCATACCTTTCTGTTTCCTTTTCCAGAACACTAGAGTAGATGCTCCTCAGCCAAAACATTCAGCCCCGGATAAAGTTACCCAAACTAGTTTTCATTTATTACAGGTGTTCGCTCTGTGTGGAACTTTCTCCAAGAGAGGAACCGTTGTTTTCTGAAGTGTGTCTGCTTCGATTTGCAATAGCAAAGAGAAGAGGCTTCCCTGGTAAAAATCCAATAGCTGATATATGCACAGGGGGAGAGTGCAGAGAAGTTGTTTGAGGACAGCAGAAATGTCATACGGGGAAGTAGAAATAGGGGAACGGAGAGACGGATGGGAAAATGGAGAGGTGTGAGGCGAGGGAGCGGGGCGAGAGAGATAGAGGCAGAGGTGGAGAGCGAGCGTACCAATGTGAACCGTGATGGGTTGGACACGCGCACAGTATGAGGCACAATCAGCATGCACCGCCGAAAATGATGTTCTTAGAATCACACGAAGATGCACACACACACACACACAAACACACAAACACACAAACACGTACACGCAATTGCAAAAGAACAACACGTAAGCACACACACACACAAGCGCATGGCTGCCCCGGGAAGGACCCTTCTATGTGTGTGTCCTGCTGGGAGGGAGACTGGGAGGCACAGAACCCATCATTACTAACAGAATACAATACTGCACAACCACAGGGGAGGGGGGCGGAGGGGGCAAAGCAATCTGTCTAAGACACACACGCGCATACATACTCGCATAGGCTTCCACAGACACACACACAAACACACACACACACACAAACACACACATATCTCGGTGTCAGAATAAAGTGGCTGAGAGAGCATAAACAGCTTAACATTCGGTGCCGGATCAGTAGACAGTATGTAAATTGAATACTGAGTGTGCTGATGAAAGACTAACCACATACATAAAACATTGTTGGTTGAACAAACAGCCTTTGTGGAGCGCCGCTTCCCTACGCTGCGCCGCAACTCACTTTGTCCACACATCAGTCTATGGCTTGATCCCGACCACCTCTCTCTCTCTCTGAGGTTGTCCTGTCTCACGACAGCACCGCATCATCAAACTTTTACAGCACATTTTTATCTGTGCTAAACTGGAAACACTGCCTTTCCTTCCCTTTCTCATCCCTTCATCTCAGTCATCCAGGTTGTACGATGACAGTTGAAAATAAAACAATATATCGCTTCACAAAAAAAGTCCAATGAACTCCCTTCAGGGATTTGAAGAAAGAAACTCCAATGGAGTCCATCTGGCGTCACATAGTAGAAAAAATATTAGCATTCAGATCAGTTGCTAAGCTGAGGCAACAGATTAATTAACTCTGTGAATGGACTGCTAAACTGCATGCGGTTTAGATGCTATTTTTGAATAACGCTTCCAAAAGCCAGAATGACTCTGGCATTCAGAATAAAAGTGTGGAATAATAATTCTGTAAAAAGAAAAAAATGTAACCATCATACCAGTTAAATCCTTACACTAGTTAAAGCTACTACAAGGAACTTTCCTTTTTGTGTTGAATTTGGCGGCCCCTGTGGACAAAGCAGTAGTGTTTCCATGAGCACCCTGCATCGTGTCGTAAAGATGTGCAGCTGCCAGACTCCCTTTTAGAAAAGCTCTCATTTTACTGCTGCAGGGTCTGACAGTCTTCACCTCTCGGTCCTGGTTCTCCCATGCCTCCCTTTCCTCCAGCGGGCCCATCAATACGGCATGGGCCTCAAGCAGCGTGCTGTTGGAAGTTGGCTCCCAGGATGTGGCTCCGAAGAAACAGCCACTGGCACATGCGATTGAACTTCACGCCGAAGTCGATGTACAGGTCACCCTGGACCACGTGAAAGATCCTCCCGACCTCCACCTCGTTTTTTGCCCAGACCCAAAGCCGGATCTGGGTCTGTACGCGGCAGGATTTTTGCTGTCGGAGGCCGCACTTGAGTTTGAGCTAAAAGAGGTTCTGCCAAACCTGCGTGTCGAACATCGTATCGTCTGATGTTGCAGGGAATCAGACCCAATGACAAATAACATATTTTGAATATATAGAACAGCCAATCCTCTCACCAATGGTCTTTATTGCTTATGTAGGTCATATAGAAGAATCAATATTACATTGAAACTGTTTCATAACCAGTTAGAAGTTAATTGTAGTAACTTTAACTAAAGGAGCAGGCTGCAGAGATCTGGTAATTATTCCACATCCCCAGAGTTGTTTAATTTTCAAACTTGTAGTTTTTAGATCCAGCTGAAGCTGACTTTAGAACCCTTATATGACTTCACACAGCCCCTATGGAGACAATAAAGGCTTTATACAACTTCCTTCACGTAGGCAGTAGTACTCTCAAACACAGGGAAACACACTTTGACGTGTAAAATGGACCTAAAACCAGCATAAAAACCATTGTGCAATTCCTCTTTGATTGTTAAAGAAATATTTACATTTTAGGAAACTAATGTGCTTTATTGCAGAGAGTTAGGTCACCTTTACTATCCAAAGAGACATTTTGATCTATTTTCCACCAAATAAAATTTGTCTGGAGCCACAAAAGCTATTTGATGTCACAGTTTATAAAGTTTTATATATAGTTATATTATATATACAAAAACTATAGTTTGTTGTATTTATGAAATTATAGAACAAGAATAAAGACACTTGTTGACGTTTTATTGCTATTTTACGTGTTCTAACAATATCAAACTCTGATGAAGAGGAGAGTTTGCTGCAGCAGTTGAGGAATCGCTCTTTTTCTCTCATCTCCAGCGTGATACTTTCAGCTAATGCTGTGTGTTTGTTCTGGAAGCGTCTTTCAACATTACATTTGTTGTTGTTTGCAAATTTCTCGCCACATATCAAGCATACAGGTAAGCCAGCATCGTTCGCAGTGAAAGCAAATTAATACGTCCACGCAGAATTAAACTCTCTATTTTCCTCCGTGACTTTTCTGTTTTTGGATTTATCCATCGATAGTTTACCGAGGGCGAGAGTCTGCAGATCATGATCAGTGACCTATAGGGAAAGGCGCTAGACAGCAACGTAAGACGCAAGTGGCGGATTACTGTTTTGCTCGACAGAGTTCGAATCCAGGTTGATGCGATCTTTCCATAAATATATTTTCTTCAATGTATTTCTTCATACGTGGCTGTGATGTAGTGCTCACTTATACAATCGTAATCCCCGAAATATATATGAGATGTGGCTTTTAGATCTCCAGCAATATGTTTGTGAATGTTTGAGGAATCTGGCAACAGATGCAGAAAACAGCGCGAACACAACACACGCACGGAAGGAAACCAGTAGGTTTGAAAACCAGTAGGACCGGCACCCACTGCATGCCCAGTGTACGTGAATAGTCACGTGATATTTATTAAATAACTATTTTTCAAGGATTTTTGAATGGATGCTAATTTTAAATCTATTTTTATAAAAATCTCACGTACCCCCTGGAGTGCCTTCACATACCCCAGGGCTTCACGTACCCCCATTTGAGAACCACTGACTTAGACTGTTGGATTGCACAACAACGTTTTCTTCAACTCAATAACTCAAAATCAGAATTAATTAATTAATTCTATCTGGTTATTGTTAACGGATCAAACTCTTGTAACATTGAAGGATCACATAGAAATATTAATTATAAACAGAGATGAGAAGATGAAAAAAAATGACAAGCAAAGCTGACATACCGTTATTAATTCATCATATCATCATATGATACTTTGACATTTATATTTCTATATTGGGACACTATTCAAAACAGCTTAATGCAACGCAGATGAGTGAATCCAGCTAAAGCAGACGACTCTGGCCCTGTGTCAGTGCTTAAGGCAGCCTGAAAGCACATCATAAACACTGTCTGCTGGCCTTTACGGAGCTTTCTGTTTGATTATACAGAGGGAAGTACAGGAAACGTAAGAAGGACACAAGCTTTAGTTCATCCACTGCAAAAAACTATTGTAAACAATGGATTGAACCTCACATTATTATAAATGTCACATTCATTTTGAAGGAGCTTTTTCCTTCTTGTCTTCTCAATCTCAATACCGGTGAAGTAAAAAGCAAAGTAATGCTACAGGGGCAAACACGGTGCCAACTAGAGCCAGAAACAACTTGTGTTGCCGTAGTACTCTGGCTTTTTGCCCCCCCCCCCCCCCACACACACACACACACACACACACACCACCACCACCACACAGCACCAAAGGAAGTGCTACTGAAATGAATAAGGTAGTCAGTGTTGTTGTTGCCTAGTAATTGTAGTCGTAAGCCCCTTTAGGAGTCTCTCAAGAGGTGTTCCCACAGGAAGTCCAAGCCACAGTGTGTTATGTTGCCAAGCCAGAGGGCCGGGCGGACCAGAAAGGGGGCCAAGCAGTGAAATTGTTTAGCTAAACCTGACTTTGGCAGCAAGTCTTTTTTTCCTCCCAGACTTCAAAATGTTCAGTCAGAGAGAGAAAGCTCCTCACTAATTTATCTTCACTGGAAAATAATGAGGAGTAAATGTTGATAAATAAATGTACGTGCCTCCGTCTCGGTAGAATTTCCAAAAAAAACTGTTTGCCATCAGTGCATCGCAGAAGGGAAGATAAAAAATGTTGTTTCCACTGTGTCTGCAGGCGGCGAGCAGCCCCCTGCATCAGTGCTGGAGGAGTTTATCATTGTTTTCCCATTGAAAACAATGAGCATACAGTGTGCCATCTGCTGCACACCAGCTCTGTGTGAATAAAGAGTCTGGAGAGCTGCTTCTCTGGAAGACCAGCATTCAGACCGAGTAGCCCGTTTGTTTGACATTCACTCGATCCAGCTAACCAACGGGTCACATTTCTTAACAGGCGCTCCAGGTCTTGAGCAGAATGTGACGCTCCATTTGGACTCAGCTAACGTCTGGACAGCTGGTCCATTGGTGGATTAAAACAGATTGCAAAAAAAACCTCTAGGAGTAGTATGCCACCGTTTTTGATCCAGTAATTGTAGCAGCCTCTTTGGGTCAATGTAGTTCTCAAAATCAAACGATATAGTATTTCCTCAAGTGTCACTATGAACAAAGTTGAGAAGAATGCAACTTTCATACATCACGTTTGTTTTTCATGTGCCGCAGTTTTCGACCAATCTAAGTAGCTTTTCAAAACATCTGGCGATTGACAGTTACAAGGAGGGAAGTGCCCCACTGATAAATGAAACCCGTCAGTGTGACCCTGCCTGGACTGGCTGGTACTTTTACTGCTATCTCCAAGCGCCAAAGCAATATGTTTAATTTGCAACGAGTGCCTTGTGATAATTAAAGAATATAAAATCTGGCGGTACCATATTGAGCAAAGGACAAATGTTCAGAGTGGGATCAGAGGAGAGGGCCGCTAAAGTCTAGAATTCATTTGCAACCCGCGATCAGAGCCGTATGACCCTTTATGCTGTGCTCGGGTCCGATATCAGACCGAACTTCTTTCATTTATTTCAGAAGTAAAAAAACAATCTTTTCTTTTCTTTTTTTTTGTAAATTTATTAATTGTCATTTCAAAAGCTAAAAGAAAAGTTTGAAATATGCTCCTGAAAATGTATGGCTCGTCTACATTTCCTAGTATTAAAATCAGGCCCAATTGAATTTGTAATAATCAATGCCCTATGGCAATGACGTGTAAGGTATAGGTCAATACAACTTCCCCTCACCTACCACATTGATTCTGAGGTGGTAACATAGCACCGGCTCTTCTCGGCCATCACGGCGCATCTTACAAATCATGTGCCACAGGGTTGAATTTAATGTGAAACCTGCTGGATTCTTTTACAGCACAAAGCACACTACTGCAGCTAATCCACAATGTGATTCCACTTCTATTATTACAACTGCACAGTCTCACTGATTTCCCTGGTAAGAATATACTGGCTGTTATCAGCTCTTATCCTTCTCTCTGTACAAATAGCTCCCTTCTTTTTATATTTGCCACAGAGAGACTCAGAGAGAAATGAGCTGTGGTGAAGAAACGAGGCAAAGAAGTGTTTCTGTGGGTGAAAGTACTCCCACCACTGTGATGAAGTGGAAGTGATGCGTTTCACATTTGGGGTTTGCTTGGTACAAAGAGAGGAGTTACTGGTCGGGTGGAATGAGTAGTAATGGCAACCAGAGTCGAATGAGCGGACAACAAATAAAAAAAGAGACAGCCATCTATAAAACACCAAACTTAAATTGACATCAAAGAAAGAATCTCAGGGAAAAAGTAGAGACCCCAGTTTTTGCTTTAAAAGAGAGCTCTACATGGACAGCAATTAAGCATCAAAGAGACAAACTGAAGACATAATCCTGTGGATTCTCCCTTAAATGCCATGGAAGCTAGATTAGATATCCAGTAGCCTTTTACTGTACTGTAAAGCTGAAGCAGAGCTTTAGCATCAAACATGCAACATCCAGTTGCTTGTTTGCCCGACTGTGGCTCAGTGGTAGAACAGGGTCGTCCTTCAATCAAGAGGATCGGTGGTTCGATCACCGGTTCTGCTAGTCCGTGTCGATGTGTCCTTGTACAACACACTTAACCCCCAAGGCTGTGCCTGCGATGTATGAATGAGTGTGAATGTTTGTTGGAGTCCTGATGGGCAGGTGGCACCTTGCATGGTAGCCCCTGCCATGAGTGTATGAATGGGTGTGAATGGATGAATGACGACATGTAGTGTTAAGCACTTTGAGTGGTTGGAAGAATAGAAATTCCTTTTAAATTGGAACTCTAGCCCTGTCAATAAACGAGGAGTTTAAAGGTGCAATGTGTAATGTTAGCCATTTGTGTGTTTACTGCGCCACTAACCGGGGGCTTCACGGTCCATGTATGTATCTTTGTTTGTAAGAGAGAACAACATTTTTTCGATTTGTCCTCTGCTGCTTCATTTAGTGGTTAGCTGTCGCGCCTCACATTTACTCAGGGCGAAGCTGAGTCACAGCGGGTGACTCGGCTAGTGGGCTGGGTATAAACTGTGGAACAGCAGCAACAGAAATCTTTTCAGATCCCCCCAGTGTGAGGTTTATGCTGGCTGAATGTGAGTTGCTACAGCTCACTGCTAGCTGAAAGTTCGTCTCCAGGGTGCCGTCGCCTGCCCTCTTCCCAGCAAAGTACCTGCCTGCCACCTGGACAAAGTGAAAATAAGAGTTGTTTTCTTGTTTTTACCACTTTGGATTTAATCCAATAAACAAACTATAAAAGCGTACCTTGAACATGACTGACAAACCTTCGTCTGCTCTACTTCTTCATCCTCTCATGCTGGACCGAGGACAGACTGGACGCTACAGTGACTCACTCCTCTTGAGGTACAAGTGGTATTGCAATACAGAACGGGCCGGGGCTAGCTAGTTAGCTTATTTCAGTATATATATCTCTGCAACACAACACATAGAGGTCTTTGACATAATGTCAACACTGTAACCGCCAACTCAAGGTCCATCTACTAGCTATTTTCCAGAGCTTTCAACCTTATCACACGACTTAATCAACAGGAGTCCTTCGTAGTTGGCTTAAATGTACACATGCGATTTCACTCATGATCTTGGAAATACCTTAGTAGGTCCACTTACTAGCTTTTTCTGAAATTTTAATCATATTTTTCTTCAACTGCATCACTAGGTCTTCATCAGCGGATGGAGTGTGCTCATCAACCATCAACCACAAATCTGTACCACAACAAGTGAGTCAGCAATGTCTTCGTCAGCCAATGAACGAGATGCATTTCAAAGCTCTAGGAAAAAGTTGGGACTGTTTAGTAGAAGTAATAAATCACTTTTTGATAAGACAATGGACGGAACAATGTCAATCCCACAATGTACCTCAGAATAAGGTTACATGAATTGTGTTCTGTGTATATTAACTCAAGGCCCACTGCTTCTCCTGGAGCTTCCAGAAACACGCTAAACAAGGTCAAAACTGAACTTTTCTGAATTTCAGATTTTCTTCAGTTTGAACCACATGTGTTGAATATATCAAACAGTATATCAAAGAAGGCTGGTCTCATCCAGCATTCGTAGCAATACCTACACCGTCATTTGTAGATACCCCACAAAATGATTTTGTACGTCCAACAACCAGCAATCTTTCAGCCAGGAGACCGCTGTTCCTTCCTCATGTGGAACGAGAAGTTATGTTTATTTATTTCTCACGTAACTTGCATGATGTAGTTACAGCACTTCAGTGGTTATTTGTTACCCAAACGACGATCTTGTCCTAAACCTAACCAAGTAGTTCTTTTGCCAAAACCCTACTGACTGTATGCATGTTACGAGGGGATATTGACATGTGTTGCTGGCTCTCGTAGAAGAACACATATCGTAAGGAAATCATATGAACAATTGTATGTGGATCAAAGAAGTGACACAGTCCATTTTTATGTTAAAGCTAATCACAGCTAATGAGAGTTTTGAGTCATCTCTTGATTTGCCTAGAAACCCACAGAACAAGCAAAATCAACCTTGACACTGAGCAAATTTAAAATCATCTTGGACGCTCCAACACTAATGCCACGCCAAAGCCTTGCAGCAGTGGAGCAGGTTTCATTGCTGCCCATTCATGGCTGATGGCTGAGGTTTGAAGGGCTCTTACTGACTTACAGACTGCAGCAGAGTGAAGACAGACTCCGTGTTTGCAACCTCTGATTCGAGGACATCTAAGAGCCGCTGCATGGACTTTGGTTCCCTATTCTCTGCTTCCGTAGAAAAAGCTGAGAGCCAATATGTGGAGTCTGAGTGACCTTTTAACAGAGCAAAAACTTCATCATATTGGTCAAATTAGTTCTGCAGCACCAGGGTAGGTCAACCAATTATATAATATCAAATAAATTGTGTGCGCAAGAGCATGTGGAGCAGTTTGCAAAAAATCAACGATATGAGCTGAGCTTTGGCTCAGCACTCCCCCCCCCCCCCCCAAAATGAACCAGAATCATTTGTGCAAAAGTTAGCGTGTCACCTGCAAATGTCTAATCACATTTCACAGTCACTCCAAGGCTCTGAATCACTAAGCCTCTACAGTCTCTCACTTCCTTGTTTATGAAAAACGGAGGTAAGAGAGGAGCCATAATTAGCGTAATTGTGATCAAAGAGCAAATAATGGATAATGTCTGATGGTTGCAAAGGTCTCAGACAGTGATGAATGCCTCCCATTTTTCACGAATCGAACTTTAAAAAAGAATGCTGGCAGAAGTCCACCGCTGCTCAAGGGCTCATAAGGCAGCAGCGGTGCAACATGGGGATGTTGAGAAAGAGTCAAATATCTTCTGGCGTGTGGGTGGAATGAAATCTGAATATTTTGGACAGTGAGCTTTCTGTTAGTGCCATCCCCAGGTCAAATAGTATACTTTCCCTTTACCTTCTTCTGGATATCTCATAAATTACTAAACAGATTGGAATGACATGACCAGGGACATTCATGATTCCCAGAAAATAAACCCTTTATTACCCGCCGTTGCTCACGTCTGTCCAAAATGTATTGAGAGATGCAACGAACAGCCTATAGTTGTCTTTAGCACTTACAGCTTTAACTCACTTTATAACTTTATTCTAGATGATACTTTCGTACAGTTAAACCTCTGGTGGGTAATGCATTTTTTCTTATATTTATTGAAACTGTCTTGACGTCCCAACATGATATCAATGAATCAAATGCTCTGACTAAAAAATATTGTTGTTTACGTTCATCACGATCATTTTGGAGGAGTGGCTTTGGCATGAGGCCTGACGGGACAGGGTGTCACTGTTGCCAACTTGACGACTTACTCGGTAGATTTGGCAACTTTTAAAGAGAATGCTGCTAGCTCCCTTCATTGGAAAAAAGTTGGCAATACTGGACCATAGACTGTATATTAGAAGTGGATGTAATCATGGTGACGTCACCCATTGGTTTGTGGACTGATGTTATGAAGCCTCGCGTTCGGAGATTTCGCCGTCGCCTTGATGTTTTTTTGCAACTAATGAACAGAAGTGCAGTCTGGTAGCTGCAGCGACCTGTCAATGACAGTAAGCCCCGCCCTAAAGCATGCTCTGCTTTATGGTCTGTTTGACTCTAAATGGACCATCATTTACTAAATGAACATCATGTTGTATTGAAGAAGACTTGAAACTGGAGATTGAGACCATGAACTCATGTTTACAATGTTTACTGAGGTAATGAATCAAGAGAGAAGTAGTCATTTTCCCATAGACTTCTATACAATCTGACTTCTTTTTGCAACCGTAGGAGTCGCCCCCTGCTGGTCAGTAGAGAGAAAGCACGTTTAAGACACTTCTGCATCGGCTTCACTCGGCAGAACCGGTGTTTTTCGGTTGGATGCTTTCAAAATCTACCTTACTCTTGCTGGTTTCGCCAGTATTGCCGACCCCAGCTAAAACTCATGCATTTGAAACATCAGCTTGTCAAAGAATTATTAAGGACTGCTAGCTTGGATTTTCTAGAGCTTTTTGGGGGGTTTTCTAGAGATTTTATCGAGACCTTTCTCCTGGTACACTTATACATATACAATATTTATCGCAATACAAGAGGTGAAGAGGAGTCTGTGGGCGTTTTTATAAGAATGCTGAACTTTCAGGTCAATTTGATGAGTGCCTATGTTTTGTATGTTCCACACTTTATTATAAGTGTGTTATTCAGTGTGACACTCCAGATGGTCTGGTCTTGGTCTTGAATTAGTCTCAACCCCTTAAAATCTTGGACTTGTCTTGGTCTCGATACACGTTGGTCTTGGTAATGACTTGGTCCTGGTTTAAGTGGTTCTCGACTTAAACACTATCACGCCCACGTACACGTACACACACAGGCTAAAGTCGATTATCACTAAACTTTGGAATTAATAATATAGATTTCTTTGCTGAAATGTGTTGAAAATGATTATTTACTCCCCATGGACTCATGCCTCAGTCCCCTCTTTATCATATGTGTTGGTGCTTCTCACTCCTCACTACTGTAAGACAAAGATGTAGGAAGTAGAAAACACATTTGTTTCCAATTACATTTAGGATTTGAAGAACCAAACTAAATGTCTGGCAGAAGCCCCCCTGCCAACAGGGAAGCCAGTCTGTCAGAAAGACTAACTGGGGATTGTGGGTGCAGCCACAGATCTGAAGCCAGTCTCTGACACATCTGTCATCATGATAGCAGATGGGCCTGAGGTCATGCCGCAGCTGACCTGGGATCAGCCCTGGCTCTGACCACACAGAGCAGCGGTACCTTCAGGGACCACTGACTAGAGTCAGGCACTGAGTTTGAGTAAGGACACACCAAGACACACACATAAGGCACTCAATCTAAAGCCTCTGCATACTTGACACACACACACACACACACACACACACACAGACAGCCATGGAAGCAGAAGCCAACACACCATCTGCCGCCCGTGTTTGAGTTCCAAATCCCAGTTATCAACAAAACACACAGAAGACCTCCAAACTAACCCTCTTGGATACACCATTCCCTTTGAGAAGAACGTTATCACACACACACACACACACACACACACACACACACACACACACACACACACACACACACACCTCTGCACCCAGATCAGATAGAACCAGGTGGATGGAGGTTAGGTGAGTTGCTCATTTTTCATTAAATGTGACAGAAGAAGGAAGATAGATTTCCTCAATTCTTTCACCGAGTTCATTCACCTCACAACACTTCTAATCCTCTTCGTCTGTCTGTCTGTCTGTCTCCGTCTCTCTGCCCCCCCTCCCTTTCTCTCTTTCTTTCTCAATTTAATTAAATAAGCTTTAATGATATGTTGCCAAAGAAGAACAATCAACAATATATTACATACAATATAAATTAGAAAATTACATCACACCTTAGTGTCTCAAACAGATAGACAGCCTTTAAATAAAATAAAATAAAATGAATTACAGTAAAATTATGAATACATTTTGAGAATTAAATACAACCTAAATAGTTCTAGTTGACGTTTTCCTCTGTAACATGGTCACTCTGCGGGTGAATGTATGCATTGTGGTTCCTCTGCTTAACAGTTTAATCAGTTCGTCACATGTTGTCTCTGCCGCTAACATGGTTTCTGAATTGCTTTTGTTCTGACAGCTTCATACAGCCGGCAGCCTTCTGGGTTTCCAATCCTCATGATAACGACCTGTTTCCATCTCTAGTTTATGGTCGCTGAGTCTACATTGTGAACAAGCATCTGGGTTTTTAACGCTGACAAGTTATTGTGCTATTCTCTTTTTCAATAAATGATGAGGTTCTACTTTGGTGATGGATCTTGTTTTAGCTTTCCAATGTTCAATGTATCTGCATTTATTTCCCTTGTCAATTGTGTTTGGATGTGTTTTCGGAGAGATGATGGAGTTCTTGGTTTTTGAGCTGGTAGGTTTCTTGATGATTCTCAGAGGATCTGTCTCTGGGCAGAAGCCTGTCACTGAAAAAGGCTGATGGTAGTATTCAGGATCAAATCGTGCCAAGTAAACCTGGAACTGGATTGCTCTTCTCTGGTTTGGACTGTTTCTGTGAATCTTTAGGATTACTTTACAGAACTGTAGACATGTGGGACATGTGTGTGTTTGGTCCCAAGATGGATGACACTGGTTCATTAGAGGCCCCTCCACACTTCACCTCCCAATGAGGACGGGTTGAATGACATCTCTCTCTATTCCGAGCAGCTTTTCACACTTATCAACAAAGTAGATTTATGATGCTCATTTCTCAGGCTTCATTGCTCTTCATAGACGTCATTGTCTGTCGCCGGAGATCAATACAGATAAGACAATCTCTCTCTCTCTCTCTCTCTCTCTCTCTCTCTCTCTCTCTCGACTGGAGGGACTCCTGTTGTTCAGAACACACACCCCTGCAATGCTGTGGAATCTTCAGTAATTGCACAGTGTGATAGCCTACAGCCAACACTTTCAAACACCTGACACCTGTGTGTGTGTTTTAACGGAGCTGGTGTGTTTGGATGAGGTCATTTCAAAAGAAACACCACTATCATATTTGTAACAATATCAGTCGATATTTTCCTTTCATTTAAAGGGGCATTTCATTCATTTCTTTTAAGTTTAGCTCACTGGTCACGTTGAGCACTACTCAACCTGTAACGTTTGTGGCAGTTTCAAAGGAATCACTGTTTGGGCAAACATTGAACTGGGCAAGATGTGTTGAACTTGCTGACCTTTGAGGGATCGGAGAGCCGTAGAGTCCAAAATGGAGGCAGCTATCTTATTAGCTATGTATGTCTAATTGAAGGTGTGTGCAATGGTGAACAATGGTAAACTGAACAGAGGAGAGGAAATAGAGAGAAGCTCGGGGAGATGTTTGGACTATTGCTAGTCCACCTGGCGAGCGTTTTTCAGCAGCTAGCTCATCACCTACATTTCTTCACCAATTAGCCCAGCCGGTAGTCACTACGTCACCAAGCTTCCACAATATTTCACAACATTTTGTGAAATTCATTTAGCTGTGTCACTCTCGGACCAGACCTAAAGAAAATAACCATAGTGATGTCATCAGGGTTATCTGAGTTCAGCCTGGGAGACCGTACATGTTTAACAGAAAGCATGCATTACAAACTGGAGGTGTGGCGTTTGGAAGAAGGGAGCATATATCACACAAATGAATGGTCAAATGAAATTTGGTTACATTATGGATAATGTTGGATACATCATTTTGGAGCTTGTTCCATGCGGAGGACTAATGGTTTAACGGTTTAACTATGAAACCATTGCTTTCATGTGTTTGTGTCTCCAGCAAGACCTCCAACCCCAAGAGGTTAGGCTAAAACAAAATCACTAGAATACTCATTTAAAGGACCTATGTTTTCATTATTATTATTCACGTCAAGAAATGTGTTTGTCCATAGAGAAAGCATGTTGTGTCAAACACTGATACATTTTTAAATCCATGTTTTTCTTTCCAGGAAATTAGTCAAATTCAAGTTTTCCAAAAATAAGAAATATGTCTAATATATAATGAATTTAACCTTCATCAGACCACAAATGAGACATGAATTACACCCTGCAGTCCATCTTCTTTGTCCCTTGGAGACAACTTTGCCGGGAGGAGAGCGGGCACCAGCTTCAGAGAGAGTCTAGTAACTTGATCTTCAGCCAGCACAGTCCCTAATGTTAGCGTCTCCGTCTCCGGAGCTGCCGTCTGCTCTGTAATTATTATCTGTAAACTCATATCTGTACTACTTTATTGCCTTTATACAAGCTCTGTAAATAAACAAGTCAAGTATTGCATGCATTACAAGGAAACTAAGTTTTAATATTCTGTAAACTATTAGATTTGGCTGCCAAATATTTACTCAAATAAAGAGACAAATTCAGAGGTGCACGACGAATCGCTTGGTCGCGGCGCTCACCCGCTGGTCTTGATTACGTCATTTTCTAGCGTACGCACGCCTCGCACCTGCTACACTATAACGAGTATAAAAACAACCTAAGATTAGCGAAGGTAAAGTTCACTCTGGACAGGTTGCCTGAGACAACCATTCACACTCACATCCACACCTACGGACAATTTAGAGTCATCAATTAACCTGTAGCCCATCTTTGGACTGTTGCAGGAGAACCCGTAGAGAACCCATGCTGACATGCAAACTCCACACAGAAGGCCCGTCTAGCCTGGGAATTGAATCTGGGTCTTTCTTTCTGTGAGGCAATGGTGTTGGCCACCACACCACCGTGCAGCATTTTCAGCATTGAAATGCAAATTTCGATAAATTTAGTAAGAAATTTCAAAATTAACACCAGCATTAATGTGTTTCATTACCATCATGCAATTTAGTTTTTAGCTTAAAAAACATGTTGAGGTGTGCAATTACAAAACAGTATGTTATGTAAGACCCTATCACTCCTCCAGGAACGAAAAAGTGAAACTGTATGTTGAAGGGGAACCTAAGAGGAGAAGGTAAACACTCCCTGCAGGCAGCTTCACTCCAAAGGATAAGTATCAGTATAAGTCTTCAAAAACCCACTATTGGCATCTAAGCAAAATGAGCCCCCTCCCACCCCTAAAAAGACACACAAACACGCACACCTGCCTTCACACCGATAAGACGTCAACCACTGCCGCTCTGAATGTTTGCACCCCGGCGTCGGTTGACTGCACTTCCTCATTGAATGACTTGAACAATTTATTGTGACGCGCCGCTGAATCCGAGGGGGAATTTAGATTGAGGTTGAAAAAAAAGAAGAAAGGAAAATCAGACGCGACCTGAAAGCGTTGCGGGAGAGAGATAGAAAAAGGGGGGGGGGTTAACCTGAGGCGAGGGAGACAGGGAGATATATGAGCCTGTCACTCAACATTACAGTGTCACTACAAGCTGGACAATCATTAACACGGCTAATGAACACAGCGGGGCCGTGCTGTAAGTACAGACCGTGCACACGTAAAGCCACCGTGGGGGAATTTCATTAGTCCTGCTACAGCAGTGATATAATCCACTGATTCCCAACCAGGAGGTGCGTCTGCTGTTACCGGGGGAGGGGTACCTGAGGGGCTTAGTTTATATAAAAATTGAGAAGAAATGATAATTACATATCCACATGCATGTTGTTCAGGAGTACAATAAACACACATAGGTTTTGAAATTGGTTTGAACTTTATTGTCGCAATGACATTCCAACTATATTAGTCTGTCAACTCCAGTCGACTCCAACCTGAGTCACCTGTAGCAGCTGCCATTGAGAGTGTCATGCATGGTTAACACTTCTAATTTGTGCCACTCAAAGTGCAAAGTGCAAAACTGAACCGAAACTAGTGCAAACTGGAAAGGTGCACTAGATCTCCGCCAGGTGTGTCTGCAACGACCACTGCTGTCATGTGTGATTGAATGAATACTAATTGTTCCTGACGCAACAGATACACTGTCCTGCACCTGCTCCGTTTAGTCAATGAGATATGTTTTCAATAAACGTGAATCACTGCAACCGCGAGAGGTCCTTGAGAGACGCAAGCACAAAGAAACATTAGGCCAATGGGCTTAGCGGGATTAGCTGTGGACAGACACACACACACACGACCGAACACATGATCTCCTGGCGAGATAACAAGACCCCTGCATCGACAATAAAGAAAAGTGCAAGACTGACATTATTTTTAGAATTGTACATACCCTATACCTGACAGATTTAATATTCTCTGTGAATGTTCATTAATACAAAGAAATAATAAGTACATTTGAGTGGTAATAAAAGTCCACATCTGGGAATGAGCAGTTTTTTGGCATGCGAAGTCCAGCTGAAACAGAAAGTGATCCGTCATCCTGTTGGACTCCACCTTTTTAAGTAGGTCAGACGACCTCCCACTGTGACTTCACGAAAAAAACAACAAGAAAAATACCAGCAACAGCCAGATATGGCCGTGTCTCGTTGAAGCACTGTCAGTGAGAAGCGCTCGGAATCCGATAAAACAACCGGAAAAGAGAAATCTTTGAATGGATGTCTGGACATTGATTACAGATTAAATCCGTTTTATCCTTATGTCTCTCTGTTGACTCATCTTCAGGCCTTTGAAAAAAGGGTTTTTGGCCCACCAACAAGGGCCCTTCAGACTTATGTTTCCTCCAAATCTTCTTCTTCGCATATGTTTCCCTCTGTTCAGTCATGATAACTCCCAAAATCAGAGAACAATACATCGGTCTTTGTTTCTTTGTCCAGTTTTGGTAGATCTGCCTCCATACACGGACCCATCTGTAATTTATGTAATAAAGTATGTAATAAAGAGCAGTGGACACTCACTGAAATGCCCCTTTAGCTCTTGGGCTAAAACACCTGTCCGTGGCTCTTAACGCCGTAGTTTAAGGCTTTACCACAACCCCGCTATTGTGCTATAAACAATAGAGACGTTCTCTCAGAGTGAGTTTATGGCGCTGTAAAGACGCCCCTTTTTTTCCTTTCTGATTTCTCTTCATTTGCAAGCTTTCAGTGGCCACACACAGGCTCCCAGACACACTAACGCCATACAAAACACACAAAGACACAAAGGAATAAACTAAACAAGGTCATCGTCAGGACAGCAGCACGCTCACACCCGACAGCAAGTTCATTAATTACAAAGTGGTCGTCTATTCATGCAGCGTAATGTCAATACAAGACCGTAAAATCAAAACTTCTTACATTTGGTTTGAGATTTTGAACTTGTTAAGAAAAAGTTTTTCCTGTGTATATGAGAAGCCATTCAATACAACTATTCATATTTTTGTTATAATCTTTAATTGTTTGTATATAATATATGGTCTTTGTGTAAAAATCTATCAATGGAAAAAAAGAGAAGGATTTTTTTTAAAGTCAAAACACGGTCTAGTGATTCGTAATAGAACATTTACTGTAAGTAGATATCAAGAAGAATGTTATTTTTAAAATAACCAAGAAAGAAACCTGTAAGCGTGTATAGACTGTAGGCACAATGCAAAATATCCCTTAAAAATCTTAGAAATACCTTAATTGTCACTTTTCTGCATACAAAAATAAACTATGGGCCTGTAAAATCAATTCATATATCAGCGCTTCGCAGTGGTCTACGGATCATCAATTTGTGTTGCTCTAGCAATTTTGTTCTCGTTTGTAGCAATTTACATATAAATGGGACAAAAATGGCATCAAAAATCCCAATTATTTCAAAACCACAAACTGGTTCGAAGACAAGCTAATTTAAGCAACATTGTATATTTAGAATCAGAGGAATTATTAGAGCTATAAGACAAACACGCATATAAGCATGTCTAAACTGCGGAGGGTGCGTCTGTTACCGTCCGCGTGTTTCAGACGTGGTATGAAAGTTGTAGCACGGGGGCTTGGAGCTGGAAGGGCGTAGCCAAGTGGCACTTCTGATGATGGAACAAAAAAACACTTGAACTAAAAGAGCACAGGACCTCAGCCAAAAACGGAATTATTGAGACCAAAATATACTTGATTTAAATATTCACTGCCAAATCAAACGTTTTTCTTTTTTTTTAACTCTGCTGAAAAGTTGGCAGGAAAAAACACAAACACACACTTCTTCCCATCCATCCCCGGGGCTCCAACACCGTGAAATGGACCAAAACGAGCCGTAAAAAACGCACCTCGGAGTAATGATAACTAGAAGACTCAGAGATCTCTCTCTCTACCTCGGAGCATAATGTGAGGCTACAAATTAAGTGTGACTCTACCATCCTCATCTCCATCCAACTTGTGAGTTAAGCACCATCTAGACAAAGATAGTTTATTTATGTTTCACCAAACAGTTTCTCTCTTTTGTCTAAATGTAAAAGTCAAATCAGTGAACGTACCTGAGAAGAAGAGCGCGAGCACACTCCCGATGAGAAACATGTTTGCAGTGTTCGGGACACTGGAGGGGGGTACAACGGGAACAAGAGACTTGGTGCGTTCTGATCCAGCAGCACCGCCGTGCGCCCCGCAGACGGACAACCCAGCCTGCCGCTACATTCACCGCGCCGACAACACGCGCCCGTTCGCCCTTTGCTCTTTGCACCGCAGACAGCTCGGTCGCTCAAGTTTCAAATCCTCAGCAGGAAGACGGAGGAGCCACCGAGGAATGCGTCGGATCAAAGTATACGCACCGGAGAGGCAGCCTCTTGAGTGTGACTGTTTTTTGTGCCAAAGGCTTCCAGCTTGCCGCCGCTTGGGGAAAAAAAGAGAAATCACAACTACTGGATGGAGGAAATGTCAAGCGTCACCGGGGGATGCAGCTCTGCCCGCGGACAGTCATCGCGACGCGGCTCCGCTGGTCAGGGGGTCCCGGTACATTCTGCGATCATGATGCTGACAGGCAGGGGAGGCTGGGGTTATTAACTGGCGATATCCCTCCTCCTACTCCTCCTCATCCTCCTCCTCCTCCTCCTCCTCCTTCTCAGATCATCATCATCACCTTTAGGGACAGACAGTAAGGGATTGAAATAAGCCTTAGTTCATTAGAACTGAGTAGTCTGATTTATTTTTACTGTCGTTTTGCACAACTAAATTGTGGTCATTAGTTGCACATAGAGTGTTTGCTTTGGCAGCAACTTAAACAGCAGTGTTGTTTCAACAAATTAGTATTATTCTAATATATTGTAATACAATAAAGTTCACTTTACCAGTGTTTATCATTTCGCCCCAACCAATCTTGTATTTATACATGACAAGATTTATGACATTTATTGCTGACAAACAGTGAATAATCACCCACTCTAGTCTTCCCCTCGGCTCTGCAGAGCGTTTTATCATCTTTCAGCTCATTGTTGCTTTTACTTTTTTTTTTTTGGTTCACTCTGGTGGCTGTCATCAACCTCATCTGGCAGCAGGCAGCTGTTTTCAGTGACAGAGCTGTGATAAACTGTACATCACAGTTTGAGACATGGCTGGTCAATATAGTGGAGCATTTAGCGGCTAAAAGGACAGGTATTTCCTTCAGGAGTTGATGGAGACCAAAAGAATAGATAGAAGAAGAGTGAATATACTTCATCAGGGGGCCAGAAACACTGTGTTCTGTATCTGATAGATATGAAAGCAACTGTTTGTTATTACGTAAGCTATAAACTTTGTATTGTAATATGTCAATTTTGTGATTACAGTTTGTGCGAAAGAAGAAAAAAGACCACATTTGCAGTTTTCCTAGAAAAGGATAACTGCTATTAACCCAGTCACTAGTGAACCCAAACAAATTACCATTGATGTTACATTTAAAAGTTAGCTTTGAGATGAAAACACAAATAACTACTAAAATATATCAAATCCAGATAACATAAATGTCATATTACACTACCTTTAAATGCATGATAAAAATAAAAGTATTAGTAGAAATGTGTGGAATATAATATAGATATTGCTATGTACACATTATTACACACAATAGTAACCGTATGGTACTTAGTACCATACGGTTACTATTGTTTGATAAACATGTAGCTACAATTTGAATGTTAACGTTGTAAGTATGACACAAAGGCGACGGATCATTCTCCAACTAAACCTTTCTTTCTGCCACACGTGCTTCACTTGAAGCTGAACTAAGTTGAAACACTGTATTCAGCATCCCAACTCGTCACATATCTGCATATGAGGATATGGCCCCTTGGCGTAGGTCTAGGCAACAAAAGTACTTGGTTAGGTTTATTAAAAGATGATGATTTGGGTTAAAACAAACATGTTTGCTACATACTTCAGTTACCTAGCCTATGTTACTTATGTGATGTAAGTTAAGTATGTTTTATAAATTAAGTATACGCAAATTACTTATGTAACTTAAAATAAGTCAACATTGACTTTTGGTGTATGAACAGCGGTCTCCTGGTAAAAGTCCTGACTGCGTTTTACCCATCCAGACTATGTCCCCTGTTGCTCTGAGTGGGTCACAAACAGGTCACGTGACTAGTGACTGACGTGACCAAATGTCCACATTTACTTTTAGAGTTCACACTGGACACAAGCCTGATGCTTCGCGTACACTTGCTAAAGGGTGCATACATGCGTCGGTGTGAGATTCCAAGCACTTGGCACAAGCTGCAGTTTTTGATGCATTGGGAGTGAGAATGGGGTAGGGTGCATCGGTATCAGGGCACTGCCAAAATGTCGGTACTTGACATCCTGGGAATGAGACCGGGCTGATTGCAACATTATCAAATAACTTTCTGGCTATTGTGTTAAACTTCTCTTCGTGTGGTAAACCACTTAACCCCAAATAGCTCCCGCAGGCTGTTCCTATTGTGTATGAATTGGTATGAATGTTAAGATAGTCCTGATGGGCAGGTGGCACCTTGCATGGTAGCCCCTGTCATCAGTGTATGAATGGGTGAATGATGACACGTAGTGTGGTCGCAAGACTAGAAAAGCACTATACAAGTACAAGTCCATTTACCATTCATGGCCTCAGGCAACAAAAGAGAAGGAAACTATAAAAGAAACCAAATTTGGGAGGATTATGCAATATTACAACATTTCCCGTTATGTAGCGCCTACAGCAGTGGGGTCATTTAGAGGGCTGCAGGGGCTCCACCTGTTAAACCACTGTAGCGTCACTGTTATTTTCATTTGCACATAACGGCACAACAGAAGAACAAAAGAATGACACTCTTACTGCCTGCGGTATGAATATGTCTCTACATTAATCTTTGCAAAAACAATTCATGTCCCTGTCTTTTGTGAAGTTCCTCTAGGATCTGCTCCAGTCTCCTAAAAAGCAAGACAAGTCATTAGGGCCCGAGCACCGACGTAGTCGGAGCGGAGGACCTATTGTAATCGTAATGTTTATTATTATTATTATTATTATTATTATTATTTTTACTCTTTTGTCGCAAAAAGGAGGTGCTTGGGATTCTGGCAACATTTTGAAATTTTGCACGCAAGCCAGAATTTGTGAAAATTGCAGTCTGATTGGGGTGTCCAGCTGCGTTATGAAATATTGGCTCGCTAGCGCCCCCTATTGAGTAGCCCCAACATTGGGTTTCACCGAGCTGTATGAAACTTGGTAGGTATGTGGAACGTGATGGGGCGTACAAAAAATCCTCTTGGAATTTTTCACTAAACCAAACAGGAAGTCGGCCATTTTGAAGTATATGACGTTTTTGGACCGTTTCAAGGCATCATACTTTAACGAACTCCTCCTAGAGATTGAACCCGATCGACTTCAGACTTGGTCAGTATGCTCTTGAGACCTTGGCAGTGAAATGTTACTCAAAGATCAAAAAGTTATCGTACTATGTATCCGTGGCGTGGCGTTAAAAAAACACCATTCGCCATGAAAAAGGAAGTTGTTGTAACTCGGCCGTACATTGTCTAATCTGCTCCAAATCTCTCATATGTCATATCATCCTGACTCAGAGCACATCTATATGAAAATTTTGAATCATAGTAAGAGCGCCACCTATTGGCAACTGGAAGTTGTACGTTTTGTACTTTGACATCCTGCTCCTCACAGATTAATCAGATCCCTCTCAAATGTTGCCAGGAAAGCCTTAAGACCTTGATCATGCTTCATTGTGAAGATTGTAAGAAGTTGTCGAAGGGCGGCGACGTGGCGGCTCGGCGAATTTCGATCCTTCGCCATGAACGAATAAACTGATGTAACTCGAATCCACATCATCAGATCTTTACCAGGTTTCACATGTTTGATTAGACTCCAGGCCTGAAGACATCTGCAGGCCAATTTTTAATCATAGTCATAGCGCCACCTACTGGTAACAGTAAGTTAAAGTCTTTATACTTTGCCTTGTTTCTCTTAGTAGGTAAATCAGATCAACATCAAACTACTTCCACACAAATATAAGAAGTTCATAATGCCAGTTCATGAAGCTTTTGATGTTTCGTCAAACGCCGTTGCCGTGGCAACGCAGTCTTCGCCGTGAAAAACGAAGCTCATTTTGAGAGGCTAAAAAAGCTCGAAACATAAGCAAATTCTGTACGCAGATTACAAGCCCAAAATGTAGTTATATAATATGCTTTTATTCGTTCAGAGTGGCAAATCGGCTCAATAGCGCCCCCTACAACATTTCGCCGAAGCAGCCCTCGCACTACGTTTCACATAGATTTCCAAAATTTGGTGGGCACATGTGTCACATGTGGACTTAAATAAAAGTCTCTTGGGACCATGCTCTAAACCCAACCGGAAGTCACCCATTTTCAATTTATTTTGAATTTCTAGTGTCGTTTTTGTCATTTCCAGGCGCTGCACTTTAACGAACTCCTCCTAGGGAAATAATCGAATCAACTTTAAAATTGGTCAGTACAATCTAAAGACCTTTGTGATGAAAAATTACTCAAAACTTGTTGTTTCGTGAAAAGCTGTTGCCGTGGCAACGCATTCTTCGCCATGAAAAATTAAGGTGTTTTTGAGGGGCCAAAAATGCTCAAAACATAACAAAACTTGTCACACACATTTAAAAGCGTGAATGTAGTGATCTGATGTGATTTTAATGCTTCAGAGAGGCAAGTCGGCTCGATGGCGCCCCCTACAATATTTAGACGATTCAGCCCTCGCAGTACGTCACACCTAGATGTATAAAATTTGGGAAGTAGGTGTATCACATACAGACTTAAAAAAAGGTCTTAGGGGTCTAAGCTCTAAACCCAACCAGAAGTCAGCCATTTTGAATTTTGTATGAATTTATAGTGTCGTTTTTTTACAAGTTACAGAAGAGCTTAAAAAGAAAACGGTGTTAAATTAAAGTGTTCAAGTAAAAGCAAATGATACTACTGTTTTCTTAACTTTCATGTAAGTCCAAATAAAATCAGGACACTGCAGGGAGTTGAACCCCATCCCAGTAAACTGACAGTCTGTTATGTTACTAACCCTGAAGCGCATTCACGCACATTCATTTTCTTGATGATCTTAACAGGCTTTCATTTATGATTGTATCGGAGGTACCCTCAACACATTTGAGGCTTAAGACCTGTCAACGCGATCTTGTTACGCTGCTGGTCGACGCAGGAAATATCATCTAACTCATGCACGCAGTGTTTGATGGTCAAAGAAACGCACGGCAGCGTCCTCCAGAGTCCTGCCAGTACCCTCGACGTGCGTGAATGTGCGAGGGCCCGGTCAATGCTGCTTGCAGCTTTAATTTCAACTGAAGTAATACCTTCTGTTCTTTAAAAGTATGTGTGGTTCTGTATTTACACCTGTACGTTTCCTGAAAGCTTCTATATATTTATCAGCAACAGATCATTGCATCATGCAGACATTCTAAAAGGCATATAACTGAATGTGCGGACATCTGTCCTGAATTCATTGTGGGTTCCTGATCTAAAGGGAAATATGTACTTGTGTACAATGTACGTCATTACATCAAAGTTAATGAAAAACCTAAGGAATAGCTCAAAATGTTGGGAACTATGATTTTTTTCATACAATGTACACTGTATATACAGATCTTCAGATGATGCCCATTTTAGGTATACACATAAAAGACAAAGATCAGAAAGAAAAACTATATATAACTAGGGAGTCTACGGTACATTTATCGATTTATGAAAATAAAGTCAGGTCTATGGGGTGGTGCATATGTATCCCATTTTTCCCAATATGACAAAATGTTTTCCAATTTGTAGTTGACAGATGCTGTTATCTTCTCCATTTTGTAAATGTCCATTGTTATGTCCATCCATGTATTGAGAGTGGGACTCTTCTCTTCAACCAGTCCTTATTCAATATTTGTCTCTTTTTGACAATATTTTAGGTAAATATCCAAGATACATGGTCTTACTTTCTAGGGGTATTTTATCTTTTAAAAAAATGTGTATGGCAGTGTTCCTCTTCAATAGTCTTTGATAACAGAGCAATCCCCAAAAAATATGACAATGGTTTGCATTTTGGTTTCCCTCTCGAGCAAACAGGAGGATTACTATCATAGCGGCGTTTCTGAGAGCGTGTATTAAAATACCTTATCACATTTTTACACCCAAACTCTCTCCCCGTCTGCAAGCTGGTACACTTCCATTGAAATTTCCATATTGCTGTCCAGATATAGTTATTCCTCCTTTGTTTCAATGTAAGAATGCTGGATCTATGGTTAAATCTCTGTACAGGTACGCTGTTAAACCAGGTAACCTCCCTGTGAAGACAAAACTCTGGGAAACTGTTCAACGTCACTGCATAGTTTCAAATTGATTGACACAAATCATTTGTATTTGTGATTTAATTTCAAGTTTGAGGAAATGTATAAGAAATGCATAGGTTTTTTGCCTATAGCTCTCCAGTTCTTTTCAGTGCTGGGAGTGTAGATGGTGTCTGGATTGGTTGCAGCAGCGCTGTGGTGTGAGCTGTTAGGTGCACTGCTGGACTGGATGATTCTATGAATAGAGGAGGGAAGAGCTAGAGGACCATAAATAGCAGTTACAAAGAAAACAAATATCTATATATATACATATATTTATATATGTATATATATAGATATAGAGATATATAACACTCACACACAATTGCATACAGTCTATTAGCTTGTGCTTAAATTTCCTCACATGCAAATATCTATAATTTGTGATGGAAGCAGCGGCGATCGCACACAGTTTTATGGGTGAGCATTTGCAAATTGCTAATACCCGAGTGTCACAGATTAGTCTCACTTACAACAGGGCAAACAAGATAATAGAATTAGAATTGCAACCTAACTGTCCGGTTTTCTTTTGCACAGAATCATGAGCATGAGATCAGCAAGCTCTATTGACAAGAGAACAATGATGGGCAGAACGCTTTGGTTCCTGTTTTAACAGCTTTTTCAGCTGCAATCAGTGAGTCCTTTTTTAATGGTGGCATGCACACTCACACATATATTACCCACACACCTACAAACACACACATACGTGTTACAACCTTGTCCCATCAAGCAAATTACATGGCTCTCTGTTCACCCCCAGAGGTCATTTGACCTCATGGCCTGTCGGGCAACAAGCTGCTCAGCTAATCAGGGGAGAGCTTCCTCTCTCCAGGGAGAGACATATGGCGAGCAGCACTGTGACATCACAACAAATGACAACCACTGTGACGTCACAATAAAGGCTCTGCAGTGGCGCCATGAACCTCTTTGTGACCACCTCTGGCTCCACTATGGCGGTCTACTGCCACGCTGGCTGGAACGTCTATACACAACTACAAGGCTGGAGGAGTTACAGCGTCAGGCTTCCGGGGCCTTATATTAGCGATGCTTTTTTTTTTATCTATCCCCGAATCTTTCTGACAAAGAACAAAAACTATAAATCATTCCTGACCACCCCAACCCTTGATGCTGACTGTATGTGTTTGCGTTTGTGTGTTTTGAGACTAAGGTGATGGGGGGGCTGGGTAACTTTTATAGCAACCATTTAGAGAACCACTGGTTTATTGACTAATGTAGCTAGCTAATTGCATATCTGTGATAGAATGCTGCTGGTGGTGCATTCTGACATGTTTGCCGGAGAACTAACGTGTCAACAAGCTAATTAGCATAGGCTAACAGCGTTACCTGAACATGATAATTGGTCCGCAAGCTAATGTTAGCTGCTGCGTCGTTTAGCTCCTGGTAGCCTGTGTGTTTAAGTAGGCCTATGTGATGCTACCTTTGTTCGATGGTTGGTCAAAGGTCATCATCTGCTGGGCATTTAAATTCAATGTGTCGTGCTTTATAGATGGATATATTGATTTTTTTGGGAGAGAGCAGGCTGGCAAGCGGAAGAGAGAACAAGTTAAGTTCAGCTGAGTATAAAGGGTCGAGGGGACAATGCTCTTATTGCCAGCTCAGCAATAAGAGCATTACACATAAAACATAGAATAAGATATTGTTCATGATACTTTTAGTATTATGATAATCAGAATAGATTTGAAATAAACATGTTATATGAAAGCACCTTTCGCACACTGAATGATACTGTGGGCTATACATTGTAAAAGAAGTTCTAAAAAGTACATTAAAAAAGGGACTAAAAACATTTATGTCTGTCAGAGGCTCTAACAGGTTAAATTTGTTAAAGGGAAGATTGAGATATCTCCTAAAGCTAGAGATTCCTCAGATACTACTAATAACTATTTGGTATTGGTGCACTGGGTGTCTGACATCATTTATGCATCTCCCTGTTCTTCAGATGTCCATTTTGTCCAGAGCAATTGTCTTAGCATTACGAACTTAAATTTCAAATGTAATGTAATGTTTGCACAGTTTGGGAAATAGTACTCTCGAAAGAATAGCAGAGGCCACTCAAAATAAATTCCCTCCACATGCGAGCATCACCCGACCTCAGCCCCTGATAGTCTGTGCTAAGCCGCCGACCTTGACAACTCCGAAGGCCCTTGCTCTGCTTTTTCATCAGAAGATTATTTTAGCATTCTCATCAAGTCAAATTGTAATCCTCCCAATATTTTGATTTACGACCAAATAGCCGCAGAACTAATAACATTCCCATTAGCTTCAGCTACACTGTTAGCATGCTAATATGCTAAATAATATGGTGAACATGGAGAACATTATACCTGTTAAACATCAGGGCCAGCAGTTGCACCAGCTGGTCTTTACTAAGCCCGGCCCTTACTGCTAAGTCTCTGTTAAGACCCGTCTTTAGAATGGACTTCATGTCGGTTGCACCAACCAAACTTAAGCCTATAGTTTTAACTACTTTCTTGTAGTTACATTAGGTAGGTACATTTTGGCCATTCATCCTCTTTTTTTTATTTTAGCTATTTTCTTGGTAAAACAGAAAAGGTGTGAAAAAAAGCTCAATGAAAAGTTTCTTCGATATCGCAGGTTGGGTGAATTTAGTTACATACACTCCTCAGCATAAGTAACAGTGGACTTATTTCTAGATTGATAATTTAATTTAAAATGAAGTTTCCTGACACACAGTGAGCTGACTTGTCTTAATAAATAAAAAAGTTTTTGCTGAAATCCAATCAACGTAATCAGTGTAAGTGTGCCAGGGTTACCTCATGCTAATGGCCTTTGTAACGACCTTGGCATGTATGCTTGGCTAATATTCACAGCGCAACAAAGAAACCACTGACACAGAGGATGCAATCATCTGCAATCATTTTAATGCAATTATTTGAATGGATTTGTACATATTTATAAATGGTGATGATGTTGCTGTCCTCAACAAATGTTATATTTAGCTGCCTGGCAAGCCGGTGAGCACGGCTTTGACTGGTTTAAAGATTTCACGGCCCTTGAATAAACCTTCTGCAAATGACACTGCTGATGAATAAAAAGCCATTGAAAAGCTGTTTGGAATAATAGCTATTATATAATATTAACAAATGCAATTATAAGCATGCATCAGAAAAACAGACTTACTATTAACAGAACAGGGAAGTCTAACAAATGTGTTTTAAAACATTCTTTTTTATCATAGAAAGACCACAGGGAGGCTCTGAGTTGTAATATCCACTACCAGGTAAACCCATAGACTGTATATAAGAAGTGACTGTAATCACTGTGACGTCACCCATTGGTCACCATCATGGTTATTGTCTGTTACCGTTTAGTTTTTTGCAACCAGACGTGCCGCAAGAGGGTGAAGCTAAGCACAACTGAACACCCAAGTAAACCCTGAGGAGATTTTAGGCAACCAACATGTTACAATTAACTTAATGAACCGAATCACACTGGGAAGGGGTTTAAGTTGTAAAACTAAAACACAGACACCCAAACCGGACGACGCCGTGATAGCCACCTCTCAATCACAAGGTAACCCTGCTCAAAGCATCCCCTGCTTTATGGTCCGTTTGACTCTAAATGGACCATCATTCACTAAATAAACATCATGCTGTATTGAAGAAGACTTGAAATTAGAGATTGAGACCATAAACCCATGTTTACAATGTTTACTGAGGTAATAAATCAAGAGAGAAGTAGAGTCATTTTCTGTGACAGAAATAGTCATGTAAAGACTGTAAAAAGAGAGCTAGAGAGAGGTTCAAACCACTGAAAGACAACTTATGTAACACGTGTGCTAATATTCAGTTATTTCATGTGGATTATCTATAAAACATGCCGCCCTCTCATAAACTTCTAAACAAATGTAAATTCCCAACAGGAATCTCCCCTCCTCTGCTGTTACATTGCTTCACGACTTCTTCTTTTCTGCTCCTTGTCAAGCCCTCTCTTTGATGATACTGATCAAATGAATGGCGCTTCCGGTGCAGAGAATTAGCCTAATAAAGTCATTAGCATACATAATAAATACACTGTTCCTTTTCTTTACTTCACTTTCATTTTGTAGGCTTTGTCTGAATTGTTTTTGTCTGAATTGGGGTCAATGACGACAATTATACACAAAACAGCCCTTTGATGGAAATATGCGTCGTCTTTTTGGGTTCAACAGCACCCCCATCAGTGCAAAACCTCTACCTTCATATCTGTGAAGACATATTCTGAACTCCAGGTTCACTCACCAGCTTCTTCCAAAGTTTTCAGCTTCGGCCACGGCGAGCACATTTAACCTGACCGGGGGTCGTAAAGAGACCTCAATACAGAACATCAGATGTCGTCAAGTGGTTCATAGACAAAAATCCAGCGAGGCAGATATGTGCTCCTAAAGGGAATAATCTTTGCATTCATTTTAAAATATGTAAATAAGCCCATCACTCCTAAAACCTGTGCATGTGTCAGTACTTGTCTTAGTGAATGTAAGCGGTGTCCCAGTTCAGTGGCTGCCTCCTAACAAGACTGAGACTATTAGGACGATTGCTCCATTCCCACCGACACTACCATTTTAATGCATGGGACATAAAATTCCCATGATCCTCAGGGGGCAGTAGCGCTGATACGTAGTGGTTGCGTCGCTGTTTTCTGAATCAGTTAGCTTAGCTTAGCTCTTTTATTGATCAAGTTTGGAGGTAGCGTCCACACAAGCTACAAAACAAAACCCGTCAAAGAAACGCACAGTCCTGCTTGGCTAAAAAAAACGGCGCTGACGTTAACGAAGGTTGCAGTTACGTTTAAACGTGCAATCAAGCTCTGTTCAGTAAAAATGACTCCTGGGCGAAGGTAAAGTATAATATTTTCATCATATGTTCAAATGTAATCTTGTATCATTTTATTTTTGGCAAAAATAGATATACAGCCTGCAAAATCAAAACTACTGATGCTAAAAAAAATGTAATCAAAGCAAATATTTCAATAAAAATGCAACTAAGTATTTTTTTACCATTTGAAACGTGTATTTGTAAACAGAAAAACCCTATAGCTGACAATAATGAAGCAAAAGGATAACATTTAGAATTTTTGGTGGTTTACACTGACTTCGGGACAGTTTAATTTATTTTCTCGGGCGGTTTCGGTGGTGGTGAATAGAGTTAGTCTGGAGCCTTGTATACCAACTGCTATAAGACAAAAACACTGATTGGTATCAGCTGTGTATGAGCCGATGGCTCATGAAGATGGGCAATCAGTATCAGCGACAAAACTGTGATTGGGGCACCTCTAATTATATTATTAAATTGTTATACCATTTACATTATATTCGTTATATAAAGAATAGACGGTGAAATTGATCTTTTGACAGTATATTTACATCACTCCAGCAACTACAGTTTTAATGTCTATATCTGTCGAGGATGTGACATTTGTATTTCAAAATGAAACACTTCTTGTTTGCTTGTCAAAATAAAAGACATCTAGCGTCTTTATGTGGATGCATTTGTTAACACAAGGCTTTTATTCTGAAATATTTGCAGGACAACGAGACTTGTGCGGCTCCATAAATGAATAGGAGTAGCCTACAGGCTGTTAATTGTGGATTGTTAATATTATTTACAAATGAGCATATGCTTCTTAACATTTTCTCTGTCTAAAATAGATATTAATGTAATTTATGAGGAAATGAAATATTCTGGCCATTATGAAAGGCAAAACTGTGGGTGTGGCCACTACTCACGTGAGAGATGCAGCAGTTCAGCCAGGCTGCTTACGCAGGCAGTGTGGCGCAGTCGTAAGTTAGAATTATCCGTGTTTACCGGCACAAAGTTGTTCTCAAATGTCAACCAGAGATGGCAATTACCAAGTGGTCAACTCAGGCAAGTTCCATGATATACATGAAGAGACAAAACCCAGGTGAATTTATCAAGGAAACCCAAATGTTTAATAATAAAGAGAGTAAACAGTAGATGTTAATGATTGCCAATATTTCCAAGCAGCAACTATCAAGAATGTGGAAGAAGTCCATAAACAGAAGAACTATGACAGTAAATCCAGCATTGACCTTTGCATTCATTTGGTCCACTTCATGTGAAGTATCGTAACAGACTGTGACAATCATGTGGTAATCACAATGTGGTCACATGACCATGACCTTTCCGAAATGATAAGGTTCACCCAAGTGCACCATTAGTCAAGTAACCAGCATGTGATGGATTGTGGGATATTTTGGGATTGTAGGCAACAAGGGATGTATTGGACAATGTCTACCAAGGTGAAAGAATGCTGAATTTCTTCGCTAAATGGAACAGGCCTTGTACACCCATTATGATGTATTCAGCAGTTTTCAGTTTCAGCTTAAGATTCCCCGTCAGTGTACACGCCGCCCATCCCACACTGCTGGTAATGTAAACAGACTTGTCCGACTCCTGTAACTTAAAACTGTTAGGATTCCCGTCTGCTCCTAGTGTGTGCTCCTCTGTCTGTTTTGTTATGAAGGGCCGTGTGCTTATGTTTTGTTTTTGTGTCAGCCTACAGTTTTCACCCCCGTGTCTCCAGAGGCTGCCTGTTCCGGCATCGGTTGAGTTTCCCTCCCGATTCCGGTGGAGAAAAGGAGTGACTTTTTGTCCGCCGGAGAATTTGCCGTTGTTTAGTTTGTTTATTCTTTGTTTTCCTCCTGCATAATTGAAAATAAAGTCCTTGGCTGGATTAAACCTGCTGTGTGGCGTGCGTTTGGGTCCACCTCCTACACCATCCCATAACAAAAACTGGGATTACAGTTAGTTTTGTTTCTCTTTCTTTTCTCATGTTAGTTCATCTTGCAGGGGAATGGCGATTGTAGATTTTGTCACAACACAGTAAAAGCATTGTAATTAATCTGGTTTGAATCTGGACAGGAAAACACTCAAATAACCACAGAATACAGATAGATCCTCTTACAACATTTTGTTCACTTTTCCGCTTGTTACATGCCTACGGTCTTTTCAAATAAAGTTGTCCGGGACCTGGATTTCCTGGGGATCTGCAACACGAGGAGCGATAGCGGCTAGTACACTCTGTTAAACCAGACGCTGACCATCTACAGGAGGCGGCAAACCTCCTCTCCTCCTGCTGGGACATCTAACCCCTCCTCTGGCTGTCCTCATCACTGCCTTTTGTCTCTCAACCCCCAGTCCTTCCCACAATCAGACACACCTGTTGTCAGTTCAGTTGATGAGCCCATTCACATCACAACATGAACATTGTTTTTCGCACCATCTGCACGAGCTCCCCTTACCTCTCCACTTGCGATATATATATAACAGCTGTGCCACCATAGTTCTGCTTCCATTTTTTTCTTCAGCGTCAAGTAGACCGCAAATAAAGAAGTCAAGAAGATGAAGACGCCCAGCAGTGTTCGTTGGTGTACTGGCTGCCTTGGAGCTGTCCACGCCAAGCTCACCCTCCATCCAGCCTTCCTCATAGGGAGGACGGACGCACAGTAATTGTAGAGCCAAATCTCTTTTTTACAACTAAAACTCCTTTTGGTCTAGAATCAATTCTCCGGTAGGGTTTTCCCTTCCCCCTTATCACATTTAGGGTTAGGGGTAAATGCATTGAAACAGACGTAGGCCTGTATTACTGATATATGAGTATTGGTTAACATTACAGAACACTTTATTAGTTCAATACCTCGGGAAATCTTTTTTTAACAAAATAAAAGTAATTGATTTAACCATGCTATAGCCAGAAAGGCTAAACAGCCACAGCATGAGGCTACTGTTTCAATCTCAAATAATGCATTCCTCAGAATACTAAGAGCATAGCATCAAGCTGAATATTTGATCAGATCAGCAGGTGGAGGCGCAGAGAGACAGCTGTTTGCAGCCTATATCGCTCTCAATTCAACTCAATTCAATGTGTCTTTTTTTGGCATGAAAGTAAAATAAATATATAAAATGTTGCCAACGCATCAAAAGAAATCTCTCTCTTTACAACCACGAAAAAGCAAGCGGGCTAAGAAACCAGACGAAGTGACGTGTTCTGTCTTTCTGTGTATCGAGCTCAGCTCTGCTTCAGGAGCAGTTTGGTTTTGTTGTTGAATTTCCAAAGTTTGGACTTGGTCTTGGACTTTACATGGGCTTGGTACAGCCGTCTCTAGTGGCTGCTGGTTTTTTGTTTCATGGTGAAAGCCCATTGACCCTTTTGCCGTTGGATTCAACATATATATTCATAGAATATTCATAGAGATGGGGATGCACATCCACGTAAGCATGAAATAATGACTTTGTTCTGACAATTTCACATGGAATCTCTCCCACTCAACCTCTCCCTATCTCTCATACCTACACCCCTATTTCTGTCTCGTACTTGTTGTCTCTACGCATCCATGTCTTGAATGTCTCTCTCTTTTCTCCACGTTTTGCCTCCGCCTCCTGCCGTCTTCCTCTCGTTACCGTTTTATAGGCTTGTTAGTTCCACTTGAGATGCCAAATGACAAACAATCTAAACCCGGTGAGCCGCTACCTTGCTGCCCTCGTAGAGCTGCAGAGTCTGAACAAACAGGATATGAGCTGAAACACTCACACAGTCCGCCCCCGCCCGCCCACCACGAACCCTCATCGACACTTAAACACACATATGTTGTGTAACGACAAACACAAAGTCATTTTTAGCCTTTGAATTGACAGTGTGATGAGGCAGTGAGCAGGGTTAGGTCAGCTACTGTTGCTGCGGTGAAGTTTACCCTTCATTTTCAAGCTTGATTGATTCCTTATTACTGTAATACTTTTGAAATAATCCTAGCTATATCATTTGTATTGATATGTTTGAGTATATTTTCATTTTAAATTATATTTTATGTTGTGCTGAGTTTTAGTGTCCCTTTATGGCCACAATGTTATGTCGTATTTAGCTCAACAAAACTCAGTGTATGTATCCTTGAGCTCAAACAAATATGTTGCATTTCCTTCCTCAAAAAAACACAAACTTTGAAAAAAAAGTTTTTAAATCTGGTATTGTTTACGTCCATGTTTACTAGCTTGCATTCATCTTCCATAAATCCTGCCTTTTGTTGGTGCATTGCTTCCTATTGATCGGTGGAATACTGTGAAACTTACCGATTTTACTATATTTAAAATAATGAAAATCAATGATCTGGATATGGTTAGTACGACTGAGCCTGTGAGTTGTGTGATGTTTTCTGTAGCTCTGGAGGTGCTTCATGAAGTTGGAGTAAATGACTCGCGCAGAAAAGACTACAGAAAATGACCACTCAAAGACAACAAACCGGTGCTAAAAATGTTATTGTATTCATTTCATTACAACCGTGGATCTATTAAAAGGATAGTTTGGATTGTTTCAAGAGGGTTTGTAGGAAGCACTTACCCATAGTCTGTGTATTACCTACAGTAGATAGCGGTCGTCATGTATGTAGTTTTTGACATTTCATCAACAATTTACAAATAATTCAATCTAAAGATCTGAATCAAGACGGGACATATCTGGGAGGGAGATTCAAACGATGTGACTTAACATAAGTTCAAGGGCAAAATACCCCCCCCCCCCCCGTGTTATTTAGAGATGTTAAATGGTAAATAGACTTCTACTTTTATTGCGCTTTAACACTACATGTCATCATTCACCCATTCACACCCATTTATACACTGATGGCAGGGGCTAACATGCAAGGTGCCACCTAACTAGCCATTCATACCCATTCATACACTGCAGGAGCAATTTGGGGTTAAGTGTCTTGCCCAAGGACACATCGACATGGACTAGTGGAGCCGCGGATCGAACCGCCAATCTTCTGATTGAAGGACGACCTGCTCCATCACTGAGCCACAGTCGCCAAGGAAACCATGGAATTTAATTTCAAACATAATTTACAATTCACATTGCAACACTGACACTCCGCTGAGGGCTGATGGTAAGTGGTATTAATATCAGAGAGGGTCTGTGGGATTACCATCCTAAATTGTTCCTCTGCGAGACATTTAAATATCCTGCATCATAGCTTAATTAATACTGCTGTTGCAGAACTTGAAACAGAAAAACAAAGACAAATCTGTGGAGTGAATGCAAACATGTATAAATGTGTAAATATGATAAACAATTGACTATTTTTAAACGTTGACCCCTGAGATCGAGTGGTTGTGGTAAAGTGTGCTTTTTGTTGGTTTCAGTGTCCAAGGCCCAGTACTGTTTGATGTGTACAGGCTGTGCCACGACACATTACACATTTTCAATCCAGTTTCCTTATTCCTATTCAATATGTGTATTGTGGTTTATTTAAGATTGGCTTGTTTGATTATTTATATCTGTTTGATGGATACAATTTTGTGTCAAATGCCGTATAAAGTTAGGGATGGTATAGAATGTTGGATGGGGAGTATACATTTCTTTTTTAAAATCTAGTAAATCAAAAAACATAAGCAACCCATGTGAACCATAAAAATCATGTGACACCCCAGCTCCCACACACAGGGTACTTCTCCTTTATCAAACATCTGCCGATACTGTGTTTTGTTATTGGCTCTGGGCCTTGGTGAGTGACTGTTCCATGCTACTATCGGAGCCATCAGCACCCTTGTGTTGGACGTGTGTGTTTGTTTTCTGTGGTGGAGGGGAGGTGCAGGGGTGAACAAACATGTCCCTTTGAGTCACCGGCTGCAGAGCTAATATTGACCAGCGTGCCCCGGCCACATGCAGAAGGTCAAATTAAGCACAGTAGCGACGGTCGCAGGGCACAAAGAGCCAATGACACGCCTTATCACCTGGATGAATTAGCCTCCGTCTGTCAGATTGATCACCAACACACCACGAAATGAGAGAGGGATTGGGGGGGTTGTATTTTAAAGGACCCTTTTTAGGCGTTTATTCTTTCCCGCCACCTCCTGTACAGATAAGAAGAACTGGAAAAAGGGGTTTAGCATGTCAAACTGAAGACATACTACTAAGCACTCACTTCCTGTTCTTCTTTTCTTTTCTTTTCTTTTAGTAACTTATGAAACAAGAATGAAAACAGGGTTAAATTAAACACCTTCAACACCTTCCTACATTAGGGTATTCATTTACACATTAATTTAAAATACTTGAAACATATTTTAATTATAAATTAGGTGTTGATTAAGTTTTGTTTTTCAGATGCAAATTAACATGGCACTTTTTGCAACACACTTCACACAGTTATCACTAAAGCCCTAAAAGGACCTGCGCTCCTACAGTGCTGTTCTAGTCTTCCAACCACTCAAAGTACTTTAACACTACATGTCATCATTCACCCATTCACACTCATTCATACACTGATGGCAGGGGCTACCATGCAAGGTGCCACCTAACTAGCCATTTATATCCATTGATACACTGCAGGCACAGCAATTTTGGGTTAAGTGTCTTGCCCAAGGACACATCGACACGGAACCGAGGATCAAACCGCTGATCCTCTGAAGGACGACCCGGCTATTCTTTGAATCGTTTAAATATCTACAGTATAACCGAATTGTCACGTACATTGTAGCGATTACAAGACGACATTTGGAAATCATCATTGGACCAACGCAATATTGTATTGTGGTTGGTGATTGACAAACAACCCAAGGGAGAACACATTCCCTTGGAGTGTCATGTTACGAGTTTCTGGCCAATTATTAGCATGAAAAAAAGGATTAGATTAAATTGATAGAATATATTTGTCTGCCCTGAGGGAGGACAGGACCTCTACCCCCAACCACCACTTTCTTCACCTGCAGGTGTTGAAGTATTTCAATCAAATTGTAAGAGCCATATTAGACATATAAGATGTGTTTTGTGATTAAGTCAACAATGTTGAAATGCTCCTTTAGTTACGCTACTGACTACGTCATAGCCTCTAGTTGAGGTTAATCAATTTGCGGAGCAAGATAGTTTTGCCAAGTTGAGCATAGAATGAATCTTGTAAGTTAGCACCTCCAAATCTGAGGCCATGGTGCTCTGCCGGAAACCGGTGGATTGCTCCCTCCAGGTGGGGACGGAGTGCGAAGGAGTTTAAGTATCTCGGGGTCTTGTTCAGGGGTAAGATGGAGCGGGGAGATCGACAGGCGGATCGGTGCGGCTGCAGCAGTAAAGCAGGCGCTGCACCGGACCGTCTTGGTGAAGAGAGAGCTGAGCCGGAAGGCAAAGCTCTCAATTTACTGGTCGGTCTACGTTCCTACCCTCACCTATGGTCACGAACTCTGGGTCGTGACCGAAAGGACAAGGTCGTGGGTACAAGCGGCCGAAATGAGTTTCCTCCGTAGGGTGGCCGGGCTCAGCCTTAGAGATAGGGGAAGGAGCTCGGACATCAGGAGGGAACTTGGAGTCGAGCCGCTACTCCTTCGCGTCGAAAGGAGTCAGCTGAGGTGGTTCGGGCATCTAATTAGGATGCCTCCTGGACGCCTCCCACTGGAGGTTTTCCGGACACGTCCAACTGGGAGGAGACCCCGGGGAAGACCCAGAACACGCTGGAGGGATTATATCTCCCAGCTGGCCTGGGAACGCCTCGGGATCCCCCAGTATGAGCTGGAAAATGTTGCGGGCGAGAGGGAAGTCTGGGTCAGCCTGCTTGGCCTGCTGCCACCGCGACCCGACCCCGGATAAGCGGAGGAAAATGGATGGATGGATGGATGTCATATATAAACACAACATAGCTGCTACCTGCATCATTTTGTGATATTCTTTGGATCTCCTTAAAATAGCTTCCGAATTAGCTTCAAAATGAACCATAATATGTGGTTGTAAAATCATATGGTGCTACCGTTTGAACATTAAAAAACTCCCTGAGCATCAAAATGCACACTGTGCTGTAGGCTCATTATGCATATCCACAAGTCGCTTTATTATCGTTACTAAGTGAACAGAGCAGTTTCAAACAAGCAAAGGGATGTAAAAACACAGTTATGGTGTTGGGGGAATTTACACCATGAAGTAAAAAATGTAATTTGTATTGTTGAAAAATCACTATAGAGAAAAAAGAAAAAGAGAAGGAAGAGTAGCCAAAATATATTGTCAATGTTTCCGTATTGACTAGTTAGATAAGTAATACATAGGAGACAAAAAAAAGATAAAAAGTATACTTTGAGTTATGCACTTGGCACGTATTCCTGACATCAGTAATAAAAGGGAAACCCAGGTTGTGTTAGTGTGCACATCCTTATAACTGCTGCTGCTGTAGCCTAATTGCATTTTAAAAGATTTTACTAATTTCATTACAAAGGAAACAAAAGCCAATTTACCTTTTCCTGAAACCAACTGGAGGGTTCTTAATTGGATCAGTGAAAAGCAGGATTTCATTGGAATGTCTGTGGTGTGTATTCAGAGCCGAGGTGTGGGCCATTATTACACTTTACAGCAGGAATAAAGGAGGTGTTCCAAACTGGTTCTCACAGGAAAGCATAGTCTGTTACTGTAAAAAAAAAACACAGCTGCATATCTGCAGCAGCAGGATTTTAAAGTGGTATCTCAAAAGCTTGTGAGCTGAATGAGTCTTTTTAGGGTGTTTTCACACTTGGATTTGTCGGCACTTTTTGAGCATATGTGAACACTCCGAAATAACTCAGAACCTTCTGAAACAAACCAAATCAGCCCTCCTTAGGAGGTGGCCTGAGTGCGATTTGCTTCAAGTCCACGCTGCAGTTTACTTAACCTTTGCATTATGAACACAACACACTCCGGGTTCGCTTTGACACTTAATCATTGTATTTTAGTCCTCTAGGTTTGCCATCAGGGATGCCCCGTTTGATCAGCTGCAGATTGTTTTCTGTCGATATTCAGTAAAAATATGTGAACAGAAGATTTGCTTTAATGCTTTTTTGTCGCCAATCTACATTTCTCTAACAGAGACAACGGCAATAACAAAGTGGGTTACCAGTAGTTTATTAAGTATTGAAGATGGAGGGGAGCCAGTGATGATTTAGGAGGAGTGTTTTAAGGGTATTGAAAGAAGTTGAGGGATAAAGGGATTGGGGCCGTGTGATGAATGAATTAAGGGTCAAGGGATGAAGGGAAGAGGGGATGAAGGTTGTGGGTAGATGAATGGATGGATGGGGGAACGAGGGATGAAGGTTGAAGGAATGAGGAGGGCAATTCTGATTATGGGCTGATGGATGGAAGAAAGCTATAACAGACCGATGTCATCTGGAGGCTGGAGGGAACCCGGGGAGAGTAGAGACTTCTTGAGCTCTGATATTTACAGAGCCCCCAAGAGACTGTAGGCATATCTCATGTAGTTCAGGTTGTAGTGGATGTATGTGAGGTTTGCAAGACCTGGACCTTTGTGATGGCCAGGTTTTGCATTGTGTCTAAAGAACCCAAAGACTTACGTCAGGGAACTTCTCAAAAGTTTTTGCATATTTGCACCATTATCCATAGTGATGCACACTAATTGCCTTTTCTAGATTGTCCACCCTTGAAGCATGTTCTCAATGTTCGCTGAACGATCTTAATGATGTCATCAGTGGCGTGGTGTTGTGGGAATAGTGGGGTCTCTAAGCAGCTGGATTCTAGTTTTCATTCTGGTGACTGCTCGCTTATGTCCAAGCTTATGTATGGTTTACCCCCCCATCCAGTCTTGCTCCACAGGTCAGTGTGGCAGCATACCAAGTGCCCATGTGCCAACCTTCTGGTCACATCCTCTTTCATCTCGTTATACATTTGTATTATCTTTGAGCATTGATGTTAATTTGACTATTGAGATACCTACACAGGCTGTGCCTGGTTGGAGTATGGGGACAAGTCGGTATGGGGTGGGCTTCGCTGCAGAGGAAGCAGGCTGCATGTTGTGTCCTGATGGGATTGTGCGCTGCACAGCTCACACTTCAGGGTAGAGCTAGCTGCAAAAACAGGACAATACAGTTCAGGATCTAGTGTTCCCCAATACGTTCCCTGGATGTATTGCTGCAGGCAACAAGCGGCTTAAGATGCTAAAAGAATGTCATATGTGTAGAACCCAATATCGCCAAACTGCAAAGCCAGGTCGAGGATCAGCGAAGGGCCGTCGTCCAGAGGGTAGGTAGTGGCTGTTTCAGTTTGACGGGACCAAGAACAGTTAGCAGTTCCCTAGGAATATGAGGATCACAAAAGTATGTATGTATCAATCGAGCAAGGTCAATGAAGTTTCTGGCAAGAATCTGTGTGACTGATGGTCAGGAGATGGTGAGAAGAAGACAAGAGAAGACAAGCAGACACAGGAGGAAACTAAATATATTTGGCTAATCGGCTAATTCGTCGGAGCGGTCTGTGCTGCTGTGATAGTCGATATCAATGAGAGAATAGCTAAGGTAGGTGAGTCAGGAAAGGCAGAAGCATTAGCAAAATGTGCAAGTATCATAAACGTTTGTTTGCCATGGAGCTTATTTTCTGCAATAATCTGAAATCCAATGGAAACTTCCCATTGCCAGGGAACCAGGGCAATACTAACTTACGGGTTGGCCTACGGAAATATGTCATCCCTGCAGCACTCTGAATATACTTCGCTCAGAAGTATGTCACATGACAGAAGCTGTTTCACTCCCTGTCAGTAAACTACTTTACACCTATTCACATTTTCTCACATCACAAAAGCGTTTTTTTTTTCTATTAATAATTAGTTTAAAAAGAGAGAATAACAAAAATTAAGAAGGGGATAAAGATGGAGAGCATGCAGGGCTGGGCCTTCCAACATCAAGGTCCCTTCATTAGCGAGCAGCTGTTGAACTGCAGTGAGATTACTCAAGTTGATTTCAAAGTCTTTAAAGAGTTGACGCAGCCGGGCTACGGCTTGTGTGTATCGGAGGGGAATGAGGATTGAAAAGTGATGGAGAGTGACAGCCGACAGATTGCCAGCGCTTGCAGCTCGCCCTCAGGTGAGACTGGGGAAGACAGATCACCCCGGCTGATGTTTAGGCGAGGGAGGCGTAGAGCACAGCTGTGTGTGTGATGAGGGAGGATGGGGGAGGGGTGCAGAGAGCGCAAAAGAATGAGCATACAGTATAAGCATGTACACACACAATCTTAAGTGCGTACATGGCGGATCGTGTGTGTTTCTGACAGTTTGGGCCCGTGTGTATGTGTTTAGGGTGTGTGTGTGTGTGTGTGTGTGTGTGTGTGTGTGTCAGACAAGGCCCCGCGGCTGTCGCTAAGCAGCTGACACTTCTTAGCGACAGACTGACAGATTTTCACAAACTAATTTGACTCTGACGAAGACGACACGAGACGCTCATGAAACTTTTCACATCCTGCTAGTGGAGAACGCAGCGCTCATGAAGATGATGATGATGAGCAAACCACAAAAAACTCGAGACACATGCACACACAGAAAGAGAGTGTAGGAGAAATGCAGGATAGCACACCTTGTTGACAGAAGAAGACATAACAGGGATGGGGGAGGGTGAGATCACCTGCTGACATGTATGGGGAGCTGATTGAGCAGAACAAATTTAAATACATGCATCAACTTCCATAAACGGGAAGCTCTCTCGGATTTAACTATCGGAAAACTATGGGAGGCCGATTAGTGCAATAATTAAGGGACTAGGATTAGGGTGAACATGTTTTCATACGTGCACACAAGCATTGACAATGGGCACACATGCACTTGTATATAACAAATAAATACACTGCAAATATTACACGCTGAAGTATTACAAGTTAAAATACATGTAGTTAGAAGCTATTGTAAGCAAAAATAAGAAACTATTACAGGCTGAAATATTATAGGTTCAAATTGACCTTAACCTTCATTAGTTTGCTAAGACTGAGCCTGCAGGGTTACAATGAGGGCTTCTGTCACTCCTCAGGCTGAGGCTTGCACTTCCAACTTTTCATCTAGCGGGAGCATTTTCAATGTCTTGAAATGTGGAGAGCAGAATGTGGCCGTTTTATGGGTGTGATTGATTCAAACTTTTTGTGTAAGAGCAGTCCTGCGCCGGTGCGTAGGTGTTGGATGAAGCATGGATCTCTACAGCACTGTGTTCATTTTTACCCTCCAAATCTTCTGATGCATCTTTAAATGCCTTCCATGCGCTTTTCATGCCCCTTGTGCTGACGCAGCTCCATACTGTTCCATCTAGTCTCGCTTTCTTGTAGAACAGCATGCAGAAGACTAAGCGTGCAACCAGACTTCTTTAAGTACGTGACCAGGTACTCGCACCAAAGTATTTGGTGAGGTCTGACGCTTCACTTTCCTCGAATGTGTGCAAACAAATTTTGACCGGCCTTCAGCTGATATGCTAGCATCTAAAAGTTTCTCGCTGATTTGTTTGTATATGTTAGTGGCAGTTTTCTTTATTGCGTCAAACTTTAGAGGAAATCACTCAACTCAACAGTTTCCAGTCTTCTTTGACAAAGTGACATGTCAGCACTGTACATGATCTCATATTGAAGCTGTCTGAGTTGATTGAGCTTGTTGAGTAGGCTTGCTTGAGTAGCCTCTTCTATCTGACGAAAAGAAATCCATGCAACAATAGTGTTCGCGCCGGCAGTGTACTATAAACAAAAGTTACAGATAACACTTGGGGAAAAGACCTGTAGGCGAAGCCTCCAAACTCTAATTATGTGTGTGTGTGTGTGTGTGTGTGTGTGTGTGTGTGTGTGTGTGTGTGTGTGTGTGTGTGTGTGTGTGTGTGTGTGTGTGTGTGTGTGTGTGTGTGTGTGTGTGTGTGTTTTTGAGAGAGAGAGGGGAAGAGAAGGCGGAAAGTGGACTGTTGCATGACACACAATGTTTCTTTTAGTTATTAATAACTTGAAAGTGTTTAGTTGCCAAGTCCTTTTATTTATTTAGTTTATTTAGAACTTGATGTATATATTTACTGTTCATCTTTTGGGTTATTCTTATTTGTTGCATGTTGGAAGTTAATCTAGCTGATATAATCCAAAATTATTTACAACGCTGCTTTGTCACTTTTTAACCCGCCCACCAGAACCCTTGGTATTTTCTTGTAAGCTTGCTTGAACCCGCCCAGCCCCATCGGGTGTGGGTAAACCTGCCAATCAACAGTATGCAGACATCCACTGAGTGATTCTAGACAAGCAGAGGTTCATTCCCTAACCTGGGTTTCAGACCCTGTAAAAGACAGAATCATATTGTCTATAGGGAAAGCCACACGAGTGCATAACAGAGCCGAGTAACTAGGTAGAAAAGAGGAGGGGACCCACAACCAAACCTTGAGGGACACCAGCAGTGAGGCTGCAAGGTTCAGACACAGATCCTCTCCACATGACCGTGCAACCGTGGTCCTTGAGGTAGTATGTGACCAGCTAGAGTGCAGAACCTTGAGACTCCCATTTGTCAAAGGCTGTTGAAAGGTCCAGCAGGATGACGATGGAGGAGAAGGAGGCTGCTCTACCTGTGTAGAGTTCCTCTGTGACAGCAAGGAGGGCAGTCTCAGTTCGGTGGCCTGCTTTGAAACTGGACAGGTGGGAATAAAGATGGTTGCTCTGGTGGACATCAGAAAGTTGAGTGAAGAACACACGTGTGTTAGAGAGAAATGGAAGGAAAGAGACAGGTCTGTAGTTCTTGACATCATAGGGGTTGAGAGTCAGTTTCTTTAAAGCTTCTCCATATGAAAGTCAGTATTTGCTATGTAAAGATATATTGGGGTAATGTCTATCAGAGCAGAGAATGAACTCTGCCTCTCGGGCCATACACACATGCTTTTAGAACATGTTTGTGCGTATGTGAGTGTGCCCCACTGGCTAGCTCAGGGCCCCCTCAAGTAATCCATGTGATTTCTGTCTCCTGGATTCATTTGTGGTGATCAAGGCATTAACAAATGACATTTGCTAAAATCCAACAAAGACATTTCTTTCCAACACTGTGACCGGTTTTCATAGGGACTCTTTCTTTGGTAGAAACATGTTCCAGTGAAAACAGTTTTCAGAAATAGATGTTGCTGTTGAGGTTTTCTCGTTACTTTTGGGAGCACCAATCAATACATTTTGTTCATTCCTACTGTAGTGAGGTGGAGGCCGAAGTCTCAGAGGATATCTCAAACGCTGGCTAAATAGAACGGGAACTATCTGCACTCCAGTTGATTTATTTGAACCGTGCCTTTCAAAGATGTGTAAACACTAAGAATAACCTCTATGTGTAACTGAAAGTCTGAATGAAATAAATCCAACAACAGAGCTGATATTGTGCGGTATCTCTGAGCAATGGGCTACAAAACACCACAGCTAAGATAGAGACACTTTGAAAAAAATAACTGAATGAACTCTGAATGAAAGATCAACACCAACTCATAAGTAAACGGCATGCAGTCAAACCCGCTTGGATCACTTTGCAGAGCGGCTATACGTTTCAGCCTTCGTTGCTTTGTGAGGCACCAAGGCCAGTAAAAAAGAGTCTAATTCAAAGGCCAGACACACATTCACTGGGCCAATCCACACAAGGATGCCACATCCACTCATCAACCATCCAACACTCGCACAGCTCTTGTGGGAAATGACAAGGCCGACACACAATGGACTTGTGTTTGACTGTGTGCATGTGCATGCTCGCTCGTGGCAATAAAAAAGTGTTGATGTGAACCTGTGGTGGAGCAACTTAGCAACGGACTGAAAGAAAAGCAGAAATGAAATGCCACACACACACGCACACACACATACACAGAGTCACGTGAATCCAACCTCTATATTAACTCCATGGGGACCCTCAGATGGTCAATAAAAATGCCCCGAGACCTTGATGCAGATCTGATTGTCCTGAAAGCGGCCTGGGCTGCTTATCTGCTGTGTGGAGATAGGCTACAGTAATTCACTTAGATCCCAGATACTTCAGATAAACTCCTCTGCTGGGAACACAACAACAACAAGACAGGCATGGCAGGAGGAAACGCCGTATTCCCAACTCAATATTCTCCCCCACAAACCATTCCCTCTTCCTCCCTCCTTCCTTCCTCTTCTCGTCTATCTGTCCATCTCAGTTCCTCTCCGTCGCCTTTCTTAACTACCGTCCAGTCTCATGAACTGTCTCTCTCTCTCTCTCTCTCTCCCTTCCTCTTCCTTCTCATCTGCAACATTCTGTTTCTCTCTCTCTCTCTCTTTTTGGCACAGTGAACCAAGCAGACCACATCCTGCAGCAAAGGCATTATCTAAATAAAAAAATCCATAAAAGTCATCAGTGTTTTTTTGTTTTTTTCATTCCTGATCCCGCTGCTTCAGCGAGCTGTACCCCCCAGATGAAGGCAGAGAGAGAGAGAGAGAAAGAGAAAAGAGGGTCAGTTGATCAGTAAACCTTCAGAGCAATGCCATCGCTACATCCTCACACACACACACACACACACACACACACACGGCGGGCTGGCAGGCGGCTCTTGGATCTCAGTACAGTCAGTGGCTCAGGTCTTGCACAGCTTGTTTTTATTCTGTCCTTCAAAAAAAAACCTAATTAACAGCAGTTTGCTGCTCAGCACACATTTCACTTGCTGCATTTCTGAGGACTTGAGTGGTTGAAGAAGTATTCAAAGCCAGCCTTTAAGTCAAAGTCCTTTCGTCAAAATCCAATTTCAGTAAAAGTATGGTATCATCAGCAAAATGTATATGTACTTGTACTGCCGAAAAATGTACCCTGTGACTGATATATTATTATTTATACAACATATCTTCATACAGCTGTTTGTGTGATATCCTAAGAAAAGTTACTGAAAAGCTTAATTCATCTCTAACCCTGCCTAACAGACTGTTTTTCTTTTAAATAGATGTTGATAGAACACACTGAAGCCAGAACAGAAAAGCCAACAGTTACACACACTTGTGAGCGCACACACACATACACACACTCACAGTATCTAAACACTTGCATCACTAACACAGATCACCTGAGGAGCAACACGCTGCACAGAAGTGGTCCCACAGGGGCTGTTTTGTCACAGTATTTTTCTCTGCAACCCTCTTCAAGGCCACATGAATGTGTTCAAGCTCTTCATAAAATCAAAAGACACTCTTTCTCGGTGCAGAAAGAATATCTGCGTGACTGTTAATGAAAGAAACGGCTTAACTGTGAAAAATGCACAACTGTGCCAAAAGCCAACTATCGGGGTGTGAAAGCCTTATTTCAAACCTGTCTATATCTGCTTCACTAAACATTACCAGAGTGTCATTCTACAAACCAAGTGTTTCTTAATGCAGTTTCAATCCACAAATAATATGCATTTAAGTAAGGGACACTCTTGTGATACTAATACCAATGAGGGTTAAATAAAAGAGGCTATTGAGTTGCATTGTGGGAGCTGTAGGAGCCAGTACTTTTGGCGTCTGACACATTACTTACTGATCATGAATTTACAACAACTTATCGGCATCCATCCATCTTTCCAATAACTTCCGCTTATCCGGGGGCGGGGTCGCACAGTTGCACATTAACTTCCCTACAGGCCTACCCATAGAAGCCAGTCATGGGTGACTCTAGGTCACAGTAATCACACACCTTCTAAATCTCGTTGGGTATCCACGGATGTACAGTGTCGAAGTCGGTGCAATTTTTATTATAATAAACTTTGAATAAACAAGCAAACAGTGCTCTGTGCAGCAGTGGGCTTTCCCAACCAATTCAGGCATGTCCTCCGCAGCAGGCCTCTCGTTGACTGCAGTTCCCTTTTGCTGCTGGATGCTGGATGTACCAACAATACAACCAAACTCTTCTTCACTTCCCTGGAGTCAACGAGGAATTAACCAGTTCTCGAGAGCGCTGCAAGCAGCCCTTTAAGTGCGTTCTAAACAGCAACGCGTTACGAAAGGGCATGCCCCTCCGGCAACGCTGCAAGCAGCAATACCAGGAGACGAGCAATGGGCGCCATTTTAAACGGCCACGCGCTCCATACAGCTAAACTGGATTCTGCCTCTCGAGCTCTTCTTAACTGGATGGCGTTTGCTCAGGGTCAATAATAATGCAATAGAGTTGCATTATGGGAAGTGTAGGACCCAGTTTTTCTGGAGCTTGGCTCATACTAGGATCTTAAATTCAGGATTCTCGGCCTCTGCTGCATACATTTTGTACATTCTTTTGTAAATCTGTCTCTTGCAAGTCCCTCAACATCATGGCACAATTATAAATCCCTGGAAAACTCCGCTCTAATAATATTTTCAAAAATGATGACACAATAAGGCTGCATTTGGGGTCCCTAGTGCTGTGGGACCACCAGCAGTTGGCCCTGTCAGTAATCCAGCCTTGGTGTTTACAGAACAGAAGTCTGCCTGATACAGAGCTCTACACTGGCTGGACACGCCACTATCTGAATAAGTGTTGAAGGACCATGCTGGTGCTTTTCCATATTTTTTGCCCATAAACTATAAATGGCCTTCTTACTGCCAACCGTTCTCCAAACCAAAGCATATGCTTGTAGATTGATTTCCTACCTTCCAGGCAGCCGGTGAACTGTGCCGAGTTCCAGAGCATCGCCGATGAGCTTAGAGGAAATGTTGGGATCTGGAGGCTCTGCTGGGCACTAAAACAGAATCATTATGCTTGATTGTTTTTGAGATTTTCATATTGAGAATCCCCCCGCCCCCAGCTTCCTTATTGCTTTGCACATATCCATCAGGTTTTTTTAGTGTATGCTCTTTGCTATGATGTTTTAATAGTGCAACAATTAAACAAGTGTAATCAAGGAGTATGCGTTCATTCTGTCTTTTTTTCACATTAAGTGTTTTAATACATGGCTTTTGTATTTTCCTCTTTTGTTATTCCTCTTTTTCGAGTTAAATTATTATAATTTAACACATTCTTACCAAACCCTCTGATGCTAAACTAATTTCAGTTTGATCCCCTAATCCTAACTAAATTATCCTAAACTAAACCTAAACCCTTTAAAATGTGAGTGTTTTCAAGCTGGTCCTCACAAGGATGGGAAAACAAGAAGCACACACGCATGAACTGTCAAGCACAGACGGTTGTTACTGAATAAAACATTTGAAACGCCAGTAAACTGACTTTTTCTCGCCAGCTGAAGCCGGGCTGCGGGAGCGGCACGAGCCTTGATGTGCAGATGTGTCGGGGAGTTGAATGAACAGCTGGAGACCTTCCTCTTCCAGTTCACGCAGTCAGAAACGCTGCCTGTCTCACCACACATGGTACCTGCGAGACAGAGGACAGTTGGACCGGGCTTTTGGTTGCATGCAGGTAAACAATCCGTGTGGAGAGAAAAAGAGTCGGCATGCATTGGCTAAAATGCAAAAAGGCAGCAACCTCCGGTTCTACCAAGAGAAGCCGATGTGGAAGTGTCTTAAAAATGGCATTCTCTCTACTGACCAGCAGGGGGCGACTCTTCTGGTTGTATAGAAGTCTATGAGAAAATGACTCTACTTCTCTCTTGATTTATTACCTCAGTAAACATTGTAAACATGAGTTTATGGTCTCAAGCTCTAGTTTCAAGTCTTCTTCAACACAGCATGATGTTCATTTAGTAAATGATGGTCCATTTAGAGTCAAACAGACCATAAAGCAGGGGATGCTTTAGGGCAGGCTTACTGTTGACAGGTCGTAATCCAAGATGGTGACGGCGAAATAACCAAACTCAAGGCTTCAAAACGGCAGTCCACAAACCAATGGTTGACATCACCATGACTACGTCCACTTCTTATATAGTCTATAATTGGTGACCTATTCTTTATGACCTATTCTTTAACCCATTTAACCCATCTTCTGACGATGATTTGGTTATTTTTTTCTGCTAAAACTAAAGTGTAAACTGGCTACTTTTGAAACAATCCAGTTGTAGACACATTTTTTAACTCCAATTCTCGCGTTTTGTGTTCAAGGCATTCAAGACAACACTTTAGAGATCCTGTTCAAACTAGCCAGAGAACTGCACTGAAATATCCACCAAATATGGGGATTTACCAAAATGCCCGACTCGTCTTTCAAGGATCTACAGCCTAACCATATGACTCAATCAGGGATGTAATATTTTAGATACAAAATAAAAAATCATTTGAAATGTATCTTTCAACATATTGAAACTAACGTTATTCACCTATCTTTCTGTTCCGGCTTCTAAAAGATGAGCATTTATATGTGTGTGTGTGTGTGTGTGTACGTGTGGTGCAGCAGGAGTGTGTGGAAGCCAGGCTAGACACACACAGGCGGAGAAAAGACAGAGACGGCCTGTAAGTAAAACGAATAGCTCAGCTGAAAATCAAAGTCAGCAGCACGGCAGCGTTTTGCTTTCCCTATTAGGTGTAATGCAGCTTTTTGCTGTCTGAAAAAATACTGTTTGTGGCGCTGACAAAGCAGCAGTCCTCCATCTGTGCCAGAGGCCTGTACTTTATCCTGTGACAGGCAGAACAACACACGTGGCAGCACATGGAGAGAAAACTCCTCTTTGTGGTGAAGGTGAGGCGACGTTCTCAAACTTTAGCCCTCTTCTGTTTACACTCACCGTATTGCACGAGTGAATGTTTTATTTAAATTTGTTTTCCGCTATATTTAAACTTCAGGAACTTTTCATTTTTAAGACTGTATGACCAACATAGCTTAAGTAATCTTAAAACACACTTTGTTCACAAAATCAATACATTTTAAAATATCTATAATCTTAAATAAGAATAGTCATCATCAATCATTAAAGTAAGACCAGCATTGACAAGATTGGCCCTTTCCATATTGTTATTCTTAAAGGTAGAAGGTTTGTATTTTTTTGTGGAAATGTGTCTTACATCTTGTCAGCAATCAATGAATCAAATGCTCTGACAAAAAAAGACAAACATCTGGCATGTGGCTGACGCAGGGCTGTAATAAGTTACTTGGCGACGTACTTGCTAGATTTAACAACTTTTGGAGTTAGTTCTGCAAGCTGCTTTCATTGGAAAAGAGTTGTTCTGTTTGATGACTTTTTAAATCTAGCACAGTAAAAAACCTAGTTTCTCACGATTACTAACCCTGACTTGTTATTGGTGCCACCAAGTCAGACCCCAACGAAATCATGCAGGTTAACCATGCTTCTGCAGCTCAGACTCCAGCAGCGACCTGCCCTCCACAGAGAATCCATAAGATAATGTCACGAATTCCCCTTCATATTAGTTTGTTTTCATCCTGTCTGCTTGTTTTATTAACTCTCCTGTCATTTCAGATCCTACCATTCACCTCTGATTCCCCTCACCTGGTCCTCCACACCCATCTCACCTGCAGCCCATTCCCTCATTAGCCCTCTCTATTTAGGTCCCCTCACTTGCACTTGTTCCCTGCCAGATTGTCTTGTGTGTTAGTGCCAAGTTCTCCAGCGTATCTTTATATTGTTCTTGTTCTGCCTATTCCGACCCTGTCTGCCTGTTTTTGACCTTGGATTTTTGCCTGCCCCTTATTGGATTTGTTTGCCTGTTCGGACTGACCTCCTGGTTTTGACCCTGCCTGAAAACAAGTAAAAAGCTAACTTGTATTTCTTGTCTCCGAGTTGTGCTTTTGGGTTCAAGTATCTGTAATCCTTACAGTACAATCTGGCCAACATGAACCCAGCCGACACTGCACGTTCCGAGACGGAACCTCTGACTCTGACCAACATGTTGCAAAGCCACGAGCAGCAGCTTACCTTCTTAGCAGAAGCTATGCAGGCTATGAGCGTCCGTCACGAGCGCAGCATGGAGTCTCTCCGGGATCATCTGATGAGTGTCTCCGCTGCAACCCGAGGTCCAGATGACGCCAGTGCTCCCAGTCCTCCTCTTAGCACTTCTCCCGTGTCGGATGCATGCTTGCCCCCTCCAGAGCGTTATTCTGGTGCCCCTGGTTCCTGCCGGCCATTCCTGATTCAGTGCTCCCTCGCCTTTGAGCTTCAGCCTTCCGCCTTCCCCTCCGAGAGGTCTCGAGTAGCGTATATCGTATCTCTCCTCACGGACAGAGCCAAGCACTGGGGAACCGCCGAGTGGGAGCGACAGTCGGCAATCTGCTCTTCAGTCCAGCTGTTTTCCGAGGAACTGCTGAAGGTCTTCAATCATGCCACACCTGGAAGAGAGGTTGCTCGAGGTTTGTTTGGCCTGAAGCAGAGGGGGAGATCCGTGGCTGATTACTCCATCGAGTTCCACACCATAGCAGCCGAGAGCAACTGGAACGCCCCCTCGCTCCTCGATGCCTTCCATAACGGTCTCTCGGACCGCCTCAAGGACGAGTTGGCGGCTCAAGATCTACCTGCTGGCTTGGATGGTCGCTCTCTCCATCCGTATCGACGGCCGTCTGCGGGAACGGAGAAGAGAGAGGGACTTGTCGGCTGCTCCACAAAGGCCACATCGCCGGTCAGACGATCCTCGGGGGTCTCCTTCAGAACGGGTCTCTGACGGTCCGGCCGACTCTCCTGAGCCTATGCAGCTGGGGCGGACCCGGCTCTCCACAGCAGAACGACAGCACCGCCTGCAGGAGGATCGATGCTTGTACTGCGGCCAGAGCGGCCATTTTGTAACCTCTTGTCCGGTAAAAGAGATGGCTCACCAGTCATCCGGAGGGCGCTGGTGAGTCGAAATGTGAACTTAAAAATGCCCTCTCGCCCTTTGATTCATGCTCAGCTGTTTTGTTCAGGGAATAATTGCACTGTCTCAGTCCTCATTGACTCTGGAGCCGATGCTAATCTTATGGACAGAACGCTGGCCTCCCAGCTGGGGTTCGGGCAGGTGGCCCTGGAAGAACCCATCCACGCCACAGCTTTAGATGGTAGTCTCCTCTGCAGGGTTATCCATCAATCCACTCCTCTGCCAATGACAATGTCAGGTAATCACAATGAAATGCTCACCTTCCATCTCATCCATGCACCACAGCAACCGGTCATTTTGGGCTATCCATGGCTTAGGAGACACAACCCGCACATCGACTGGGCATCAGGAACTGTATTACAGTGGAGCCTTCATTGTCATGCTGTCTGTCTAAAATCTGCCTCATCGTCTGCCCCTAGTCTGCCCGTCTCTTCTGAGTTTCCAGATCTCTCCGGGGTTCCAAAGGAGTATCTTGACCTTAAGGAGGTGTTTAACAAATCCCGGGCCACCTCGTTGCCGCCTCATCGCCCGTATGACTGTGCCATTGACCTCCTCCCGGGTACATCTCCTCCCAGAGGTAGACTTTTTTCCCTATCTGCTCCTGAGACAAAAACTATGGAGACATATATTAACGACTCATTGGCTACAGGAATCATTCGACCTTCTTCATCTCCAGCGGGAGCGGGGTTTTTCTTTGTTGGAAAGAAGGACAAATCCCTGCGCCCTTGCATTGACTACAGAGGACTCAATAACATTACGGTAAAGAATAGGTACCCTCTTCCACTTATTGCCTCTGCCTTTGAGCTGCTACAAGGTGCGACCATTTTTTCCAAGCTCGATCTCCGCAATGCTTACCATTTGGTGAGAATCCGAGAGGGGGACGAGTGGAAGACTGCCTTTAATACTCCTAGTGGACATTATGAGTATTTAGTTATGCCATTTGGTCTCACCAATGCCCCTGCAGTCTTTCAGGGTTTGGTCAACGATGTTCTCCGGGATATGCTCAATGTTTGTGTTTTCGTGTATTTGGATGACATTCTTATCTTCTCGAAGTCTCAACAGGAACATGTGGTCCATGTACGCCAAGTCCTCCAAAGGCTTTTGGAGAATCGCCTCTTCGTAAAGGCGGAGAAGTGAGAGTTCCACACCACAGAGGTATTGTTCCTGGGGTTTGTTCTCAATGCTGGTAATATCCAGATGGACTCTGCCAAGACCAAAGCAGTTGCTGACTGGCCCTCCCCGTCCACACGCAAGGAACTTCAACGCTTTTTGGGCTTTGCAAACTTCTATCGGCGGATCATCCGGAACTACAGTTCCGTGGCTGCTCCCCTCACCGCTCTCACCTCCCAGCATGTGCCCTTCCGGTGGTCCTCTGCGGCAGCAGGGGCTTTTGGTGAGTTAAGATCACGTTTTATCTCTGCTCCCATCCTCATATTCCCAGATCCTGCCCGGCAGTTTATTGTGGAGGTGGACGCCTCGGACACTGGTGTAGGAGCGGTCCTTTCTCAGCGGTCGGCTGAGGACCAAAAGGTTCACCCATGTGCCTTCTTCTCCCGGAAGCTGTCCCCCGCGGAGAGGAATTATGACATTGGCAACTGGGAGCTGCTGGTCAAACTGGCATTGGAGGAGTGGAGACACTGGTTAGAGGGGGCGGAGCAGCCGTTTGTGGTCTGGACAGATCACAAAAGTCTAGAGTACATCCGTTCGGCCAAGCGACTGAACTCTCGTCAAGCTAGGTGGGCTCTTTTTTTTTTTTTTTTTTTTTTAACCGTTTTGAGTTTTCACACTCATACAGACCAGGTTCAAAGAATGTCAAGCCCGACGCCTTGTCTCGGCAGTTCCAGCGAGAGTGCTCTCCTTCCCATCCTGAAAGTATCCTCCGTCTGGCTGTCTACGCGGGACCTTCCCCTCAGAGTGGAATCCAGGAAATTGGCTCCTCGCTTTGTGGGTCCTTTCCCTGTGTCTCGAATAATCAATCCTGCTGCTGTCCGTCTTCGCCTGCCATCATCCATGAGAATTCATCCCACATTCCATGTCTCCAGGATTAAACCCGTCAAGGAGAGCCCCCTTCAGTCCGCCCCCAGACCCCCTCCGCCCCCCCGGCTCATCGATGGGGCACCTGCATATATGGTCCGTTGCCTTCTCAAGTCTCGGCGATGGGGTAGGGGATTGCAATACCTGGTGGACTGGGAGGGTTATGGTCCCGAAGAGCGTGAATGGATCCCCGCTCGCAGAATATTTGATCCCTCCCTGATCACGGACTTCCACCAGGCTCATCCTGACCAGCCCGGTGGGCCGTCCCTAGAGGGGGAGGTTCTGTCACGAATTCCCCTTCATATTAGTTTGTTTTCATCCTGTCTGCTTGTTTTATTAACTCTCCTGTCATTTCAGATCCTACCATTCACCTCTGATTCCCCTCACCTGGTCCTCCACACCCATCTCACCTGCAGCCCATTCCCTTGTTAGCCCTCTCTATTTAGGTCCCCTCACTTGCACATGTTCCCTGCCAGATTGTCTTGTGTGTTAGTGCCAAGTTCTCCAGCGTATCTTTATATTGTTCTTGTTCTGCCTATTCCGACCCTGTCTGCCTGTTTTTGACCTTGGATTTTTGCCTGCCCCTTATCGGATTTGTTTGCCTGTTCGGACTTACCTCCTGGTTTTGACCCTGCCTGAAAACAAGTAAAAAGCTAACTTGTATTGTCTCTGAGTTGTGCTTTTGGGTTCAAGTATCTGTAATCCTTACAGATAAGCCTTCACTGCGACCTACAGTAGGAGCTCCGGCGGGAGGTGGAGAGCTCTGCCCCCAGTAGCAGCAGCTCCTTCTCCACCCAGGAGCAGAGCTTTGCCTCGCTGCTCCCAAATTTGAGGTTTTCTAAAGGGACTGGTGCTCAAGTAAACGACTTTTTTTTTTTTTTGTCCACAGGGACTGCCAAAATCACTAAGTCAGGCTTTATAAGGTTGAATAGACCTAATAGTTTTAGAAAGAGTGCTACAAAGAAGGTGGATAGTGTGCATGTCCAACCTCAGATGGATAAAGGGGCAGTATAAGCAAAGCAGCATGATGTACAGAGAGGTCTGTCAGGTCAATATCAATGTGAACCAAAAAAAAGTTATATGTACAAACTGACGGCTCCATCTACAATAAGCACGTGAAGGAGGCGGGGTTTGTTGCTAACAACCAATCATATGCAGTATCAATTTATTCAGAACAGAATATTTGAGATCAGATGAAACTGTTTATTCCTGTTACAAAAATGTGTTCATTGCAACAGTAAAAAGTAGAAAATGGCACCAACAAAACCTAAATGAGTACGTTTTAAATAGGAAAATGTACTTGGGTGAAACACTAAAGACAAAAACATTTTGCTTCCATAATATGTCTTCTTTCAAACATCCACAACACACATTTTGCTGTTTATTTCATTATTTTGTCCATTTGCATAAGGTTCAATACACTAAAAGTTAGCATTAGATAATGTCTCATTTGCATATTTAAACATAACAAAAAAATGTCTTTCTGTAAGTAAACTGGGTAAGTTTGGTGATATTTACTAATTTTCTTTACCCTATTCACCTGTAGCGTCTCTGCTAAGCAATCCTTTTCTCTTCAGTGACTGCCTTGAAAACATGGCGGTGCAACATGGCGGTCTCTGTGAAAAAGGGAACCCATTGTAAATATGAATGGCCTTTTAAAATCTACCAAAAACACAGTTCTTACTTTCCGGTCATCATACACTAATGAAAACATAGTTATGAATATTGTACTCTATTTCATCTAATACATCTCCCTACATTTTACACACTCCTTTAACTAAAAGGGAATAAGCATAGAAATATACTGTGAAGCCTGACGCATCAAATAATATTCAGAAAATTCAGATTTTTTGATATTGAAGTTTATTTATTGGATCTTTAGTCAAAGACTTTAAAATAAATATTTTTGTATTTACATATATATTTGCTTGTATCACATTTGATACATCAGGCATATTCATCAATTTATTGATCACAACAATGTTTATTTTAGAAACCATAACAAATGGAACATTTGGAACATTTCAGTTAGTTTGGTTCTTATTTTTCCCCAAACAGGAATCTTTTTTACAACCTTTTTATTTCGCATTGTGGTAGGCACAAAAAACTGTTTCTGTCCTTGTTCAGGCAAAGATGGACTTTACATTTCACAGTAACACTATAAATGTTATTCTTACCGTAATTTTTTCGTGATGGCTGCCAATTTGGAAATGGCTTTTAAATGCCTGCTGCTGCCTGCAGTGCATGGAGATCCAGCAGATGGCAGAAGACATGTACAGGATTGTATGCAACAGGTTCTTCAGGAAAGTATTGCTCATGTTAATCATGTAGAGGCCTCTGAAACTCATGTAGCAAATATGATACAAATGGTACCAAAAGTAAAAGTACTTATGATGCAGATTCGCTCATTTTAGAATAATATATAATATGATATATGACATATAGGTTAGCTTAACCTATAATAATACGTCATTTATTTGTTGAATTATATTTTGTATTGTTAATCTGAATCTGCAAAGAAACTAGTAACTAAAGTTGTCGGGTAAATGTAATGGACTAAAAAAGTACACTATTTGCCTCTGAACTGTAGAGGGGTAGAAGTTGGGTAAAATGGAAATACTCATGAGTCCACCTCCACATTGTGCAGTGCACTACCTGAGTACATGTACTTAATTACATTCCTCCACTTAAAACACAAAACTCTTTGAAACATGTATTACTTTAAAGTTCAAACACTTTTTTCCCAATCATACATTCAGTCCTCACAGGAAAAACATATTTTCTTCCACCCATACATCTGGAACGTGAACAAAGTAAATGGATTTCAATGGAGTCAATATGATCAAAGTGTTACATTTTGGAGAATTTTTTCTAATACCACCAAGAATTGAAATATCGCAAATACTACTGAGATCATTATTCTCAACATATATTCTGCATAAACTGTGGTTCATTAAGCTGCACACACCTCAATGAGAGGACATGCATACAAACGTGTATCTGTGTGTAATCTCTCAGCAGTTTTCCTACGCAGGGGAAACAGACATGATCCAACACTGACACCTTGTGGAATTTTACTTCCTGTGATGGTTTAAAGTCGGTGTCCATTTCTGTTTGTGTGCAGAAAACCATTTTTGTCAAGTTTATTATTAATGGTTTTCTATGGAATCTTGCATGAAAGCTTCAATGCAATGGCGGTGTGATTTTATAACAAATGTGTGAGTCAATTCTATGACCTTTTGTGGAGACTGTTAGTATAATGTTACACTGAGTTCTCAAATTGTGTACCCTCTCGTTTACCATTATATCTTTACACATTTTGTATTTTTTATATTGACTTCATTGAAAATGTTATTTGTTTTATGACATTTTCCATCTTCTGCTTTTAGATTTATTTTCACTTTACTGGATTTGATCTAGTAGGTTTAGTTAAGTTTTAATCAGGTGAGGCATGATATTATTCAAATTACAATAAGACATTTTCAAGCTTTTTTATCAATCAACTGAATCTCTTTTTACAGTCCACTATTTCAATTCGCGGGTATACCTTGTAAAGGGAGTGGACCTCTTCAGGATCCTACAGAACTACGAATAATTAGTTATTGTTCAACACATGACGGAGAAAAAGCTGAATTCCTGCTACAATCACTTCTATAGCAATGTCCTCTGTGTATTTATTTTTTAACCTTACTGAGCAGATGGAAATACTATCCGTGTGCTCAACCATCTGTAGATGATAAAGATGAATATTAAAAATACAAACTATTCCAAAACTCTAATTAACACATTGCAATTTAAAAAACTCGGCTCCCCAACAGCTTGCTGCAGTGCTGGCAGCAGCTTTATCACGGGTCCTACAATTTAAACATAAAAACTAAAACACTGCAAGAGAGGAAACAAACTTTATTTACCACTAATGTAACTGTTGCTGCATCCTGGCACCAGCTGGGAAAGTATCACCTGGTATGCCCTCCGACACTGGCCGACTGGAGTTCTGGTAGATGGCCAGCTCCTCTGCGGAGGTGATCTCTGCGTAGGGCATCTCGAACCACCTTGAGTTTTTCTTTTGGCTCTGCCCTCTCCTTGTTTTACAGAGTGCACTGTCACAGAATGATCAGTAAGCAAGTAGAAATATAGCAGAGAGAGCCCAATACAATACCATTCTGTCGGATTTTTTGACATTTCATTTTAACTTGCTCCCATGTCCCGTTTGGTCCACCGGTTCAAAAAGCTAATTATATAATTGTTCTTTTAAATTCCAAATGAATGACAATGACATGGAAAAACACGACCAAATTTCATTTGAGGATTACTTACACATATCATATCTACTTGCCTGGTTAAAGAAAGTACAAATACAACTATTGGATTTCATGTGATGCCTGGTTTAACTGTTTAAATGACATGTTCATTCTTCAAAGTAAAGTAAACTGAATTGAAAATGTATTTTAAGCTCCAATTTGCGACTGTAGGATGTATTGCAGAAGAAGTATTGTTCATAATAGAAAGTAGAGCCTCCGATTACCTCATGAATCGTTTAACACAGGTAGGGCATTGGATGTGGGTAAGCACCGCAAACCTGTCTTGAAACTGATGTGAGCCTGGTGTGGGATCATGCTCTGTACTGTGCTCAAGTCTCTGTAAGGAACCGCTTGTGTATTTACATTACTAATGGTGGAGATGTTAAAGCGTATGCATGCCGTTGGCTAGGTTGCAAAATTGCGGGTGGTGATACTGTTGTGTGTAATCCACTTGCAGTAACTGTAATGCTGTTGCAGAGTTGGAATGTAGCTATCAGAAGCTTTGATGTTGTTAAGCAAACTGTATAATTGTGACTGTATCGTTGTGTTGCCACCCAGCATGTTGCTGACCATTAATAATCACACAAGAAATGATTGAACTCTTGTTATCGTAGTTATTTTTTACAAAGTTACTATGTACTTCAATATGAAAAGTAATTTCCCTCTTGGGACAAAAAGGACTACCTATCACTTCACTTTATTATTCAAATAATAATAATAATTCCTGAGTGAAAATCAGTTTCTCTGCATCAAAAAATCTGTTTCTGTTTTTATCCTAACCAACATATTGCTTCGGAACCAGTAAAAAAGAACTGCAGAAAAGAAAATCAAACTAATTTTATAATTGTTTAATAGAGAGGACACACGAACACGTACGCTAATGTAACACAGAGTGTTTCCGGTCCCAGTGTGTAATGCAAAAGATATGGTCAGACTTTTAGTTTAAAACATTCAAAAAAAGAACAATTAGTATCAACAGATTGTGTTGATGTTATTTCAAACACATCCATGTATTGTATTGCAGAGATATCTAAATGAGCACACTAACCAGCTAACCAGCTATCCCGGCCCCTCCTGTCTTGTAATACCACTTGTACCTGGAGGGGGGGCATAGTGAGCCACTGTAGCCTCCAGTCTGCCCTACAAAGAAGTAGAGCTGCCCTGAGGGCTTGATACATATGTTGAATGCAGGGTTTGTGTAGGTTTTGATAGTTTGTTGCCACCAGGGGACTACTTTGTTGAGAGGGCGGGCAGCAGCTCCATGAGATGGACCTTGAGGTAGCTGGTAGCTCGAATTCAGCCAGGGCAAACCCCAGCAATGGGGGTCGGATCCCGCCTTTCAGCGCGAGGGTTTGGTCTTAACCTTAACCAGACTTTTGGATTGACTGCTGCTCGCTACTTTCATTGGAAACTAGTTGGAAACACTATGCTGGGTTTTTCCGGTTGGATACTTTGTTTAATCTGGCATTCTATTGGTAGTTTCTCAAGAGTACCTACCCTATCTTTAAATCCATCAAAACAAAAAATAATTAATTAATTAAAAACGGACTTGACTTGCCAAACTGCATTTTTTTTTCTCACTAGCTGTTTGTCATGGTATGTGTGTTGTGTTAAGGCTTATATGGAACACATTTCTATTAGACTACCTGCAATACTTTTTCAGTTTTAAACTAGCCCATACATCTTCCAGGGTCCACATAGTCTCCTTGAGGCTACATTTGTTACAGAGTCGACCCATTTCCTGTGAGTAATTTTTTCTTTTTGCTCACATTTGAACTGAATAGGCGCCGAGGAGGTGGCCTACAGCACGAGCTGAACGTGAAGGCGGCGCGGTGTCAAGTGTAATTTGCTAGCCAATAGTGGGCTCCAGGTGCGGCCTGGGGGGGCTACAGAGCCTCGTCACCGTCCGAGCGAACACAACACCGGTGGAGACGATGGAAAGCAAGCAGAGCCAGGTAACCTGGTCACTTTACTTCGTTTGTGTTACATAATTTGTATATTTATTCATTTTTAATGTGGTTGCTTTTAAAGTAAACCGAAAATGGTCTGTTTGAAGAAAATCGAAAGTTGGCCTGGGCCATTTGAGCGAAAGCTCCACTTTTGTCGGCACGAGACTGTTCTGCTTTGATTTGACTAACTAGTTAGTTTGTTTCGCGCTCCACGGTCTGTTTTTAAACTCGCGCGCATGGTTGGCTACATTGTGTGAAGTGTCCTCTCAGGTCTCGTGCTCAGTAATGTCACTTGTTTGTCGTGTTTTCTTGTTGAAACCATTGTTTTGCTGTTTTTTGTGTCTTTTTTTGTTGCCGCTTTGTTGAGCCCCACCTGCCGCTCATTACATTGATAAAGAGCCCCCAGTGTTTTTTCAAACGTTTTGTGGATTGTTTTTCAGGAAAGAACACGCATGTATAACCAGACGTTTCTCCTGCACATTTCCACAGTAAACCGTTGTGTTTTAGGAGATTTAAAATGGGTTGCCAACTTGGAGTTCGCTATGTTTCCCCTCCACTTTAGTGTCGTGTGTATCTGAACCGTAGTTCTGTAAAAGCGCCATTGCTTCTGCTCATATACTTAATTATCTCACAGCAGCAACATTGACAGCAATACTGTAACACATTAAGTTAATGTAGGAGATGTGTTTAGTTCTGCAGAGAAATTAATATGACTGCTTTCAGAAATCATTAGCACTAAACCTAAACCATGCCTTTGGAAATGGTCAGTTCAGCCAACTGAGTGATTTTGAATAAAACGATTGTGAGAAATTGTTTTTATGTAAAATTATATGAAGGCAAAACATAACTTTTTCATGCACTGGTCAATTTTGCGATTTTTGTCAATTTGTGTCATTAGCTGTTCTTTTCGACTAGTGGAAGGAAAACATGCAAATGAGATTATAGCTGTTTATTCTGCTACTCTGTTTGTTTTCTCCTTCATTTACCAAAAGTGATTATCAGATAATGCCTCATTTACATGTTTAAACAACATACAAGCATACTTGTTTTAATCTAACTAATCAACTGAGAAAGTTTAATGGTGTGTCTGTTAGTTATTTAGTTTAAAACTATCCGCCTGGAGTGTCTTCTAAATGTATTTACAAAAGCTCACGTATCTGTTTTCTCCAGTAGAATTCACATAAACTATTTCTTCTTTTCTGAATGTTTTTACTGAGGGCTTTGTTCAGACATCATTCACAGCCTGATTTATCAAACACTTTTTTACTAAAAACTATTCTCTGGTTTATGAATTTATACAAAGCCAACATACAATGTCAAAGGCTTTCTGTTTATGGTCCATAAGGGTAAATAATATACGGGTGTGCTCGCCACATTCTAAAGGCATCACTGGCTCAATTCACTCGGTGAGAACTGTGTAGTAATACGTTTGGGAAATGGAACCAGTTTTCTGTCCTGGACAACTGAAAACAATGCAATATCTAAGCTGTTACACAGTATACATGTCAAATAACCAGGTGATGTCCCGTGCCATCAACTCACTGTTGGCTCTAATCTACTGGAGTGTGCTGGATTTTTTTAATAAAGGGGCACAGAGAGGTACACTGATCGAAAGGTGCTGTTACTGAAGAGTTGTTAAACCCCCCCCCCCCCCCCCCCCCCCCCCCCCCCAGGTGTTGAACCTCGAGCGGGTGCAGGCGCTGGACACCTGGCTGAAAGCAACCAACACAACGCTGACTCAAGTTAACGGCCAGAGGAAGTACGGAGGACCACCCGAGGGTGAGGGAGGAGTTACAATAGCTGTGATGCAAACATGTGGAGTTTAAGATGAGTTTCAGTCAGGGCTGCACGGTGCATCCTTTCAGCATCGACGTTCAGTGTCGGCACATTCATTACATTATGTCAGGCTACAACCTTTGCTGCTTGATGCAAAAGGATCATTGCCTACAGGTGCAGCCACCTACACTCATCCTCCTTGTTCTAGATTCCTTCAGACTTACAGTAGTTGCTGGAACCTCAATGACGTTTGCAGTCCAGCGTTCTATAGTCATTTGTAACTGCATGAAGCCTGATTTTCTGTGGTGCAATATAACTACGTAATAAGTACATTTACTCATTATAGAAATATGAAATACAATAACATATATATTGCATATTTTAAAACTTTAGTTACTATTTACTTCAGTTTATTTCTTTCAATATATGATATATTGTAATAGCTTAAGCCCTGCCGTTACCAGCTGCACCATTATAGTGATGAACACACAATAACTATAGTTGAATAACATGTCCCAGGTCTGCATGTTGAAGCGTCCTTGGGCAAGATGCTGAACTCCCAAGTTGCTCCCAAGGCCACACACACACACACACACACACACACACACACACACACACACACACACACACACACACACACACACACACACACACACACACACACACACACACACACACAGTGGGTACGGAAAGTATTCAGACCCCTTTACATTTTTCACTCTTTGTTTCATTGCAGCCATTTGCTAAAATCAAAAAAGTTCATTTTATTTCTCATTAATGTACACTCAGCACCCCATCTTGACAGAAAGAAACAGAAATGTAGAAATTGTGATATTTCAGTTTTTCTTTTTTAATAAATTTACAAAAATTTCTACATTTCTGAGAAATAAAATGAACTTTTTTGATTTTAGCAAATGGCTGCAATGAAACAAAGAGTGAAAAATGTAAAGGGGTCTGAATACTTTCCGTACCCACTGTATATGACTATATTGACTTGAGTTTAAACTACACTCTGTTTGTTGTACCTGAAAGAGACAAACTGACTCAATCAGTCCTCAGAATACACCCACCTTTTATCAACACGAGTTGTACGAACAACGTGTTAAGTCTCACGTCTTGTTAATTGAAACTGGTTCATGAAAATGTAGCCCAAGCTACTTTAAGATAGGATGAAATGTTTGATACTGATGACTCCAGCCGTGTCCTGGAATGGAGTTCTTTGCAGGTCATTGATTGTAAAATTGTTAGATTTTTCATTCATGATGAAACGTGTTAATGTATCAAATAATCAGGTAACATCACCGACTCCCCTCCCCTCTCCATTGTGCTGTCAGTGTGGGGCGGGCCCCCCCCAGAAGCCCGCTGTGAGGTCTTCATCAGCCAGATCCCTCGGGACACCTACGAGGATCTGCTGATCCCTCTGTTCAGCTCCGTGGGGCCCCTCTGGGAGTTCCGGCTTATGATGAACTTCAGCGGCCAGAATCGCGGCTTCGCCTATGGCAAATACGGCTCGCCAGCTGCGGCTAACGAAGCCATCCGCCTGCTGCACGGTCACATGCTGGAGCCCGGCTCCTGCCTCAGCGTCCGCCGCAGCACCGAGAAGAGACACCTCTGTATCGGAGACCTGCCAGCCAGCACCAGGCAGGAGGACCTGCTGAAGGTACAGCACATCTGGGACTCCTCTTTAGACATGGAAACATGGTTCTTTAGATGAAGTAGAAGACAATTATTTTGAATTCAGTGCCAATCAAAACAACAAAGATCTTCTACCACTGGTCTATGTATCCATATTAGAAGACAAACAAGTAGTACTTGGTGTTAAAATGAGAACCCCTTTGTGAGGTCGGGTTTTAAAGGGTAGTATGAGTTGCCTATCCATAGTCAATGTGTTACCTGCTGTAGATGGTGGTCGACCCCAGTTTGGATGGGAACAAAGCCATGTACTGCTGTGGAGGGGGGGGGGGGGGGGGGGGCGGCACTACGTAAAAAGGCTCACCTTAAAGTCCAGATTCCTTTAAGTTTAGGCTATATTTGCTCTCTATTTTCTAAATATAGCGTACATACAAGCTTTTTTTTGGGCGGGCCTTTCTCCATGGTGCTGTGGCCGTCCACAGCCGTACGTTGTTTTGCTCCCGTCTCTTTCTCCAATCTGGGGACGTGCCGACTGTCATCTAACATAGATGATACCCCGACTATGAATAAGTACCTCATACAACCATGCTTTCAACAATCCAAACTATCCCTTTAAGTTAAAGTACTTTATGCTAACCTTTTAGCAGTAGTCTGCACTGTGTAAAACCAAACATGGACGTCCTTCAGTCTTCCCTGTCCTGCATGTGCACACATTCACACCAGCTCTGACCACTCCACTGGCTTCTTGTGTTGAACTGGTAGCCTTTAACCCACACAGGTGTGCAGCTTATTGGAAGTGGTTACTGTTGTGTTTGGGTTCATGTCTTTGTCTCTGACGTTTGCTCCCAGGTGCTGCGTGTACTGGCCGATGGGGTGGAGAGACTGTCCCTGAAGGCTGGGCCTGGCATAGAGGGGGTGTCTGCTATAGTGGCCTTCTCATCCCACCATGCTGCTTCTATGGCCAAGAAGGTGCTGGTGGAAGGTATGTTGATGGAGACGGACACATGGGATCAGTGTGTAGTCAATGCAGATGCAAGAAGTCAATCGGTGGAATTGTGACAATTGGTACAGCGAGTCCAATCTAATCCACACTTGATGTACTATCTTTGTGGGAGTTTCTTTTGTTGCTATTCGTCACTCGTGTATCTTTGTAGCTCTGGCCGTGTGAGACTTGACTTGACTCCACTGAACCTAGTTGTGCCGTTTGGAGCTCTACATTACCAGGATGCACTGTCTCACACTTCAGCTGCAGCTGCTGGCCCCAGGATTAAATGGAGAAAGAAACAATGAGTAGCTCAATAATAGTTTCCCTCCTCTCCAGCGTATCGCCTATTTACAAATCACTGTTGATTCCTGCTATTGGGTATCAAAACAGGTCATTTTCATATTTGTTAAATATTTAGGATGACTCTGCATATGTTTTCATTTGTCTGTTCTTTTGATTTGATTCAAACAAGCAGGCAGACGCGTGAGGAATTAGTTCCTGTGTAACAGCTTCAGCAGCTTAATGTGAAATAATCATGTCAGAAGCACACCTGACACCAGTGTCTCCCAGCTAGATGCTGCTTCATAATCCTCAGAGTGCAACAACTGAAGCTGAAGCTTGTTAGTGAACTAGCACAATCTGTGTGCGCTGGTTCTGATTTGTCTCTTAGAGCTTTGGATTTACCTAAAGATTTAAAGCGCTCTACATTACACTGAAGGGACCGCTGTCTTGAAAATGTACATGATGCTGATACTGAATAGTTTGTAAAACAGTCTTATGAACTACAGAAAAACTACACAGTTAACAGCTGTCGAGTTGTAGGGATGCTAATAATGAACTGCTTAACCCTTTAACACAGCATTCCAAATTCTCCCCTTCTCTCAGAGAGAGAGATATCTATCTATCTATCTATCTATCTATCTATCTATCTATCTAGAGAGTGAATCAAGAAGTATACACATAAGCACAAATCGCACATAGCAATGTAACAACCCCATTGCTGCTGCTTTGTATCGGACATTGTAGCATATTATACCTTTAACCGACAATAATAAAATAATAGTTAAAATATATATTTCAAATTTACAAAGAAAGGTGAGCAGAACTCAGAGGAGCGAGCAGCTTGCCACTTAAAGGAGAACAGCAGGTCCACCTTAAAAATCAGCCCACCTTAAGTGAGCCTAAGCCTGAGTTGCTAACATCAGAACGCCTTCACTCTCATCAGCAGGTGGAACGCCCTCAGTCACTACGCTGCAGTTATTGTAGTTGGAGCTGAACTCTTAATAATAAGGACTGATCCTTGGCCTTGAGGTATTTTCCAACCTGGACCTTATTTGACCACGTTTTTGTTTTGGACTTTTAAAATAATTCTCCACTACTGAGCAGCAGCGAGGCTATTGCTCACTGTAACGTCACACTGCAAACACTTGTTTTTGCTGCCGACGGGCTCAGATTGTTGTCGGAGTGTGACAACATTATGGAAAGAACCCTACAGAGAAGCCTTAAGCACAGTGTCATCTAATAGCTTTAGTGTCATGGCTGAATGTCTGGAGAAGAGTGGGACCTGCTGCTGCCCGATATTCAGGTTTCACAATGAGACTCCTCCTTAAGCTGGACTTGGACACAATAACGAACAGAAAGGTAAAGAACAAGGTTTATTCCTCTGTAGGATCTTTTACTTGACCCTGTCAGAAGCAGCAAAGAGAAGGCAGCTGTTCAACTTCTATCTAAACAAGTTAACATCAATTATGCTTAGAACCCTCACGTTATCTTCACCCAGACACAATATCCCGAGCAACAGCTAAAACATACAAGATGGGGAGTTAGGACGTAGCCACTTTATTTAGGGAGTTAACATTTCAAATTGACCTAATCAACTAGGTAACTCATTCCATATAACTGCTTCTATACAACAAAGTCTGCATGGCACAAAATCAGCGGAGCTCCCTCTGGTGGGAAGACTTTGGACTTTACTAACCGGAGAAAAATCCATAAATACAAAAAACAGTATTTGTGTATCCTGATGAGACTAGAGAGAGCTGAACAGACATGGTTCCAGTCATCATCCACCACTTGTTCTTTGACCCCCTGTAGAGATGAAGCCCTGAGCTTCATCAAATCGATGTCATGGTTTACAGTATCAGACGCCTTTCTGAGATCTCCTTCATCTCCTTCTTCACTCATGTGATCTGTTGGGTAGAATGCGATTTTCTGAAACCAGATTGAAATTCATACAGAATATTGTGTGATAAATATCAGTTTGTTCATGTATGACTGTCTGACCTGTGATAGTGAACACAGGCTGGGGACAGGCCGATGATGAGCAGGTTCTAATGGGCTCCCTCTTTGTACCGAGGCTTCACTCTCACCAGTTTGAATGTGTGGGGAAACTTGCCTTGTCTAATGAACGACTTTGTTCTGGGTAATGCAGAGAGTGATGACGTCAGCGGCAGCTCATACATGTTGGTGGGATTGTTATCATCACCTGTATTTTCAGAAGGGCTTTAAGCTTTTGTGCTCTATTATCGTCAGACACTTTAAGAAAAGAAAACACAACAGACTGAATGTTACATGCCTTGTTTCTGTTCAATTAAAGTAGCTGCTGTGATTTTTGACATTGAGTTGTAAGTAACAAGCATCGAAAACGAAAAACTGGCTTTTTTTACTCTGACTTGCTTCGAAGGACCTAAAAAGAGCCTTTGAGCAACATTTCTGTATGGAGGTCAGGAGAGGAGCGGGATTTGAACTTCTCTCTCTTTGCTCCCTTTTTTTTCACCTCTCCTGTCAATACAATGTGTTCCAGAAGAGACGAACTGAAAGTTTGCGCTGTTCTACCTATATTTAGTAGGGCTGTTTTTTCAAACGATAGTGTATCGATATGTCCGAGACTACTATCGATACATAAAACAATATCCTGTTTTAAACGGATTTCAAATCGCTACATGTCGCTACCGGTTTCCTTCTAAGCTAAGGCCAGTGACCTCCTGGCCTGTCGCATGAACTGACCAAAATCACAACAAGCAAGCGGCCGTATACAGTATACTACAGTGTAGAGTATACTGTAGACTGTAGTATACTCTACAGTGTAGAGTATACTGTAGAGCAGGGGTGTCAAACACCCGGCCCGGTGTTTTAAAAAAAATGTAAAAGTCGGACTTGATACAATTTACAAATATCCTCTGCTCTCTGTATCGCGCACGGCGGAGCTCCTCCCCGATCTGCGCGCGCACACCTCCACCAGCGTATGTGGCAGCAGCAGCAGCCCTATTTGTGGTTACTGAGAAAACAGCCATTTGTGTTCAATTTGCTTTGGGGAAAAAATGATGAGTCAGTCTTAGCTTCATTAGCAAACAGCTGTGGGCCTTACTAACATACTCGTCTTCTTCTTGCGTCCAGCATTCAAGAAGCAGTTTGCATTGAACATCTCCATCAAATGGCAGTCCACGGTGAAGCCGAGCTTGGACGAGCAACTGTCTCCACACAAACCGTCAAAGAGCGTCCTGCCGTCACCCCTGAAGCCGCCACGCCACACCCCGAGCTCTCCGCTCACCTCGGCCCCGCCCCCTCGCATGGTCAGCCCTCCACCTGTCCCCCTGGGTTTCTGCAGGGCAGTGGGAGGACCCACTGTCCCCCAGCCCCCTCCCCCTCCCCCTCTCAGATACTCCCCCTCTTCCTCCCAGGGGCACCTCGTGTCCACGGCGCCCTCGCCATCCCCCATGGCGCTCTTGCGTAAGCTGTGTGAGGCGACCGGCGTTGGCCAGCCACTCTATGAGATGTACTACAGCCACGTGGTGCCTGATGGATTCCTCTGCTTCACATATAAGGTGTGCATCCCCGGGATAACCGTGGCCTTCAAAGGGCTGGTCATGATCTTGCCGGGACCCACAGCCATCGCCACGCTGGAAGAAGCTCGGCGGGCTGCAGCCCAGCTGGTCCTGCAGAGGCTGTACAATAATGAGCTCGCCCACTGACGAGCCTGTCAGATAATATACAGTACAGTTTGTTTTGTCCATGATGTTATATCTAAAAAGATGTTTAATCTAATATGTAGTTAGTTGATTTCTGCATGTTTTTATAAGTAGTATTAGTAGACTCGTTTGTCTTGTTTCCGTTGTTTGTTTTATGCATGTTGTTTTAATGTGTGTTACTGTTTGATTGGTTCCTCGTTTTAATTAAATGAGATTTCAAAAGAAAAGATTGAAGGTGTTTGTACTTTCTATAAATGTTTCATTTTGTGGTTATTGTCATGACATTTTTATTTCTGCGTTGTTAAAACCACATCATTCTGTAAATAGATTTTTTTATGGTGATTTGTGTTTGTTTTTTTTATTACTATTTAGGCTGATTGGTCCAGCTGTGGGTCCCACCCAGACCCTTACAGGCTCATTGTGGGCTTGATCCCAAAAGAAACCCAGCTCCCAGACCCGAAGGAGGAGGCTTGTTTATTAGAGATTGACAGTCAATTGATTTCGATGTGGTGTTTGTTGAAAGGAGGAATAAGTACCCATCATTCCTTCCCCTTCCCCATCAGAGTGCCCCTAAAGGAGCTCCAACCACCAGGGACGGGGCATTCCCATTGTATAGTATAACAGAAAAGTATGTAAAAAAATCATAGTTAATGACGTCATTGCACAGTATGTCAACTAGTCATAGTATGGTCGGTCTAAAACGTCCTAGTATAGTATGTAAACAACAACATAGTATGTTGAACAGTATGCCAACAAGTCATGAAATAGAATGGGGAGAACAAATGTCACAAATTACAAGTCATAGTATGTCAAAAACCATAGAACTATGTTAAAAATAATGATATGTTAGTGTAGTCATAAAAGGTCATAGTATAGTAAGTCACAAACAATTCATAATATTGTGTATCATAAAAAATCTCATAGTATACAAAAAAGTTAGTATTGTATGTCATTAAAGTCACAGTATAATACATTGAAAAAAGTCAGTATAGTTTCATGACAAAAGTCATAGTATAGTGTTAAAAAGTCATGCAAACAAACTATATTCGTAGTATATTTTGTCAAAAAATGTTATAGCATAGTATGTCATTAAAAAAGTAAAAATACATTTAAATTAATCTGAAAATTCATAGTAAAGTTTCAGCGCTGAGTGTTTTAGAGCGGGAAGAGCTAACGTTACAGGTCCAGGTGGGAAAAAGAAGATTTTAGTTTTATCCAAAAGAGAAAGTTTTATTTTGATCAAACCTCACGCTGCATATCATTAGACTATTTTACGTAATGAACTAAATCGGTAAAGGACTAAGACTGCTGTGGGGTTAAACTGTGCTCTAACACACTTAGGAGAGAGAACGATAGACAGAGAGATAAACGTGTGAGACGCACCACAGCTTCTGCTGATACATTCATTAGCAGCTCTGTGCATTCCTTCAGTCACGTGAGCTTTAAGTCATTTTACTGCTGCAGGAGAAGCGGCTGCATGGAGGAAGGGCTCCCTCTTGTGGCAGAACGTTACAGAACAGCTGTAGTACCACATGAAGCATCTCTTGAGTACTGATCCGGGACCTGCTTCATCTTCCAGGGAAAACAAAAAGTAAAAGAGAACAGGAGGCAAAGCCAGGGTCACATGACTTTATTCCTCATTCATTACTTTACATTACAGTCATTTAGCAGACGCTTATCCAGAGATATGCAGAACTTACACAACAAACAATACTTGGAGAGAACACACACACACTACTACCTGCTTTTTAAAACCGCAACAGAAACGTCTAACCGTGTTTGATCCAAACACCATGAACCTTTAGTTCTGAGTGAAAGTACATATTTTGACCTCATCTTAAGGGATTCCTGCCAATGAGCACACTGACTTGTGGCCAGATTATCTCTGCATGTGCTCAAATGGAAGTTTTTTTCTTTTGAGATCAGGTGTTGTGTTCAGTCTTTAGAGGCTGCGTCTCATTAATGGGACACACTTCTGGTTGCAGCCTTTTTGCAGGCCAAGAGAGGGGCGGCGATAACTAATAACTTCAGTTCATTCACGTACGCTGTATATTAGAAAGCAACCCTAAAAACACACACATTAGACTGAATTCATTCCACAGCAGAGGATCAGAGCAGCGATTGACAATCTGTGCTCTCTTCGGTTAGCGGAGCTCTACGGACACACATCCTCAGAAGCAGCAGCAGCAGCTGTCACTCAGGGACAGGAACACCAACTCAGCGTCATTCAGACAGAGGGTGGGGGGGGGCTGGAGGAGACCATCATCAGGGTTAAAGTGCAGCGCTAGATGTTTGCAGTGTTGCACTGTGGGTACTAGTGATGCGCGGGTGTGCCCACCCGACATGTTATGAGAGTCGATCTGCAGAAATGTACATGAAAACCGCCAAATGTATGCATCACAGTAGCACAATCGTCAGGTCTGAGACAAGGGGACTTGAGGAGTGTGTGTGTGTGTGTTTGAGAGAGTTTTTAATAATTTAACGCTGCTTTGTCACTCTTTGACCCGTGACAAGTTTAGCCCGAAACCCGCCCGACCCGCGGGTTGTGGGTCGACCCGCTCATCACTAGTTGGTACTGTACTCAGGTTGCTTCCTGTTTTTCTCGTACTAAATGACCGTGTGCTGTCGTCAGTGTTCCGTGGGGGAATCAGAGGGGTTTTGCGTTGCAGTCCTGTAGTTGGCCGCTGGGATAAACCTGTCAGCGGGTCTGACTGTGCCCCACCGTGTCCAGGTCTAGGAATAAATCCATGACCTAGAGGCTTTAGCTGAGAGCAGAACAGACAGGCTTACAGGCATGGACCAAACATCAGCTCTGCAGCCGTTAACAACACACAGACAGGCACAGTGGAGACAAACAGCAGCAGTGTGGAGACATTAGTCTGAGCAGCTACTGAGTGCTGCTCATGGCGAGGGTTGTTTCCTCAACACGTAAACATCTAACGGGTTCTTTTGAGCAAAATCAAACTTTTTATAACAAAAAAAAAGAACAAATACCATATCGTAGTGGATGTTGAAGGGTTTCCCTTTAAATGAGAAAGAAACGTTAAATAAAACTGATGTTTATAGTACAATAACAGAGCCACAGTGTTGGGAACCTGACCTTTGGCCTCACAAGTGGTCTGCGTCCTGGTCTGCTGCGATCTGAACCAAAGCATGATTAGTACCAAACCTGCCCTCCAGATGACAGCAGATGCAGCTTTATGTGAGCTTTGTGAGATGTGCCCCCGTTATCTGAGGATGTGACTGGGTTGAGGTGGGGGGGGGGGGGGTCTACAGCTCCTCGCTCTCATACAGAGGGGCGGTGTGCCGGGCGGGGCTCTCCGCGGTCGGGGCGGGCACGTGGCTCAGAGAGGACAGCAGCTTCAACGTCTTGGAGCCGGGGGGCGCCGTCTTCATGGCTGCGCGAGCTGCAGGGCCCGAGAAGAGTGGGGGGGGTCAGTTCAAATGTGTTTTATTATTCTATAAATTATTCATCAATGACACATGGACACATCTCTGACAGCAAACACTTTGAAACGTGAAGTTATTAACAACAATATTATCATTTTATCCCAGTATGACCTGTTTGCAATGTCATTTAAACGCAAAGCCTAATATTATTTTACATTCAGAACCAATTGAAAACTTGAGGTGCAAATCTAAAGTTTTAAATCTAGGAGATTACTTATCTGTAAGAAACAATATACAACTGGCTTTCTGATGTTATAAGTACATAAGATGCTGGAGAGTGAAGCTGTAATGGGGGGACAAATCCTTTGATATTATATTTATATTAATAATAAGGAATAACACCACTGGTGTCACCCACGGCAGCGACCGCTCCTACTGGTGGAACACTGGCTCATCATTCCATTCATGCCAGCTGTCTGAAAATAGCTCTTCTGCCCGGCTCCCCACAGCCCGGGACAGCCACATATGGAACCAGCACCCGCTAGAGCTCCACGGCCTCCACACAGAGAGCAGTGAAGTCCTCTGGAGAGTCATGCTTCATAGTTCTACTGTATGGCTGTCACTGCAAGTCATGTACACAATTAACTAAGACTTCTAATGTCAATGACACAAACCACAACAGGCACGTTAACATTAAAATGAGCTCAGTCAGCTTTTCTTCCTGCAAATATTCACCAAATAGAAAGAGATGAAAGGATCGTTTGTGGCGTTCCTTCTGCTCAATTACTGCTGTGTGTGGCTGTGCAGACAGCTGTTATAAAAGGAAACGTATCCGATGTGTCCAGCTTCTTGAGCTGATCACAATGACTTCACCATCATATTTTGTCTATATCACCTGTACTTATACATCCAAACAATAAAGTGCCATTTGTTTTCACTCATTTTGACTCTGCAGGTGCTTGAGGGAAGTTATTACACCAACTACAAGTCCTTAGTGATCCCGTTAAAGACGGGAGTAACTGGATGAAGTCCTGGTTCAGATGTGGTGGTCTGCTTGCTGAGGCGCACAGTCCAGCTCAGGTAGTTTGTGTGTCCTCTCACTCCGCTCCCTGTCCACACAGCAGCTGGCGTGTCATGTGATCGAGCAGACACCTGATAGCTGTGGTGTACTTTCCTCCGGTGAGCTCTCTCATCAGTGGATGCTGCAGTATTCTTGAGGAAAGCTCCGTGCGTTCATCAGGTTTCCACTCGATCACATGACACAACATTGGTTTGCAGGCTGCGGCGCTGGATTCACTGTAGCGTGGAGCGTGGAGCGTCCTCCATATGCTGTCTGATTCTACTTTCCTGCGCTACCATGGTAACCGGATAACACACACGCTTCACTTACTGCCGACATCCAGCCTGGCGTTGCATGTGGACATGCCGGCTTCATTGATGGCGGATAGAGTGTACCAACCGGCATCGGACTTCATCAGCCTCTCCAGCAGCAAGCACTGGCGGCCTGAACCGTCCTGATACAGACTGTGGAGACACAAAGAGGTAGTAGCACGTGGTGGATACAGTGGCCTGATGCAGGCTGAGCATGCAGACAACAAAAGCACAAATAAACAATAATATGAGAAATGGGGAGGCAGCAGAAACAAGTTGTGAACACTAACGTTATCTTTTTATGTCGATATTGGAACAGTTGCTTATTTACACATGGAGCAACGTTCATTTGGAGTTCTGATCTGATGAATGCAGGTCTAACATTCACTCTCTTTTGGTCTCTACCCAGGGAGATATCTGCCTCTTTAGCTGCTCCGCTATGTTTACACCGGCTAGTAGCAGACTGTGTCTGCCTGTCAGCTGGTGCTGGGCAGGTAGTGAGCAGGTTTTTTGAAGTACCTCATTCTGTTGGGATCGATGCGCAACATCTCTTTATCTTTCTTCCAGTAGAGCTGCGGGGGAGGGGAAGCGTCCACTTTGCACTCTAACCGCACCGTGTCCCCCTCTAGAGCTCTGGAATTCGACATCTTCTGGATGAAGGTGGGAGGACGGAGAGCCTCCTGGGCTGCAGAGAGGAGGATGCACAGCACAGGGGTTCAAGTCTCTCAAAGCACAGCTGGCATAGATTAGTAACTCATCCCGCTCATTACTAAGTTACACTTTGATGATGAAATTCTATGAAAGAAAAACAGCAGTTCCAGCCTAAATAGAGACACTTTTTACCTAACACATCCAGCCTCAAGGTAAATTTGCTCTCCCCTGCTCGGTTCCTGGCCACACACTCATAGACGCCGGCGTGGTGCACTGTGACGATCTCTATGAGGAACGAGTGCATCCCTTTTTCACACACCAACATCTTATGGAAGTCGTCTGGACGGATGGCTTTACCGTCCAGGTACCAGCACACGTCTGGTGTGGGGAGGCCTCCGACCTGGATTGAGAACACGACCGCACCATCATTTGCATTGGTTCTTTCAGGTATTAGTGATGCTAATATGAGCTTGTTATGATACAGGCTTGAGTGTTCACCTTGAAGTCGATCCTACAGAAGCGCCCCTCCTCTACCGTGAGGTCTGCAGGGATCAGCATGAAGCGAGGAGCGTAACATTTCTCCTGGATAGCTGAGCCCTCGTTTCCCCTCTCATCTGTCCCCGTGTGGCGCCTCCCCCTGCAGGGAGAGGGAGAACATCTAACCAACCTCACCTCGCTCTCAGTGACAACCAGTGAGGGAACAGGTTGCCTGTGTGTGAGAGCTGTCTCTGTCCTCTGACAGTTTATATCCCTCCTGACAGACAACTAGTAATATTCATAGCACAACACAAGGTGGCGATGAGGTAAGAATACAGTATTAAAAATAAAACATGTTGCTGTGATGTAAGCTGCAAAGTATCATACATGACTGTACAGAGCACACTCACAAGCGTCAATACTCATGAGCTGGACAAATGACTAACATAGTGCATAATGCACTTCTTTTTTTTACAGATGGATGAATAAATAGTGCTGGATTGGAGTCAAATGTTATGAGCAACATTTATACACAAGTTATATTTATTTACCAGAGTCCACCTGTGTGTCTTCCTTCTGGTGAATCTGGCTGCAACAGAAAACACACTCATATAAGCAGAGGTACTCACAGCTTTGACCTATGAAAAGCAAACGATTCTAGTCTGGCAAAATGTGTGTGTGTGTGTGTGTGTGTGTGTGTGTGTGTGTGTGTTCTGACACAATAGTCCTGTTGCCACCAGTGAAAGGGGCTCCTTCTCAGAAAGCAGGCAAGAAATAGCAGCTGACAAATCTGTGTGTGTGTGTGTGTGTGTGTACATGCATGTTATTGTGTGTTTGTGTTGTGTGTGTGCAAGACAGAGAATAGATGGTGCAAAGCCCTGTGAGCGACACAATCCTGCACACACACACACACAGACTCAAAATGACCAGAGAGCCATCGGGAGGCCCTGAGAGGGAGGCGGGCTCCCTGTGCAGCCATTCAAACCCAAGTGAGTGTAATAATGTGTGGTCTTTACTTAACAGCTAAGTGAAAGCTAATGGGCTTTGGACCAGAGCCAACATAAGTGCAGCACAGTCGGCGCTGCAACACACATCAGTACAACGCGCTGTGATCATGAAGTCCACTCACTAGGAGAAGACGGCTGTGGTCGTACCTGGTCGGGTTGGGAGTCTGACAGACTGTCCTGGTCCAACATGTCGTTGGCGTTGTCTGGACCCAGCAGCCTGCGAGCCATGCGCTCCTCGTAGGACAGTTTCTGTTTGAAAATCAAGCTGGATTCTGTTAAACTGTCATCTTTCTCACACATACATTGCATGCTGTAGTTTGTTTTGGTAAACTATTTGAACTATGTCTTTTTTTACATTACAAAGGCACACACTGCTCGTGTGTGTGTTGGTGGGAGGAATGTTAGTGTTTATTCTTGCCCTTCCAAAACAGTCTGCAGGACACACACACACACACACACCTGGCTGTTTCTCCTCCTGGCCTCCTTTGAGCGCAGCTTCTTCTCCAGATCCTGGATGAGGGCGTCTTTGGAGCCCTGGATGTCTTCGTCTGTAGAGCGAGAGGAAGATGGCCGAGGAGCTACAGACTTCTTCAGAATGGGTTTGGGAAGGCTGAGGGTGGAGAGAGACAAAGGAGGGAGAAACAGAAGTTAGATAGATCAAAATAAGGAAGTAAAGATACAGACTTGTATCCAGCCCTTCTGGAAATAAGCCCTTGTCCGTAGCTGCCCAGTATAAACCTGCAATGAGCTGTACCGGTTGATGAAAGAAAGCGTGAACATCTGGGTAAACTTTTGCTACTAAATGCATTTAATACAGAGATTGCAAAAAACTGATGGCCACGCTTGCTTCTTGCTTTTATATAACTGATTCCGTCAAATAACACCACTGCTGTTTTATTATGAATAACACATGTAATTATTTTCTGTACACTAAATACTAGAGGAAATGTTTCTCACAGTGTGAGATATGTCAGTGAGCAACAACATTGATTTTGATGCATATATTTGCCATTAACAGTCTGAGTTTATTTTATAATCGGAGCTGATGTTCCAAAAAAATAAAATAAAAACACTTTATAAAAGCCCCAAATGTCCCACTGACACATAACTGGAGAGACTCCCCAGATTTGTTTTAAATTGTGGATGCCAAATTGCCGTATACTTTGACTCACATGCTTGGCGCCGCCTTGTAGCTGGCGGGCAAGGAGACCACAGCAGGAGGTACTCTGCTCTGACCGTTGGGAGAGGTGGGCTGTTGCAGAGAGGAGGAGGGGGAGAGAGGGGAGAATGGGGAGAGAGGGGAGCGAGGGGAGCAAGGGAGGGACGGTGACACTGGGAGAGGCTGCTGGGCCCCCAAGGGGAGGAGAGGGCTGCAGGGCGCGGGTGGGAAAGGGGAGGGGGGGGGGGGGAGGGAGAGGTGGGGATGGTTGGAGTTGGGAGACAGCTTGGAGGAGGAAAAAGGGGAGAAGGCGGATGGGGAGGGCAGCACCGAGCAGAGGTAGGCAGCGGGCGCCGACATGGAGTCCTGATTGGCCGGCAGGGTGGCGCTGCCGAGGCCGGTGGCACTGGGGATGCTGGGGGTGAGGGTGATGGTGGAGCGCACGGTGGTGCGGGGGAGAGAGGCTGAGGAGGCCGGGATGATGGGGGCAGAGGGACTCAGCATGGGGGCAGTGAAGGACTGAGGAGGCGCAGAGGAGGAGGCCGGGGTGGAAATGGGAGAGCTGAGACTTGAAGAGGAGGGGGAGGACTTGCCCATGCCGTTGGCGTGGGTCTGGGTCTGGCTCTGGCTCTGGACCTGGGCCTGGGCCTGGGCCTGGGCCTGGGCCTGGATCTGGGTCTGGGCCTGGGTCTGGATCTGGGTCTGGGCCTGGGTCTGGGCAACAGACTGGGTCTGGCTCTGACTGATGCTTAGGGACTGAAACTGCGCCTGGGTCTGTGACAAGGACTTGGACACTGACTGAGTCTGAGAGAAAGACTGACTTTGCGTGGACGTCATTTTAGCTTGACTCTGTGTCTCTGTGACGTTCAAACTGCTTTGGGACTGGCCAAGGTTCTGCTGGGAGTGGTTCTGGTTCTCCTGGGACTCCTTCAGAACGCTGTCGTAGCTGGGGGCCTGAAAGGCCGGCTGCGATTGGATGAAATGCCGCGGTCGCTCATAGTTGAAGGCGCTGGGGGGGAAGACGCTGGGAGTGAAGGTCGGCAGGTCGGACAGGTTCATGTTAGGGCCTCCTGGCTGGGAGGACTGGGAGGGCTGGGAAGAAGAAGACACGCACATTCACAAAAACTGAATGAAAGTGGAATTCTACCATTTCTGATGAAGACAGGACATTAAGTAATGAAGCTACTTAACACGACACATTGCGTAAGACATGTTCTTACAGTGAAGCTGAGTTTGAATGGGGTGAACAGCTTGGGCGTTTGGGCTTTCTCCTTGACCTGGGTCGGTGGTGGTGGAGGTGGAGGGCTGGGCGTATAGGCTCGGATGGGGACCCCTGGTGACCTTTGGCCCCCTGAGCTCGGGGCGCGCTCCTCCTCGCTGCGACCAAAGGGCTCTTCAGAGGAGTGGTCGGCCGGCTGAGGCTCTGGATAACTGACAGAAGCAGACATGGAAGTAAAGATTTGGATTTATTCCTAAAAACTACCGGCTCTGGGATGAGCAACAGAGAGAGCGCAGCGAACCTGAGAGTCCTTTAAGGGTGAACTGATTGAGGAGTGGGGGGGGAGGACATAAAGAAGCAATTCTATGTCTTAAGTGTGCCCATTGTAACTATGCTGACTCCTCCCAGGCTTGCGACCTTGGCCTGGATGAAGGTTACGTTCTTGGCAGTCTGGTCAAGAACTCTACTAGCAAAGGGCTTTGGGCTGGAGGTGGAATATAGTAGTGATGGTATAAGGTTTGTCTCTGTGTGCTTATGACATGGTAAACACACACTGAGGACATGATCTAGATCGACTACATTGAGATGCAGGGTCGTCTCACAAATAGAGTCAAGTTACATAGCTTCAGCAGGATTACTTTTAGGAACTCTAACCAACAGGAGTTCCTGTACGTTGTTTTTCTGCGTTTCTCCTGGTCCCCTGAGGGCACAGGACAGCATCAGCTGACCCAGAGTCTGACAGAAATACACGGTGAAATCCTGACGGGTGGTTTCTCAATGTGTGTGGTGGGAAGTGGCCTTCGTGGAAGGACACATGTTAGATCAAGCTGTCCACTAGATAACAGTTTGGATTCTATTCTATGCTAATAATGAGCAAAGTGTGGCCAAAGTCTCCTTCAAGGGTTCATGACTGATTTATACTTTTTGAGATGGAGAGATTATGTTGGCTGATTTTTTTTTTACGTAAATAATTTTTTTGATGAGAATCTCTTAAATTTGGTTCATAATGAAATGTGACGTTTAACAGCTAAATACTGCACTGCTCCTCAGGGAACACACCATGTACTAGCACCCGGCTCTACACTACCTGAGACACATTTATAGTATTCTGAAAGCAAAGTCATCGTTACTTATCATATAGCCCAAAGATGACGCAATGAATCAGAATGAGACATTTCATAGCAGACAGCACAGGTCCAGGAGCCCATCATAGTGATCCCGGCTCATGGAGGTGTCACACCTGAATGTGATGCACCAGCGACTTATGTTATCAATCACAGTCAATGTGAGTCAATCTGACATACACAGAAACCACAGTGTGTTGTACTTACTGTTCTTTAAATACTACTATGATAATCATAATACATTGTATTTGTATAGAGCTTTAAAGGTACTCTACATGGTAAAACAGAAACAATAGAAGCTAGTACAATACAAACAAGGGAGAGAGAGATGACACTCTAAATGACATATAGGTGAGTTTTAAGTGACGGAGAACGTCTGAGGTGTTGGGGGAGAGAGTTCCAGAGGGAGGGGGCAGCAATGGAGAAGGCCCAACCCCCCCCCCCCCCCCCCCCCCCCCCCCCAGGCCCGATGCTAGGACAGAGGTCCTGGGGGGGGTTGGGTAAGGAGGCTGGTGTCAGTGGTTGGGTGTGTGTCGCTGCAGGAGGTCTAAAGGTATGAAGGGGCCAGGTTATGAAGAGCTTTGTGTGTGATGAGGAGAATCTGGAACTGGATTCTTTGCTGTAAGGGGAACCAGAGGAGGTTCTGAAGGACTGGGGTGATGTGGTCTCTGGAGTGGGAGAGCAGACTGTGTGTGTGTGTGTGTGTGTGTGTGTGTGTGTGTGTGTGTGTGTGTGTGTGTGATATTTAGTATGGTGATGGTATACAGTATGTGTATTTGTGTTTGTATGATTAAGTGGGCAAATCTATATTGGTCTCGGAATTCGGACATCAGCTGGCAGGTGCAGATGCTTTACTGGTGACCCAATCCTTTTAAAACACACACACACACACACAAGATCTGCATGGCATTGTGGGTAGGAGAATGCTAAGCTGCCCTAAGTCCTCTGTATGACCGGCGAAAAACAGGAGGGACAACAACGTGAATACTGAAACAGAATCTGGTGAAACGCTGTAGTGAGATACGGTCGAGAGATGGAATACATAACTCTCACCAAAAGACAGATTGAGATTGTATACAAGTTAAGCATCTGACTGTTAGACCGTTACAGAACAGCACCCAACAAGGTGAGACAAATACAAACAGCAACAATATATGGATTTAGATTTTGGATATCATAATATCATAATATGGCATACGTGTTGTAGTTTCCTTTTTTTAAAGGCTGATGTCATTTAAAGTGTCTGTTAGCATTATTTGACTTTACCTACTTAGTCATTGTATCCACGTTCTTATGATCGTTGAATAGAAATGTCTTTCTGTAAATATTTTGTGAGAGCACCAGTTGTCATCCCTAGAATATCAATCAAAAATATCACGATAGTTGATTTTCTCCTTGCTGCCCAGCCCTAAATGTCTCCAACAAACTGATCAATCAGGTTGAATCACTGCTTTACGACCAACATGCCATACAAAATGCCTCCAAGAAAGTTTGTTTTCACAGCTGACATAATCTTCAAACGACAACGATAACTCGTCAACGACTTCTCGTCAGACATCATTATTTTTGGGGCAAACCAACAGCGTCACACTACAGACAATCTTCATGTGTAATAATCACGTCGATACAACAGAGAAGCTGGAAGCGACCTTAAAGGTCTGAGTTGTGCTGAACGGAGGAAGGACACCGACGTCATGTGTGCTCTCCACATGAGATCACCAACACTCTCCTGTCGCCCCATCAAACACTCACTGGTCACCATTAAAGACACACTCGCTGAATCAATCAGCAATGACACAAAAAGCTCAAGAGATAAAGGATGACCTAATATTCACGATCGTCCGTGGTGTTTTGCATGTGCTGTGATATGAATGCACTTTGGGTGGGATAGTTTTGAATATCGTATCCAGTGTTTTCCAACAAGCTGATCATTTATTTGTGGTGCAATATTAAAAAACTGCAAAAAATAACATTGTATTCCAAAGCTAGTGTCTGATTATACGCCTGCACGTGAATGCAATTCAATTTGTTTTTGTATAGCCCAAAATCACAAATTCTCCTCAGAGGGCTTTACCATCTGAACACATCCTCTGACCTTTGACCCTCACATCAGAACAGGAAAAACTCCCCCAAAAAACCCTTTAACCGGAGAAAAGAGGGAGAGGCAGAGGAGGATCCCTCTATCAGGATGAAGTGTGATAGATGCCATGTGGACAGAATGAACATGACATAGTTACAACACATTACATGCATTATTCATAATGCACCATTCTGTTTTCAGTATTTCATTACACTAAATAGAAAAAGAGAACCACTAGCTACAGTATGTGCTGTCTGCCATACTGCAAACACAACCACAGCACAATAAAGACCGGAAGCAGCTCCACAACATCCCACAGAGAGAGAGTGAATATCATATTTCAGCTGTAACGTTACGTTACATTACATGTATCAGTAACGTTACCAACAGGCGTCGAGTGTGCTGCCGCTTGATATAAAAAACACCCTCGTAAACCTGGTTTCTTTTGACAGATAAACGTGTTGAATAAAAACGAGGAGGACTACCGTCAGACAGTCACTGTCCCGTTAGCTTCATTAGGACGCCGGCTGGTCGAGATGACACAAAGCCCCAGAATAGACTGAAGTCCACTTCGCTAGAGCTCTAAACATAGTTCGACCTTTTCAGGAGGACACAACTAACGTATTACTTTTCCATGATATAAACAAGTCAGACAAGTTAGCTTGTTCAAACACTAACGTTAATGTAGAACTACACTCCAGAGGTATTACAAACTACAGAAGTCCCCGGCAGGTTGGACCGGGACGACATCTTCTTACCTTGTTTCTGCACGTTCAGAAGTGGCTCAACAAAGCGCACTTTCCCCGCGTGAGGAGGAATCCCAGCACCGGGTTGAGAGTAGGAGGCTGGATTATAACAGGTGACACCGCGCGCTCACGAAGCAGAGAGACGACAGGGTCGCGCGGGTCCCGCCGACTGGTTAACTGTTTTCCAAAAGTTCAGACTCGTCATCACAAGTTCACTGCATGTGTGAGCTCAGTGGTTCAGTACACACACACAGCTGCTCTCTGACCAACACGTCTGTTTAAAATATGTTTTCCTTTTTATTATTTCATTTAGTTTGACATCAATTTGTATTTGTACAGCCCTTCTCAAAAGCTGCATGTATTGTCCTCATTAATACGCCAAATCAATATAGTGTACTAATTATTATTGTTACGGTCTCACTTGCTCCTATTTAGTATTTCTCGTGAAAGAAAGAAAAGCAGAAAGAAAGAAAGAAGGGTGAACTTGAAAACTGTCTTCTTCTTCAATTTTAGAATGATACAACAGCGACCTCGTCTGGATTTAAAGAAGAACTGCAACCGTTTTTACATCATTTCTTGGAAACGTGTGCTCCTGAACACGCTACACTGACACTACATTGTAACAAAAAAAAGTGTGTGAATGAATGAATACATAAATACACGTATAAGTCTGTTCCATAAACTGAAATGATACTTTGTGTTTCCTATAGACACAATACAATTGACCATCATTTGCAGTAATGACAAGACTGACTGCAAGTAACTATTAATAATAAGGTCAAGGGTCAGAGGTCATTCCAGCATGTGGGGAATGAGTGCAGGTAAAATAAAGGATTGTTTTTTTACTCCACAATACGACAATTGTAGAGCACGGTGGAGCACCACATGCACACTATCACACATAAGCATTAGCGCCACAAAAGAAGCAGCACATTATTGGTATTAAAATAACGGTTTGTGCATAAACACTGGGGTCAGTGAATAGTGTTCACAGACTGATTGACGTGTGTGTTCTACGTGTGTGTGTGTACCATCTACTCACTCTGCTACAGGCATGTTATCTTCTACAGGGCTGTCGGGCCACTCAGGAGGGGGGAGGGTCATGGAGTCGGGCAGCTCAGACGGAAAGTCCATGTCCTGTTGGAACGCTGCCTCCTCTTCCTGCCGGAGAGAAACCGCTTCCTGCTGACCAGCGGCCTCCACCTCCAGCTGCTCCTCCAGGTCTGCATGACGGGGTGCAGAGCAAGAGATGACTCACTCTAAAAGCTGATCATTTCTATTGTTGTACACAGTTCAACAGGTGAGCTAAGTGCTGTATGAATGAGCCATCTGACCATTGTAAACTTCCAGGAGCGCTGAGCAGGAGACTGTGCCGAAGGAGTTGAGAGCCACGCATTGAAACAGGCCGGAGTCTTCTGGATAGGCCTCCGTGATCACCAGGGTGCACAGCTCCTCTGCAGCCGGGCGACACCACAACATGAATGTCGTTTTTTTTAATAATTAAATGAAAAGTGCACACAGGATGAAAGCTGCAAGTCAAGTGCTCAAACTCATTAACTAATGCATGTTGTTTGTTGAATGTTTGCTTCTAGAGCCAGAGAGGACACATCAAAATCAGAATTATCTCTCGATGAATAAAGAGAATGCAATATTTACCAATGATTGTTTTGTCTCTTATTCCGTGATACACTTACGGAATTGTACATGACTGCACGATAATTTAAGTTAAAGCTGTTTTCACTTTGTTCCTTCTGGCTTCCACACAGAGTTCTCAACATACAGTCCAGTTATGAAGGATATGTGTTTGGGGAAATGTTTGGTATATTCTACATGACATGATGTGGTTGGATTCATTCAGCTAACCCCCCCCCCCCAACCCCCTGATGGCAATTGTTCATTCCCCTGATCACAGGCATGGCCTTAGTCTGGACATGAGTTGTGAGCTGTTCAACCAGAGATCATGTTTTCACAAAGGATCACAATTTCCTTTATAACAATTATTGAACAACCAATACTCTACCTGGCACCGATGCAGAGCTGGCCTCTGAGAAAACAAGAAGAGAGAAAAGTCATTTCTTTTTTAAGTGAACTCTTCCCCATCGATATAAATACGTCTGAAATGAATCACGCTTTACTTTCATCCTATAACATTGGCGCATATAGAGTCAGTTGTCATATAATGCTGAAGTTACAGCTTCAAAAAAGACTTTTGATTCGGTTATTGGAGCTAAAATCCCGTCCAAGTCATGTGACCCCCCCCCAGCCCAGTGCTCACTCTGGAGTATCCTGAAATCGTCTGAGTCCAGCACTTGCTGGTCCTCTCTGTACCAAATGACCTGCAGGGGGGGGGTTCCCCTCAGCCTGCACTCCAGGACCACCAGCTGACCCTTCACCGTGGACACATCATGGAGGTACTGGCAGAGGAGACACGGAGAGAGGATAGAGATAGAGGATGTGATCAGTCATCTTTCATGTATATGTCATACCAACATTCTCTTTATACTAGTTTACAGACATGAGACTTTCTATCGTCATATATACAATAAAACGATGTTTGGTAACTTTCAGTGACCAGCAGCAACAGAGAACAAGACAAAAACAAGATATATATAATAAATAATAAAGTGCATTAGCATTGTATGTGCATGTAGATTAAAGTGTGTTTCACCTTGACAAAAGTAGGGGCCACTCCAGTCCCTGAGTGCTGTTGATTGTAGATGGGACTCTGAGTCTGGAAATGGAAAACAATACATTTAATTCAACTTGTGTAACAATCATTTCATTCATTTGCCGATTTGTTAAAGTGTAACGCAACACAAAAACACACGTTTTGAATCAGCTAACATGCATGTTGAGCCACTGTTTCATCTACAAGTTTAGTCCATCCATTAAAACGAGGCGGTTCATTTGAGCTGGATGCAGTTACCCTCTGAGGGCTGACACACAGAGGCTGCACCAGGCTGGAGTGTCTCTGGGCCAGGATGGTGGAGGAGGTGGAGGAGGTGGAGGAGGAGCTGGAGGGGCAGGAGGGGAGCCCTCGAGAGGAGGACGCAGAGGAGGAAGAGGAGATGGTCAGGGACATGCTGCTGGTCTTCTTCTGCACCCTCTGGACGCTGCGCAGTCACACATCGGCACATGATACACATCAGCAGCGGACAGGAAACCATCATATCTGCTCATGCTTTCTGCTTTCTGCACTTCACGTTGTATCTCTTAGATATGTGGCTGGTTATTCTAACATATATATATATATATATATGCTATTGAAACTATACATAACATACTGGAAATTACTTTTAAATTGAACCAGTCTGCCATTGTGTGTGTGTGTGTGTGTGTGTGTGTGTGTGTGTGTGTGTGTGTGTGTGTGTGTGTGTGTAACTCACTGAGCCATGTTTCAGGCGTTCCAGGAGGAGTGACGGAGGTTGTTCTCTCTACAAAGACAGAAGCAGAGAGACAGACATGTTACTCTCTCTCCTCCCCTCAGCTTTCATCACAGTGTTGTGGAAACCTGTGCTTGCTACCGACACCTGGGTGTGAATACATGTAGCTATATCAATATGAAGTAGGGTCTGGAGGGCATGCAGGGTCAGCTAAATCCCTCCTCGGATAGTCAAAGTGTTGTTTTGCTTTTGTAACCACAGAGGTGTTGGGACATAGCAGCTGCATGGTGCAGCAGGTAGACCCTGACGAAGAGCATACAGTAGCTTAAGTGGTAAAGCAGTCCAGTACAACACCAGACAGCAGCCTGACATCTATGGATTCAACCACAGAGTTACGTCATCACCCTTCTGAAACGTAAACACATTTTAAGGTTCACAAAGGTCTGATTTATTGCAGTGTTTACAGAGTGGAGAAAGGAAAGGATGTTTTGGAAGAACATACATTATAACAAAAAAGGAGAAGAATTCAAATAATTGAATTGAATTGAATCTGTCAATTGCAGGAGGTAAACTCTTGATTGTGCGATTGTTGGTCCCAGTAGGGAAGCACTCACAGAAAGCTAATGCTACGTTCATTTCAGCAAGTTTCTGAGTGCTTGAGAGCCCACAGATCAGGGAATATGAGAGGTTATTATTGTGCACTTATGTGATTATTAGAGGAGAGAACAGCTCTAATTTAGGGTTTCTTTGCAGAATAATAATTTCTCCACAAAACAACAACTTATGTGCATGCATAAATATGCAATATACAAGCCTGCACTATGCTCGCTGAGATGCTAATCTCTATCCTATTGCCGTTACACATATTGTTGCCAAAATGCTAATGTGAAAACTTTATACAGTGCGTGTTTGTAGATTTGATGGTTAACACTAAACTAAAAGAACTAGATAAGACTTTATCTCTGTGTTCTGTAGCCATCTAACAAAGGTCCTGCAAAATCTGAAGCCTGCAAAATCCCAGTTGACTCTTTCTGTATCTGTCCATCATTAAAATGAATGCAGCGCTAACAATATTCACCAAATCCTGCTGTCACCACAGTCTGCTCCTTCAGACGTGTTGCAAACCTCAGCGGAGCAGATATAGTGCAAGAAAAAAAAGAAGCTTTCTATTCTGTGGGAAATCCCTGTGGGAGCAACACCATTCAGACAGATGGTCCACAGGGAACACCAGGTGGTCCGTTTCATTTGATTCTGTCATTATGTATATAACACCAAATATTCATAAGACACAAAGTGAAAGAAAATGAAAAGATTCACAGATTCAATCCAAAACGGACATATGAAGACAAAACATAGACAATTCAATTAAATAAATCAAATCATGAATAGCATGCACAAGGTACAAGACACAGGTTAGAAACACCGTAAGTTTATTCTTCTGTGGTACTTCTGATTTGACTTTTCAGCTTAAGACTGATATCTGCAATTACACAATGTGTTACCTGAGTGAAGAAGAGTATATATGATGATATATATATATATAAGATATATAAGACTATATATGATGCGATATATATATATATATATGTGCATGTATACTGCCCAACCCAGATGTGCGCTATAACACAAATGCGCACACACACTCACACACACAAACACACACGCGCACACACACACGGAATGTGGCAGTTATATCACCTTTCAGGTCAGGAGGGGGAGTGAACCATTGAGATGTAAATGTGGAATGTGTGGTGATGACCCCTCCTATCCACTAGGGGGTAAACGCTAAATGGTGAATGGATTTGTATCGCAACCACTCAAAGCTGCCCCAAAACTGCCCATCAGGACGACCCGCTCTGCCTCTGAGCCGCGGCCTTTCCCTGGCGGCTCTCGGTCTCGCAGGAAGTTGATCGTCAGCTGACAAACCTGAGGCGTGGTTCTGGTGTGGTTCTGGCTATAGAAGCTCACGACTTTAACATGGGCCTCTCTTCATTGGCTGACACTTGGCTGCTGTTTTGGTTTTGTGTGTTTCAGATATTTTCACACACATTACTAATTATTGACTTTCCACATTTGTTCTGTGCTTTTGATGTACTTCGTAAGTAAATGTGCTTATTTGTTACTTTTGTCTGGTCTCGAGGTCTTGAGCCTGCCTGTAACATATGGCCTCTCGTCCAAGATCCCAACCCATTGTCTGACAACCTAAGAGATCCGCTGCTCTTAAATGCTTAGGACGGGGTTAAATGCAGAGGTCAAATGTCATGTACGTATATGACAAATCATGGTTTAACTTGGTTTAGCAACAGTATGAGCGATTGCAGCTAATGGTTCATTTCACACCCATAACACCCCCACATATCCCAGCCTGCACGCAGCCCTCTGGGGCTCTGCCCGGGGCCCAGAGAAGGAGCTGACAGAGGAGGCACAGGTTCAGGTTTCCAGGCTAAATTAAACTCCGCCACCTCCTGAGCACAGCAGAGTCTCTCTGACCTGAGATAAATCTGCGTCCACATTAAACAAGACACACACAGACAAGTAGCGGAGGGTAAGCCTCTCCTTCACACCAGGTCTTTAACCTCCTTCATTTGAATTGTCCCTCTCTGTCTGTCTGTCTGTCAGTTATACACTATAAAGGGATCGCACACTGACATCCACTGTCTAAACCGGAGCATCACAGCTTAAGAAGAAAGAGCCGCAGCATGTGGACGTCCACTTTTCCCCTCAGATAATCACTCCCAGCAGGCGCGCACCTCGGTGGAAGCCTCCTGTTGACGAGACAACAGCTGCAGCTGAAGCCCTCGTATCAACTGTCTCTCCGTTACATAACCAAAGGATTTATAGCCGCGGCACCAAGCTGCAGTCACACATCAACTCTGATATGTTGCAGGGCGAGCAGGATGGAGACATGTAGGAAGTGGAGGACAGGTCCAACCACGAGCACACACTGTTCAGAATGTAAAGCCAAGGTGCAATACATGTTGTAATTAAAGGGATACTATGCAATTTGATATTGCATATCTATAAAGTAGGGGATATCCTGACTGTTAGTCAGCGGCCACTTCGCATACCGATCAGAACCAGCAGCTATTCAGCTGATGGGCCATGACCGTTTACACAATAACTAAATGAACTTAATCAAACACTAATTATAATATAACTCACTCCCTGCTCAGAATAATCTCTCCTTGGCACCCTGCTTTCTTTTAACGGAGCTAACAGCTAACAGCTAACGAAGGTTGCATTGACTTGCACTGTAACGCCTTCCAGCTCTTATTAGTACAAACTTGTATTGAGTGAAGTTCACTTATAACACTATCATGATGTGTTCAAATGTATTCTCGTAAAATGTAAAAAAAAAAATACATATTAGAGAGAATTTCATTACCTGGTAAACTTACAAATACTGTCTCTAAGCCGCTTATAATATATAGTTGGAATTACCAATGTCAATATTTTAAATCAAAGCAAATATTTAAATATAAATATGATAATTTATTTCCTGATCATTGGACGGGGGTTTTGGTCAGTTCAGAGGTGGACGATATTGGCTGAACCAGATCTGTCATTAAAAGACCAGTATTAGTACCAATACATCCACACCGTAATACATCAGTACAAGCCCACTCTGCATCTGTGGAGGGACTGAATGAAGTGTACTACGGTCCCTGACTGACCCAATAAACTCCCCCAGTGACCTTGAGTCATGTGTTCATCCCTAATGTAAGAAACACATTGTACAAACAGACTGACGCCACAAATAGCTCCTAACTATTGTGGGTTTATATTTGCCTGGATGTTACAATATAATCTATAATTGACTCATTTTAGACTTGGGATGAAATGAGTGTGACCGTTGTGCTGTTTTCCATTTAGACGAGTCAGAAATGGAAAAATGTCGTTTTAATTGACTTCAGTTTTCGTTCCTAATATTCGATCTGCCTGTAAAGGTGGATAACGATAACCCAACAAACTGCAGTTTTCGGCTGGTGTTTTTAACCAGGTATCCTCCCGAGACGGTGTTCATCATCTCACATATTCTGCTACAAAGGCTGCACTTTCTCTGACATTCGGAGCTGCATATCACTGCCACCGGTTCTCACCAGACGAGAGAGAGAGAGTGAGATGTTCAGTGTGAGTCACGATGGGGAACTTCGTCATTCAGTTTCCTCGATGCACGGTAAAGTGTTCACAATCTGGCAGTATATGTGGGTAGAAAGATAGAGGAAAACACTGCAAGGTGACTCACGTGTCAGCTGTTGCCATGGAAATATCCTCTTGGCTGCATCATTTTTGGCTTGTGCATTGGACTCTATACTAACAGTCAAATGGATTCCCTGTATTTCCAAATCTACACATTACAACACAACACATGCACTGTACTTCTTAATTCAGATGTCTGCTTTGTTATTATTCATTACAGAACTGTTGACTTCTACTGACAGATTTCAGGGGGAAAAAGGGAGGATACCAACACTAACGCCTACCCACAATCCACCTTGTTAAATTGAAACAAACCACCCATGGGTAATTCTAGCCCTCCAGCCCCGAGCAGCTCTCGGCTGTGGACAGAGCAGCGGCATATTCCAGCGCCGGAGCGGGATGAGTGTGGAGATGGAGCAGTGAGCAATCATTACGTAAGTCTGTGGGCTCTTCTTTGATTGACAGGGCATCAAAATCTATGGAACAATAAAATCTGATTCTGCAGCAGGGCTTGCATCCAGTGTCCAGTCGACAACAGTCGAAAGCATAAGAACAACAACATAAATATGCATATAAATAAACATATAATAGTAAAACTGCTGTGCACCCTTCATGCATGCATGTACATCACTATGAATAAACACAGTACACAACTGTTTTTAAACCTCAAATGAAACTCTTTGTAACCATTAAACCAGACGGAATAAATTGCCCCCGAATCGTTGTCGTGATAAAAACAGTGTTTTTTATGTAGACTTGGAAAATTGACATTTTGAGCATAGGGCAGCAAATCATTATATTTATGCAACTTCCTAATCATTTTAGTTTCCTGCAAAGAATTCTGTAATTTAGTACGAGTTATAGGTAAAGTCGGGATTTCCCTACAATAAAAATAGTTTCAAGTAAATATTCATTCATTCTCAATCTGTGATTGTAATCTTAATTCTCCATATACTGTAGGTCTAATCGCACACTCAATGACATGTTTAAAGTTTTTACACGTGACCTGATGTGCACTGAAAGAATCTCTGGGTGGCACTAAATTGGAATAATATATACAACATATATATATATACACAATATATACGTATATACTCTGTCCTAAATCAACGCTATTCCGGCAAGACCAATTTTCAGAGGGGACCGTTTGGGATTAATGTAAACTTTAATTTCTATGAACTTTATTTCAATCATCATATACGTACATGACATTTGACCTCAGCCTTTAACCCATCTAGGGTGTGAAGTTTAAAGTAACAGAAATGACATAAAAACTCCTCCAACAACACCCAAAGTGTACTGCTCTGCTAGCGGCTCTGTCAGGCTGTATCATGGACTGAATATAAGGGTCTGTGCTGAGGCATAGAAGTAATTTGAACTAAATGCTAACGTGTAAATGACAATGACAACATGCTGATGTGTATCGTTTTCATCATCTTCGTGTCGAATGTCAGCAGACTAACCATTGCTCAGCAGCTCTCAGCTGATGATGATGGGAGTTCCATTAGTTTTGCAGGTATTTGGCCATAAACCAAAGAATTGTAGGAATTAAAACTTTTATCTCATGATGCGTTAGATGAATGGGATCAACAAAATCCTGACGGTTAACCGTCTGGAAACCATGACTCTCTGTACAAGATTGTTGTCCATTGATGTTAACATACTTGATTGGATATGTTCAAACTTTGACCTGTTGGCGGCACCTTCACCGTACAGGCCCCACTTTGAGGTTCACATTTCTCGACTATTGTGTATCTCGCCTACAGCAGCTTTCAGTTTTAGTTCAAAATGTGATTTCAAAAGGTTCACTGGGATTGGAATTTATTTAGAATTTTTCTCATTTGCATTATTCTGAAAAAAGCTCCTCACCCTCTACCTCCATCTCTCCAATTCTTCTAACTCAACTTGTCTGCTAGCGGGACCGATTTAGCCCGGACGGGATCAGCTGATCTCTCTGTCGACCAACCACGGCTCAGCGGCTGAACACTGCGTCACACAGGCATGCCAGGCTCGCCCACCATCCACCACCCACCACCACCACCACCCACTCAGCTGTGGCTGGGATGTCTTGTGTTGCCTCACCCTGCTGGCTATATGACACACTTTTTCCCTTCTACCCTTTAAACTCCCAAACGGATGTAACAGATTGACGGAGGGGGGACACATATCGACACATATAAATACATATAGATACATATCGACACATATAAATACATATAGATACATATCGACACATATAAATACATATAGATACATATCGACACATATAAATACATATAGATACATATCGACACATATAAATACATATAGATACATATCGACACATATAAATACATATAGATACATATCGACACATATAAATACATATAGATACATATCGACACATATAAATACATATAGATACATATAGACACATATAAATACATATAGATACATATAGACACATATAAATACATATCGACACATATAAATACATATAGATACATATCGACACATATAAATACATATAGATACATATAGACACATATCGATACATATAAATACATATAGATACATATAGACACATATAAATACATATAGATACATATCGACACATATAAATACATATAGATACATATAGACACATATAAATACATATAGATACATATAGACACATATAAATACATATAGATACATATAGACACATATAAATACATATAGATACAAATCAACACATATAAATACATATAGATACATATCGACACATATAAATACATATAGATACATATAGACACATATAAATACATATAGATACATATAGACACATATAAATACATATAGATACATATCGACACATATAAATACATATAGATACATATCGACACATATAAATACATATAGATACATATAGACACATATCGATACGTATAAATACATATAGATACATATCGACACATATAAATACATATAGATACATATCGACACATATCGATACATATAAATACATATAGATACATATAGACACATATCGATACATATAAATACATATAAATACATATAGATACATATAAATACATATAGATACATATAGACACATATAAATACATATAGATACATATAAATACCTATAGATACATATAAATACATATAGATACATACAGATACATATAAATACATATAGATACATATAGATACATATAAATACATATAGATACATATAGACACATATAGACACATATAAATACATATAGATACATATAAATTCCTATAGATACATATAAATACATATAGATACATATCGATATATATAAATACATATAGATACATATAGACACATATCGATACATATAAATACATATAGATACATATAGACACATATCGATACATATAAATACATATAGATACATATAGACACATATCGATACATATAAATACATATAGATACATATAGACACATATCGATACATATAAATACATATAAATACATATAGATACATATCGACACATATAGATACATATAAATACATATAGATACATATAAATACATATAGATACATATTGATACATATAAATACATATAGATACATATAGACACATATCGATACTTATAAATATATATACTGTAGATACATATAGACACATATAGACAAATAAATACATATGTATTTATATGTATCGACACATATCGATACATATAAATACATATAGATACATTTCGACACATATCGATACATATAGATACATATCGACACATATCGATACATATAGATACATATCGACACATATCGATACATATAAATACATATAAATACATATAGATACATATCGACACATATAAATACATATAGATACATTTCGACACATATCGATACATATCGACACATATCGATACATATAAATACATATAAATACATATCGACACATATAAATACATATAGACACATTTCGACACATATAAATACATATAGATACATTTCGACACATATCGATACATATAGATACATATCGACTCATATCGATACATATAAATACATATAGATACATATAGATACATATAGATACATATCGACACATATAAATACATATAGATACATTTCGACACATATAAATACATTTCGACACATATCGATACATATAGATACATATCGACACATATAGATACATGTAAATACATATAGATACATATAGATACATATAAATACATATAGATACATATCGACACATATCGATACATATAAATACATATTGATACATATAGATACATATAAATACATATAGATACACATCGACACATATTGATACATATAGATACATATCGACATATAGATACATATAAATACATATCGACATATCGATACATATCGACACATATAGACACATATAGACACATATAGATACATATAGACACATATCGACACATATAGATACATATAAATACATATAGACACATATCGACACATATAGATACATATAGACACATATCGACACATATAGATACATATAGACACATATCGACACATATAGATACATATAAATACATATAGACACATATCGACACATATAGATACATATAGACACATATCGACACATATAGATACATATAGACACATATCGACACATATAGATACATATAGACACATATCGACACATATAGATACATATAGACACATATTGATACATATAAATACATATAGATACATATCGACACATATAGATACATATAGACAGTGGTGGGCCGTCAGGGCTTGCAAAGCCTTCTCTGCTGGCCTAAACAGAATCACAAAGTTAGAGCTATTTTATAATTTTATAGTTTTTCTTAACTACTGTACACTACATGTATTATAATTTATAAAAATATTTTCCCATTATCTTATTTTCTCATTGCACAGCTACTGTCTTCCTCAGTTGCTCTGCTTCCAGTGCAGCTTGTTTTAAGTAGAGCTTTTATCCAATCAGATTTCACCTCTGTGTCTCTAGGTAAGAAGAGAGGCCCAGGCCTGCAGACTCACAAGTGAATCCATGTGCAGTTTAAGTGAATGGGGACGATATTGTTGATTGTCATAGTCTTCAACCAATCAACCGATCTTTAGTTTGACATGTTGGGCGTATTCTTTGACATGTCAGAGCCTGCTAGCTGGCCTACAAGTACGTCAGCATTAACTTACAGCTCAGTATCAAGGTGCAGCTCTGCAGTAAGGTGCAGCGTGGGCTGTGATTGGTCAGTGGGCGAGCATGTGACTATTGTGAAACGAAACTTAAGGTAGCCAGCAGAGCTTAGTTGGAGTGGTGAGAGTTCAAATTGAAAGATATGGAAGACATTATGACATCTTTAGCATTTTGCTTGGTGTAGATTTTTTCCTTTTTTACCTAGCTTTTGTTTTTTGTGGGATTAAGCTCTTTGTCAACAAAGAAAGGAGGATGGAGTTTGTCTTTAAGTGAACAACATTTGGTAAGTCAACTGCGTTTGTTTTTTACCTCTAATATCTGAATGGCCCTTGAGTGTGTAGCAGAATACGTGTTGTTGCTGCAGTGTTGCTGGATTGATTAGTCATGCTCTGTTGTCATATAAATATATGTGACTGGTTCTTGTGAGTTTGTTGTTGTCATTGTGTTAATTATATTGATTCTGACTATATGCATTGTCCGTTAATTACGAAGCATACCGTCATGCGTTATTGTCCAGACAGTTGAATCTGTTTGGGATATTTTCTTTTACAAAGCAAGAATTATGGTCTGGAGAAATAGGGATTGTGTGGCGATTGCTTTTGCCCTGTTTGAATCAGTAAGGAACAGCTAAACTCTGCGGGGAGAGTGTAGCGTGTGTGCCTTTTCCTGCTAGTTTAGCGTAGCCTCCCAGAACACACGTCTGGTGCGTCTGGTGCGGTGACTCAGCTGTGTTTTTGTTTCGGGTTTTTTTGTTCCGGGTTCAGAGGTCACACAGCCCGTTGTCTCCTACGTGAGCGCAGTCCACCGGAAACATTATTTTTCCCACAATTAAAGCTTCTGCATTTTCCAAATGCACTAGTATTATTCAAACGTATTGTTCGGTTCGTAAGCCTTGTACCGAACGGTTTAATACGAATACGTGTATTGTTACACCGCTAGAAACAAATAACCGTAGCTGTGTGATTAAGCTGTGTGAATAATGAGATTATTAGGAGGTGTTTCAGCTGTAGTAGGACAGCACTGAAGGCCCAGGTATGAAAAGCACGGCCCGCCACTGCATATAGATACATATCGACACATATACATACATATAGATACATATAAATACATATAGATACATATAAATACATAACGACACATGTCGACACATATAGATACATATCGACACATATCGACACATATAAATACATATAGATACACATCTATACAAATACATATGATGGACACATAGATAGATATAGATCTATAGACAGACAGATGGATAGATGTGACAGATAGATAGATAGATAGATAGATAGATAGATAGATAGATAGATAGATAGATAGATAGATAGATAGATAGATAGATAGATAGATAGATAGATAGATAGATAGATAGATAGATAGATCGTGGCATAAGGACACATGACACAGCATATAAATTTAGCTCCAGACAGATCATCCCAGCTGTCCTCTTCTCTCTGACTTCAAACTCATTCACCACATTCAATCCAACACTTGCCCGCAGTATCAATAGCATGCAGTATGAGGAACATGGCCTCTGACCAAGTGAATTACAAAATGTGATCATCTGACTACCAGAGCAGTATCTATCACAACAGAACCATGACACAGAACTTTGCCTCATTGAATTTTTCACCCTTGCCAGAACTTGTTGTTTGTTTGTTCCGGTCCATGTGCAACAAAAAAAAAACAAAGAAACATCTGGTGCATCAACTGGATCAGACAGGTGTCTCCACCCTGCAGTGAAAGGATCTCGGTATGATTGTATCTGACAGTTGTGTCGCAATTCTAGTATGGATCCAACCATGCGTGTAACACTAAAACAGGCCCAGCTGCACCTTCAACACACAGTTCTAACCCAATATGTGGACAACTTAAACAAAATGTTCTCCTGCTTACCTCTCTGGCCTTTTCCCAGCACGCTAAAAAAAACAACAACAAATGTATCGATCCAAAAGGGAAGTGTGAATCATCCAAAAGCTAAAGTGACTGTATGGCTGCCAGTCACGGCCTGGTCGCCGGACGTTCCCTACTCTGGGAGAGCTGACACACACATTTGCACACAAACACACAGACAGGGGCATGTGTGCGTCGAGGGGGGGGTTGGGTTGCGTGGGGGAAACGGGGTTGCAGTGGGGGAATCTGAGGCTGGTGAGAGGAGGGCAGGAGCGGTTCAGTGGGAGGGGTACCAGATTTAGAGCGGAGCGTGGTGTTCGTCAACAGTGACGAAACTCCCTGCAGAGCAGGAGTGAAGCTCAGATCTGCTCCAACCGGTCCTTCCAGAGAGAGGTGATTCGTTGCACGGATCACAAGAATCCGAAAAGAAGAAAAGTGGATTTCAAAAGATGACAATGTGGCTGATATGTGGCAGCTGGAGGCTCAGTGATCCTATCTTAATCCAAGAGTGTGAGACAGGAGACAGGAAACCTGCAGCTGGTGCCAGGGAGTCTTCAGGGGACACGTGAGATGAGACCTTTGGAAATGAGAGATTCAAGAGACCGAAAGAGACTCTCTTTAAAACGCTGCTAAACACAGAGATCCACCAACACAAACAGAATAGTATTTCATTTAGCGCTATGTCCTGCTCATAACTGATGACTGACCCAGATCTCAAGCGAACCCCAATTAAGGCATTAACCAATTTACATATGACAACATATCAGAAACAACTAGAAAAGGCATTACCTGAAATGGAATGGCAAAGCCCTAGAGGTTACTGACCAATACAAATCTATAAACGCATGGGAAGCTGAGAACGTACAGTAAAATAAGAATATTAATGGAAGAAATAAAGAAAGACGGGAACAAGAGAGATGAGATGTATTTTAAAAGTTTTCAGCACTCCAGAAGCCTGCCATAGGCTCCTGTTACGGTCTAAGAGCTTTTATTTTGAAACTCCAGTCTACTCCAGAGACCCTCAGTAAGTTCCTGTTACCAGGCGGAGACTCATAAGCTGTGTTCTAAATCGCACACTTTTTTTTTAACTTTCAGTACATACTGCAGCTGCCCTCACAAAGTACGCACTGTTGAGCCAATGTTGAAGGGCCTTAAAGCTGCATTCTCTCTAATGTCCACCAGGGGCGACTCCTCTGGTTGTATGGAAGTCTATGAGAAAATGACTCTACTTCTCTCTTGATTTATTGCCTCAGTAAACATTGTAAACATGAGTTTATGGTCTCAATCTCTAGTTTCAAGTCTTTTTCAATAAAGCATGATGTTCATTTAGTAAATGATGGTCCATTTAGAGTCAAACAGACCATAAAGCAGGGTATGCTTTAGGGTGGGCTTCCTGTGATTGACAGGTCTCTACCAGAGCTGTATACAGCGTCTCTACATCACGCCTCCTCAATCCAAATATGGTCACTTCTGTTTACTGGTGAAAAAAAGTTGGCGATGGACAAAATGCCAAACTTGAGGCTTCAAAGCCGTAGTCCACTAAACAATGGTTGACGTCACAACGAATACGTCCACTTCTCATCTAGTAGATGAGAACATCCTGGTATTCTTTTTAGATGCATTTGACAGAATATGTATCGGGACATACTAAATCTTTCTCCTGCATACATAGAATGGTAGTATGTATGGGTATTAGAACACAGGTATTCCCATAGTTCAGTGCTGTGTGCTGGTCAAAGCCCATTTGGTCTGATGTGACCAGTGGCTTAACATTAGCTAACGTAAACTCTTGGTCTGTGCCTGACATGCAGTCACTTTAATGACTCGACTTGTGTTACTGTTGCACTATTGGATCTTTTAACAACCACCACTACAGCCACATGCTGCTGTTGATGCAGCTCAAGTGACACAGTGGGCTTGCTTTAAGGGACATTGGATGATAGTATATCTAACTAAATTCTCAATGAAATGCAATAAATATGGCCAAATGAATAACTCATTTTCTGTTGATTTCCACTTGCAGAACTCATGGCACATGTACATTCAGCAGCATTTTAATCCAAGTCATGATGGCCATCATGCGTTTGAAGGTGTTGGGTCCCAAATCACTTAGTGGGTAGAAAGTCTGACCTTTCACTCGACAGCCTTCTCTGACCAAAGTAATAGAAAACTACAATTCCCTCCATAAGAATCCTTGAGGATGGAAGATGAAGAAATGTTTGATAAGCTGTTCTCCTAACAACATGTAATCACACTGTGAGGTCTTGTTTGTACTGCCAGAATGATAACAGGCAGCTTTGAATAGAACATTTCACTGAAAAAGTACAGTGTGTCATCGTCAGGAAATCTAATTAACACATGCTGCTGCTGGCGGTGTTGCACCAACAGGGTCAATCCTTTGTCACAATAACATGCAGTGGGTTCAGCAGACCACTGTGTTTCAGAAGACTGGATTCAAGGCTTCCGTATTCTGGAATAAAGATGTGGGAAACAATAAACAACAACAGCACACCGCTTATATTTATTGTCGTCTCACCGTCTTCTCATCTCAAAGCAGGAGGGGTACAGCACACGATGCGTCAAACATATAGGTCCAGTGCACAGAATAAAGACAAAGTATGCAAGAAATGATATGGGCAAGGGGAATCTAAACTCTTAAATATATATTTATCTATACAATATTTGGTGTCTTTAGAATTTACAACGTATAAGAACAGAACTGTCCTGTGTGTCGAATGGCTTGAAAACTCCATATTGCAGAGCTGGGTAACTTTATCAAGCTCATCCGCAATAAACTGATCGTAGTTATGAACTGTTGGCAAATATCACTCATCAACTCTCCCTCACATCCTCACCTCCTCTTCCGCCTTCTCCTCATCATAACCATCACGTACAAATCCTTGCTGCACATATGCAGTTCGGCGCCCTCTGGTGAAGAGCGGGCCCATCTGTTAGCAGGTTAAATTAATTGCTTCGCCTCCCCCCCCCCCACCGTTTTCTTTCGATGAGGATCGTTTGAGGCTACAGCAAAGAACTAATCAATAAAAAAGATTCAAAGCAACCTCCATGTTCTTTCTGTGAACCGACACTTGACTCAAGCCACCGACTACCTCCTCTAACTCTGGCCTTCCTTCCCCTGCTTACTGAACACCTGTTCCCATCTCATCACACCCTCAGAACCATCCCTCCAAAGCAGAAATAACGCTTTCTTTCTCTAATTAATAAGCAAATTGACGCACCCTGGATCCCTTTAGAATACTCAGGTATTTTGTCTCTTTAGCCTGACCTGGTCTGGTGTGACCAGAGGCTTATGGTGGCTAATGTTAGCAAGCTTGAGACAGCTATTTCACTGACTTTATGTGTCTTTTTTTACTTGTGCTATGATTAAGCTGTCTGTCTTGTAGTCACAGTTCAGCCAAAGTTACATAGTCGTGCATCTGCATCGCTCTTCATCCCACCAATCAGGAAAAAACAGAGTTAGGCCAATTTAAGTATGTAATTGATGGAATATAGATGGGTAATGGTATGTTTCACATGAAAGAATTGAAATGACTGTTCACAATGTTTAACAGGGCTGCTGGTGGATGGAGAGACAATGGACAGCCACAGAGAGAGTGACACATGAGGACAAACAGCTGTAGAATGGTGGAAGATGTTAGTGAGAGCAAGAGAAGATGCAGAGGGGATGAAAGAGATGTGTTGACAAGAAGAGATGTGAGTCACTGCGGGTCTGAAACAGAACCTATCATTGTCTTAACCGGGTGGAAGGTGTAGGCGGAAGTGCGCTGATCTCTCTGTGTCGTTAGTGCATCGATGGGATGGAACTGACTTCCATGTTGTTTCTTCCAGCAGGATGAAGAACGAAGCAGAGGAAACATGAACGGAAAGCCGGCACATTTAGAGTACGGGCTCTACACTGAAACAATGTAGAGAACATCGACTCACCAATCAAACAATGTAACCTTTGTTCTCAGCTTAAACTCCACAGTGTAAGGGCAGAAACCTGTTTTTCTAAATTCATATATCACACATTACAAGACTGAATTCATAAATTTGCCAAATGACACCTCATCTGATGGTAGCTATATAACCGCATAACCATTGGTGCTCAAACATTTACATTGCTGCTTTAGAAAGCAGGGAGATGGAATCAGACTGTGACGACATTCGCACACATTCAGACTTTGTGATGAAAAAGTTAAAATCAAAAGGCTGATTAATGAAAGGACTAATTTGTGCTAACATGTACTGTTGACCACCACACATCTGTGAGAGAGCGTGTTGGATATGGAGTGCAGCACATACAGGCTAGCTACTGTAGATGGTTATTGTACAGCACCCTGGATCCCTCTGTAAGCTGGAGCTGAACACAAGGGGGAACCACTGTGGTAGTTTAGTCTCCGGTCCTGTCTTGACTGTCATGGCCAGGGTCTTGGGTCAGGAACCTGGCCAAACCTGTCTGTGCTGAGCTGACCCCAAGCTAGCATAGTGTCTGATGTCATTCACAAGATATCTGAACGCATTTTAAAGGATTTTAAAATAACAATTTCAACACTTGTGTCTTACGTGAAGTTATTTTAATCACATTTAACTGCCGTTGCTATCAGCTGCGCATGGGGATAAATTCCCTTCCAGCGTCCTAAAAATGCATTTGAAATCAATGTTTTTGGAATAATATCTTTTGCCATTTGACATGTCTTGATGTCAAATCAAGCGGTGTTTGAAATACAGTTGTGTCAAATTTTACACACAGATAAGCAACTGCATATAAAGAGAGACAGTAATGTGTAGCTGCTAGCCAAACCTCTCTGCTATCTTAGCCATGTTAGCTAGCATGTAAGCTAATGTTTAGCCCCTGTTAGCGATCAAGTTCAGGTGTGCTAGCCTGCTAACATTAGTTTGCCCTCCTGTATTTCCATGCACTGTAGCCATGCTAATGATCTATCCGCTCTGGTTTCTCACTTTCCCACCATTAAAACCAACACTGTGTGAAATGTGGTAACAACTTAGCAATGAGACAGCCATCGCTAGAAAGTTCATTTTCCAGTTTAAAATATGCTCACAGAACCAGCTGCAATATTTCTATCAAGTCCGTAGAAAAAAACCCTCAAAGTATCACTGAATATAAAACATTCAAGAGTAAATATGAGATATGAGGATAATGTGACATAAAACACAACGAAGATGAACAAAATCGGATGGATGAAACAGTATAATGAAAACGGAATCGGACAAGTTGCAAATTCACATTTGAAGGTAAACCTATTATTTCTTCACTGCAGCCTTCTCTAATGCATACATGTAAGCTATTAAATATATGAACATGAGCAACATTAAATTGCATATATATTTTGTTGTGATGTAGCGAGACCCATCGTTGTGTCTGATGTGTTGGTCTAGTTGGCATCTTTTGTACAGTGTATAATAATATATACATTGAACTTTCTAAATCAGTCAGTTGTGATTTGTTACATGGTTGGATTTAAGGGAGCCAATACATCAAAGCCTTTATCTTTGGTTCTCTTGCTTTGTGTAACAGAAACAAACTATACAACAGCCCGGATCATTGCATCTCATCACATGTAGAATAAACTACAAAGTGTGGGAGTCCCATGTTGGGTAGTGTGAGAAATACTGATCCAAAGCATTTATATCTTCAATACTGACTACAGAACGGCTTGAAATGTTTCCACTTTAACAAAAAAGAAGTAATTTCAAAGAAGGGTATGTTCCAGAGAAAACATGTACAATGTGGCCAGTGTGCAAAGAGCCAGACAGAATTCATAAGATACATGACCTGATCTTCAAGTTCCCCGTCAACAGCTCATGTTCATGTTCACAACCTCTATTGTTGTTTTCATAGGTCATGAAAACAACACGTTAGGACCTCTGTTCTGGGATGGATGGAGTTTCACATTCATAAGCCTGATCATAATTCTGTACACATACAAATTATTTAGAAAACAGTGCATCTTACAAGAATATAGACATCCAAAGCTGTACAAAATAGATGCAGAGAATAATTCTAAGCCTGTTAGGGTGGAGCTGAGTTGTATCTCTACTTGTGTCCTTATGATGGAATGATACAAAATAAAATGACATGGTCCAGATGTGTGGAGGAGAGAATTATCAAACTGTTTTAAGATTATGTTACAAAAACACAAATCATTTTAATGCAAAGTGTGCAATGCAGCAAGTATCCCAAGATATCATTTAGGCTCAACTGCCAACTGACTTCAGGCTCGACACAGAGAAAAATGGACTTCAGGTGATGACGAGGGATGACATCATGAATAGCCTAAAGTTATTGAACGCTGTCTAAACGACAGTGATTCAATTCTTCGAGACATTTTGCCTTATTATAAGGCTCACGTGGATGGTATAGTGACAGTTAAACATAACTTCAGTCAAGAAAAAAGGGAAGTCTTCTCTCAATAATATAACATTTGATAGTGCATCTCATAACACTGTCTAATACTAGGAGATGGAAATCAACAGAATAGGGATTCAATACAGTAACTGACTCATCTGTTTGGGTCCTTGATGTCGGCTTGCAGCAGTGAAGAAGAGAACACTACTGAAGGCCTTCGGGAATAACACTGCTGAGGTATTGCAGACACGGGTGGTTCATGGATATGGAAATTGATTAAAGAATCATTAGGAAAGAAATGGCAAGCAGTTATGACTATGTGTGGAATGACATTGACTAGTTGTCCTACTTGGTCCACATTTAGGTCCCGACCCAGATGATGTCCATGGAGTGAATGAAGGACTTCACTCTATTTGAACACAGTTTGCTGACATGAAGACACACCAGACGTACAGCTGGACAGCTCTGGTCTGTACTGGGAGAACAAGACTTCATCAGATGATTCAGTTGATCCAGTAAGACACCACAGCCAGGCCTTGTTAAAGCTAATGTGAGTGAAGAACTGACATGTGATTTCCTTTAGAGAGAAAAACAAAAGAGGGTTAACTGAACTGGGAGAGATGTGAGCAGAACTGTGGACTCCAGTGCTCACAGATGAGAGTAGGAGGGACGGGATCTTGAGTCCAGATGTTCACTGGAGTTCATTAGAAGTCACCGCGCAATCAACTCAATCGGTTTTTGCTTCCAGGTCGATGTGGATGAAAACGGGACACGATGGGAGTCTTTACTTCTGTCATGCTGGTGCTGGTTCTGGTTCTGCATCCTGAACCCTGCTGGGAAAGACTCCTGGGGTAACTATGGAGATCAGGCATGAGAACATTCCTCTGTGTGCTCTTCACATTACGGATGGCGACACTGCTAGTTGTACCTATTGGCGCTTGCGTGGATGGCTGAGGCGGCAGTGAACTTCAGGGTCCAGGTTTTGGTGTCGCTGCAGTATTCAAGGATAAAGAGATGGATTCAAGCTGGAGTTGTGATCAACTCATCTGTGCATCCAGGAATATTTTGTTGATCTTTGTTTGGGGTCCAGTATCCACGGAAATGAGCATCAGATGGCGCAAATATAAAAAGGCATCGCCAGGAAAACCCCAGAATGATGAAGCCAGACACCACCGGTTGATGCCAGAGTAACAGGTCCAGTCGTTACCAATTGAACAGCGAGTTCTGTCCCAGAGTCATGAAGTAAATCTGACTGCTGCCTCCTGACTGCACGGAGGCAAAGAAGACCTGCAACCGGAGAGAGACGCAGGTTTAGGAATTATGTTACGCATTTGTTATTAATACAGCTGTGCATTTAAGCAGATATTTAAAAGGCAAATCTTAAAAGACTTGAACTCCTACCTTGTCATTCCTTTCACACAGAAACTTGAGTTTCTGGGCCTTTTTGTGCATGAAAACTCCCTCCAGGTTCCCTGTGTTGGCCGACCTCAGCTCTATGGCCTTTTCTCCCCAACCCATCACCTGGTTAGACTGAAGGTAGGCTGGAGACACACACACACACAGAAAATCACTACCATCGTGTTTTTAGCCCACCGTGTCCACAGAATCTGGGTCAGGGTAGGTTCTCAGTGCTCGGGAGAGCTGCTGATCTAGAATCAGTAAGTCACAGCGATGAGTGACACTTACCGACCGACGCAGGCATCTCCCCCCACTGCAGCACCGTGTCCTTGGTGATGCGGCCATAGGTGTCGATGTAGACGCCCTCATCCTCATAGCAAACCAGCACCTCTGTTCCAGCGCTGTTTGGCAGAATGATGATGGCCTGGGGGCGAATGGAACCCTGGATCTACAAAACAAATGCACACAATCAGCACTATTTTAACCCCCCCCCCCCCCCCCAAAAAAAACAAAAGTAATAAAGAAATTAATCAAATGAATGCAAACAATTAAGTGTGTTGCAATGTTAGGACACTTCTTCGAACATAAAGCATCTCTCTACTATTCATAATACACAAACTTGCATGCAGCAGCATTCTGCCAACTGTCATCACAAGTGAGTTGTCATCACAAGTCTATTTTGTTACTTAGATGTTATCTGACAAGCAGAAGCAAAGAGGGTTCAATTTTTAGGTCATAATCATTACAGCCTTCTAAAGCTAAGAAACAATAATACAGAAAATAATCAAAATAACAGCAAGTGTAGAGATACTATCTGGAATATCAGAAAAATTATTGTTATTAATGACACTGGTGGCTGTTCAGTGAATTGCAGGATCCTGTTGCTCACACTCGCACTCCATCGGCCCAAACAGTGACGCGGTGTTACATTGAAATAAAACATCATATTTTTGGCAATTTAGTTCATCAGCTAACATTACGAAGCAGCCAACTCAAGATCCATGCTGCATAGCTAAGTTACAGCTAGCTGGCTAACCTTAGCTTAGGTAACATTTAGCTAGTTAGTTGACCCTGCCTTCCATCGCTCTTGGCTAGTAGAAGTTATTAGTTATATACTTTTGCTTTGTACCGTTACATCATTTATTGATGGCTGAAGTCAACACCATTTGTCATAAAACATAAATTAGTTTAATGTAATATGTTAGCTGTTGAAGTGACTTGGCAAGCTAGCCATTGAAAAACATATCTGCTTAGCAAGCTAAGGTTAGCCAGCTAGCTGTAACTTAGCTGCACACACACACACACACACACACACACCTACACACACACACACACACACACACACACACACACACACACACACACACTAGCGGAGCTGAAGAGCCACAAGACAGAGTCGGAGAACGTTTTTAAGTTACGTTATAGTCCGTTCACACATTGGCAATACAAAGCGATTCATACATTTACATTTTTCATACCTTTAAGTAAAGAAACACAAAAAGGTTCAGAGAGGGACAGATTGGATTTTCCTGAAATGCCATGACACACACTTTTCTGAGTAGAAAGAAAGAGAGTGATATGTGGTTCTTCTGAACAAAGATGAGATTTAATAAGAACTAAAATGAAGTTTATCACTGAAGCCCAAAGGTCACTTGTATATACATGTCAATGATATCCTGCAGGAGGTGACTAAAACTCTCTTACTGCTAGTTTATTATTAGGAATACAGTATAATAGTTCAACAAGTCTTTTGCATTAAAACATGGCAACACTCATCTGAGATTTCATTCAGCAACCACTAGCAAACATGTCTCAAACCAGCTCACAAACATGTCTCTAACCAGTTCACAAACATGTCTCTAACCAGCTCACTAACATCTCTCTAACCAACTCACAAACATGTCTCTAACCAACTCACAAACATGTCTCTAACCAACTCACAAACATGTCTCTAACCAACTCACTAACATGTCTCTAACCAACTCACTAACATGTCTCTAACCAACTCACTAACATGTCTCTAACCAACTCACAAACATGTCTCTAACCAGTTCACAAACATGTCTCTAACCAGCTCACTAACATCTCTCTAACCAGTTCACTAACATGTCTCTAACCAACTCACAAACATGTCTCTAACCAACTCACAAACATGTCTCTAACCAACTCACTAACATGTCTCTAACCAACTCACAAACATGTCTCCAACCAGCTCACAAACATGTCTCTAACCAGCTCACTAACATCTCTCTAACCAGTTCACAAACATGTCTCTCACCAGTTCACAAACATGTCTCTAACCAAGTCACTAACATGTCTCTAACCAGTTCACAAACATGTCTCTAACCAACTCACTAACATGTCTCTAACCAGTTCACAAACATGTCTCTCACCAGTTCACAAACATGTCTCTAACCAAGTCACTAACATGTCTCTAACCAGTTCACAAACATGTCTCTAACCAACTCACTAACATGTCTCTAACCAGCTCACTAACATGTCTCTAACCAGCTCACAAACATGTCTCTAACCAGCTCACTAACATGTCTCTAACCAGTTCACTAACATGTCTCTTACCAGTTCACAAACATGTCTCTAACCAGCTCACTAACATGTATCTAACCAGCTCACAAACATGTCTCTAACCAGTTCACTAACATGTCTCTAACCAGTTCACTAACATGTCTCTTACCAGTTCACAAACATGTCTCTAACCAGCTCACTAACATGTCTCTAACCAGTTCACTAACATGTCTCTAACCAGCTCACTAACATGTCTCTAACCAGTTCACTAACATGTCTCTTACCAGTTCACAAACATGTCTCTTACCAGTTCACAAACATGTCTCTAACCAGTTCACTAACATGTCTCTTACCAGTTCACTAACATGTCTCTTACCAGTTCACAAACATGTCTCTAACCAGCTCACAAACATGTCTCTAACCAGTTCACTAACATGTCTCCAACCAGCTCACTAACATGTCTCTAACCAGCTCACAAACATGTCTCTAACCAGTTCACTAACATGTCTCTAACCAGCTCACAAACATGTCTCTAACCAGTTCACTAACATGTCTCTAACCAGCTCACTAACATGTCTCTAACCAGTTCACAAACATGTCTCTAACCAACTCACAAACATGTCTCTAACCAGTTCACTAACATGTCTCTTACCAGTTCACAAACATGTCTCTAACCAGTTCACTAACATGTCTCTTACCAGTTCACTAACATGTCTCTAACCAGCTCACAAACATGTCTCTAACCAGCTCACTAACATGTCTCTAACCAGTTCACTAACATGTCTCTAACCAGTTCACAAACATGTCTCTAACCAGCTCACAAACATGTCTCTAACCAGCTCACTAACATGTCTCTAACCAGTTCACTAACATGTCTCCAACCAGTTCACAAACATGTCTCTAACCAGTTCACTAACATGTCTCTAACCAGTTCACTAACATGTCTCTAACCAGTTCACTAACATGTCTCTAACCAGTTCACTAACATGTCTCTAACCAGTTCACTAACATGTCTCTAACCAGTTCACTAACATGTCTCTAACCAGTTCACTAACATGTCTCTAACCAGTTCACAAACATGTCTCTAACCAGTTCACAAACATGTCTCTAACCAGCTCACAAACATGTCTCTAACCAGTTCACTAACATGTCTCCAACCAGCTCACAAACATGTCTCCAACCAGTTCACAAACATGTCTCTAACCAGTTCACTAACATGTCTCTAACCAGTTCACTAACATGTCTCCAACCAGTTCACTAACATGTCTCTAACCAGTTCACTAACATGTCTCTAACCAGTTCACTAACATGTCTCTAACCAGTTCACAAACATGTCTCTAACCAGCTCACAAACATGTCTCTAACCAGTTCACAAACATGTCTCCAACCAGTTCACAAACATGTCTCTAACCAGTTCACTAACATGTCTCCAACCAGCTCACTAACATCTCTCTAACCAGTTTACTAACATGTCTCTAACCAGTTCACTAACATGTCTCCAACCAGCTCACAAACAGAATGAAGTTGGGCAGTGTTTGGTTCTGTTCCATATAGTGGATGAATAGAGTTGAAGTGAGCGTGTTTCATACTGTACCAGAGTGTGAGCCACCACAATCCTGAGCATCAGAACAGGCATCCACAGACGCAGCGCGATCTTAATCCTTTGCCTTGGAACCAGCATTGTTACATTGCTCGCAGGCGACCGGGGAAGATGTGTGTGTGTGTGTGTGTGTGTGTGTGTTTCCTCAAGTGGGCGAGTGTTGCGTTGTGATTTTGAGTAGGTGAATTGCTTTTAGCAGCGATTAGGAAGTAGAAATCAGAGTTGTGAGTGAATACTGTTGATGTAGTAGGTGTGTGTGCGTGTGGAAAGATGCGCGCATAAGAAGAGAAAGTGTGTGTGTGTGTGTGTCAGAGTACGGATATACAGCTACGAAGAAGGTGTGAAGTGTCCTCAAGAGTGCTCACATAAAGTGAACTACAGTATGAGGATGTCTGGGTGTAAGTGAGTGGGTTTAAAAGCACTCGGAGTGTATGTGTGTGTGTGTGTGTGTGTGTGTGTGTGTGTGTGTGTGTGTAAGAAAGAGAGTTGAAAGCTTGGATGTATATGTAAGAGAGAAATGGAAAAAGGGAGGCTGAAGAGCTGAAATGATATCACAAACAGCAGCAGTGTAAGGCACCGGTGTAGAAGGGAGCAGTATGCACACTGGCTTAATATACCAGAGAAGAGGTGAGAGGAAAAAAACAAAAAAGAAACAGGTCAGTTCATGATGGCGAGAGAAGGAGGACAAGAGCGATGTATTTTTGTCTTTTCATATGTAAGTCTCTCTCTCCCTCACCATGCTCCAACTCCCTGTGCGAATAGAAAGTAGCACACATCAAGAGTGTCTGGGGCACTGTGTGTGTGTGTGTGTGTGTGTGTGTGTGTGTGTGTGTGTGTGTGTGTGTGTGGATGAGCAAGAGAAAGGTGTTGAGAACATGAATGAGCTTTGTGTCAGTCACACAAAGTCATCAGGTTGACCTCTGTGTCTTGAACTATGGCTCAGATGCAAAATTGCTTCATCGCCACGTTTTCATAAAATGAAAGTTGAGGCAAATCTTTAAATGACCCATTAAACCATAGAAACCAGAGGAACCCTGCACAGCAGTATGTGGTACAGCACATGAACTGACAAAACAAATAACCTTACTGTTCATACTGTATGAGAAATCAGGCTCAAGAAAAGGGTTTTCAAAATATGAGTTTAAATACTTCTAGTTCTTTAAAAAAACAGATTTAATCAGATGTGTCAGAATGTGACTCACCAGAGGCTACAGCTACATTTACCTGCCCACAAACAGATGAATAAAGACCTGCTCCATCTCTAATTGTACAGGCAGTGGGCGATTTGTTCAGGTTTAAAGACAGATTCATTTTGCACAAACATCTTTTTGGAGGTGGAGATGGAAAACGCTTCACAGACTCCCATAAGTCATTGTAACTCAAGGAAGTTTAAATCTAAGAACATTTCACACATACTACCAACAGGAAATGCTTGTCATGTTTAGAACTTGCTTATTATTTGTGAGTAATGGAGAGACTAGAAAAGGAGAAGACGTATTGAAGAGAGGAGAGAGAGAGAGACAGAGAGGAGAGAGAAAGAGAGAGAAGATCAAAATGAGGAGAAAAACGAGCACTCGCCGACAGAGTGGGAGGAAAAGAGGAGGAGACTGAACGAGAGAAGTGTTTGACAGCTATAGGATGAGTGGGAGGAGGAGAGGAGAGAGGGAAACAGGAGAGCAATGACTGACATCTAGAGACTGCGAGTGGGAGGAAGAGGGGGAGGAAAAGTGCATCCTGGGAGAGTGAGTGGAGTGAGGTGATACGGTTGAATAGAGAGATCCCGGCCGATGATGGAAAGACAAAGTAACAGTGAGGTATAACAGAGAGAATACCATCTATATCATGTACAACCTCAGAGATCTCAATACTCTGTGATCTATAAATATCTCATGTCACAGTATCCACTATTTATTGTCTATGTGGGCTTTCCTACGGCGGCCCAGAGAGGCAAGTGAGAAAAAAGAAAATCCCGTGATCCATTTAATTATGTTATTATGGTGTTAAAGATTAAAAAACTACAGCGTTAACCAAGATAATCTTTATTTATTCCTTATTCTTTTCCTCTGTGTAATGAGCGCGGGGCTTGAGGAAAGTTCGACAGCTTGTCTTATCGTCCCAACCAATCGTTTTAATGCACGGGCGTATCGTGGCTCAAGCCTGATTGGCCACAACAGGGTTCTCCGTGTGACAAGACGTAACATTTGTATACTCTGACACAACCTGCCACAAGAGAAATACACTTTCTCCAGCAGCTGTATATCTATAAGAGGCTCTCTCCATCTCTTTTCCTTTGTGTGTGTGTGTGTGTGTGTGCAAAGTGGGTGTTACGGGTGAGAGAATAATACAGATGGCCTACAGTGAGCCGGCCTGTATGTTGTGGAGACACAACCACTGTTACCAACGTCACTGTAAGGAGTACACTGCAGGGATGACATATTTTAGAATAATACTGGTTCCCTCAAATAAAAGCCAGCGGGAGTCTTCCGCTTATGGAATATTGCAGTAAAAAAAGATCTGCTGAAAGTACACACGTTTTGTTCAGCGAGATAATCCCCACCAATGAACACCACTTTTTAGATTTTTAAAGCGCGAGTGCAGTCGTCTCTAACAAACGTGAGAGAGAATATACACAGCGAGGCTGTAAAGGCAGACCAGTCTGCTTGATGACTTGTAGATTCATTTAGCCACTAGTTAGCAACCGCCTTCTTAAGACACGTAAAAGCTTCAAAATGTTTTTATATTGCAGAACAAAACTATAAATCTGTTTCCGCTTGTGTTAACCACAGACCTTATTTCAGGCATCTAACCGAAAACCCATTCACACAACCCACTGACTTCAAGACGAGGTCACATTTAAGAGTTTGAGGACTCTCTCCTGCACTACAGTGTGACCCCATGCCCTCTTTGAAGATTCCAAAACCCCAAAAATGTTTTTTACGACACCCCTAGTAGACTTCAACTGTACGTTTCTCTGTTTGAGAGTGAAACATAAAGTCACATAAAAAGCTTTTATACATACATATACAAATAACCCTGAACACGTGTTCTTCAGACAGACAAGCAGACTCTCACATGTGTGGGCAGGTAGAGGTCGTACGGCGTTCCAGAGTCCACATCGATGGCGTGGAAGCCAGACAAGGAGCCGTAGATGACCTTTAACCTCTGACCTTCCTCCACCGTCAGGTCAACAGACAGTGGTTTTTGAGGCAGGGACCTGAAGGACTGGGGTAGACATGTATACACACACACACACACACACACACACACACACACACACCAAAACAAGTTAGTAATGGTGGTCTGAGCACTTCGAGTAAACATTGCAATCATCACTTTTAATTCTGAAAATAAAGTGTAAGACCAGTAATCTAACTGGAACGGCTGCATTAATAATGAATCAACAAGCGACTTTGACCATTTGAAGAGCAGTTGCATCACATCCTAAGGCGGTGGAGCTAATACTTCCACAGGGTGGTGTATTCTGGGCCTCTTCTGAGGGGAGAGGGTTAAACTACGGGGAAGAACTAACCAGCTCAGGCCACCAAGGACAAACAGAAATGGGACACAGCTCTGCTGAGTGCATGTGTGTGTGTGTGTGTGTGTGTGTGTGTGTGTGTGTGTGTGTGTGTGTGTGTGTGTGTGCCTCTCACAGCCAGGATGTGTCAGGTCTGTGTATGTGCATGTGTCTGGCTGTGGTAGTGACCCTATTACATGTTTTTATCAATGTTTTGTCCTAGATGTGCAAAGATGTGGCAAGGACAGAAAAGACAATGGAGGACAGTATTGCTAACTTGTTGGTGGCGGTTTAACCCTTTAATAAGGACACTAGCTGAGCAGGTTGGGGTTCGCATGTAACTCCGTATGCTCGATTAGGATCTGTCCTCGAGGGACTGAATTCTCTGTCAATCCATCTAGTATTTCAGATATTTCACTGGTGACCAAAGTGTTGGACAGGACAGACCAACAGGTCCACATCTCCATCCCTTCTAAGCCCTGCAGCTAATGTGACTCACACCGTGGTAGTCACAGTATACGCTGTCTTTCCTAACTCTATTCTGTCACACGGGCTACATTTACATGCACAAGATATTCAGCTTTCTGTCCATATTCTGAAAAAGACAATATTTCTACGAAGCTGTTTACACAGCTGATGAAAATGAATAAGTCTTTCTCCTTCTGACCAGACATGTGGGCTTTTCCTTTGAGCGTGCGTCTCTGCAAACAGTTTACAACCATGTGTGCAAAACCCCATTGAGACGCATATTCTGAATGCACTCTACACATGCTCCTCAAACCTGAATTTAATCAGCATATCCCACATGTCTTCGTCGGAAAATGCTATATTCTGAATAAGGCCGAATTCTGAATATCGGCACAAAAATATTTAAATGTTACCGACCTTGAAAGCCATGAACTTGTGGTAGGGTTTGGGGGCCCAGGCGTACACCTCCACAGCATTCTTCAACGCTATCACCAGGAACTTTATCTTGTCGTAGCGCACTGAAGAAACCAGAAGGAAAAAGAAGAAGTCGTTACCTGATCGCTCTCACTCTGTACGTGTGCCTCTCATAGACGCCTAATTAAACAATACATGTGGTTCATGTGTTTTCTAGTTTGCAGCTGTACCATTGAGTGTGCCCTTGGCAGCGTGTACTTACCCACTTTGTAGTGTGCACAGCCCTCCAGGTCACCTACCGAGGTCCAGCCCTGTCTCTTCTCCACCTCTGGGTCGTTGTGGAGGATTTTATTCCTTAACCAGGACAGGTAGTACAGACGGAGCTTGTTCTTTTTACCTGCAGACACAGAGGGAGAGATAAGTGCTTCTAGAGCTACAGCGTTCATATGAAGGGCAGTATATGACCGCTGAGTACTGCGTGCATGCATTCGTTGTGTGTCAGCGTTTTGAAGTACCTGATATAGTGATCAGTACGTTGAGTCCTTCCAGCACGTCCATCTGCTGAAACCTGCGTCTGCTGATGAGGGAGTAGACTTTCCCCTGACCGCTTCGATCCAGCAGCCACAGGCCGTTCTCTGTCCCCACCAGCAGATTCACACCTGCAGGACACAGTGGACACCAAGCTTAAAGCCCACCGCCAACCTGCAGTGTATGCATCCAACTACTGTAAAACAGCAGTAAATCTGTACAATGCAATACATGGTATCAGGTAAAGGACTTTGTCCAGAAAACAATACAGTTTGTCTGCTTGGAAGAATAAATGAAAAGGCATAATACGACATGCCTTCCAAAAAAACAAGCAGAATAGAACTACAAACCCCACAGTCCAGCACAGAGAACCTCGGTGTTGAACTTCTTCTTGTACTTGCGGATCTCCGGAGTGTCGCTCTGCGGTCGGATGTTGGTTGGGTTCACGTTCACCACAGAGCCCTTCCTGTGGTTTTCCCTCTTGACTTGCTCACCTTTAATGCCCACTGTGTGGAGACAAAACCACAACGTCAACAACGCACAGCGTAGCTTACGTGACTCTCTCTCATGTAAACTACTTTATATTTAAAAAAAAAAGGATGTATTCATTGCATACAAGAGTGCCTTTATTTCCTCACAGATGAATATGTTCCTATGTGTGAGTATGTGTAAACTGTGTGTGTGTGTGTGTGTGTGTGTGTAAATGTACTTGCCAGGGCTCTGAGGTGGCGATGACATGGGGATCAGTCTTGGATCGATGAACGACAGGAAGGAGGAAGAGGAGGAGGTGCTTTTACCGGTGGGACTGCTGACGGCCTGATGATGTGCATCAAGAAAGAAAGAAAAACTCTTTATCCCACACCTTCCTTTTTATTGTTTGGCTTTGGCTCCATACCCAATATCACAAAATGGCAACATCACCATGAACTCTTTATCTTTATTTCATTCTACTCTCTAAACATCATTACTAGTCCCTCTTGGTTCTAAATGTGGTACATGTGCACCTCAACTGTGCCACCACCTCCCTCTGCTGGACAAATGCAACTAAAGCAACGAGTCACATATTCCTCGAGAGGACAATGCTTTTTATACAGCCTACTGTTATCAAAATAATATGTCATGGTAATATCAAACTCACATGCAGCTCCTGGTGTGTGGGGGATCGAGGGGCTGTGGGCAACTGCGAGTAGCTGAGCTCGTGTGTTCGCTGCTGCTGGCCCAGTGCATTGTGGGTAGGACTGTTGGAGGAAGACGTTTTCTGCAGGAGGTCCGGCAGCAGGTAGGTGTCCTCTGAACCTATCCGAGAGATCTGTAGGACACCGTTAGGGACAGAGTATGAAGAGAGGGGGTCTGTTGTCATCTCCCTCTAACAGTATGGATGTTGCACCCTCTAGCGAGTAACGTGTGTGTATGTGTGTGTGTGTGTGCAGGGCACCTGGTTGAGATTGTGGTGAGGTTGCAGCACGATGCCATCGGGTATTCCCCTGAAGTATCTCCCCTTTCCATTGGACAGGCCAGACCTTGATACATACGGACAGGCAGAGATTATAGACCAGAGCCTGACTGCAGGTACTGCATTAATTAGTTGGAGATCAATGCGTCCTCAAGATCGATGGCAACGGAAACCAGGCTGATCAACTTCCTGGGATCATGACTGTAATCTTATTGTACCCTCGCCATGAGCAGACATGAATGCATCGTATCACAGTAAAAACACAATCAGCTGTGATGGAACGTTTGCAGGAATGTCAAATGTAAACAGATGTCAGATTTGGCTTGATTCTCAAGGTTAAGATGGTCCAATAAATCCTGAATTAAGAGAGGGGACTGTAAGGTCGGCATTTGAACGTGGGCAGTTTCTCAAGCTTGTGTTTTGGGTGTAGCTTAGCATTGGTAGCCCTGGTTCTCAGTGGCAGAATTCTCAGTAAGCATAGCGCCCTTTTACTCAAATTATTTCACTGATTTATCAGATTGGTTTCACAACTTGTACAAAGCATCTTGCAACAGGCCTTGTTTCAAAACTGTGAAACTAAGAATGACGCAGTTCATTGTCACAACCGTTAGTCCCTTCCAATGTGGTTTTGAGTTCTTTGGATTAATAGGAAAGAGGGTTAAATACACGGTGTATTTAAAATCAGGAACATTTTGAACAATGTCTTAAGCACAATGCCATTATTATACTGACGAAGATCTCACCTGTTGCTCTCTTCGTCGTCACTGCTGCCGAGCTCGTCGCTGGATGAAGAGTATTCTGTGGCCTTGTTAAGCCGACCCAGAGCAGAGCGTACGCCCTGCATGACGGAGGAGAGGAGCCAGATGAGTGAGCGAGGTCAGGTGAGTCAGAAACCTCTGTTTCACGTGGCACGGATGAAGAGAATGACACTAAAGTACTTCGAAGAGGAACTTAATCTGAGGTCATTTCACGTTTTACGTAAAAGGGGAATTTTGTGTGTTTTGTGACGAAAACAATATGAACGTAGCTCAGCTGATTTTCTGATTGCGTTACATGTAGTGTGGGGCAGAACGGCACAGTTTGGTCGTAGCCGTGAACATTTTCAGAAGAATGAATGATTTACTTGTGTATGTCCACTGGTCGCGTTGTCTTGCGTCCTCCGGTGCTGCTGTCGACAGTGCTGCAGAAGAGGACTCTCTAGCTTGAAGTAGCCTACGACACACATTAGTTACATCACATTAGCAGCAGCTCAGCAGGGCTGGTGTTACGCAAAGCACTGAACCCCTACAAGACTAACATTAGTGGTGAGGTTTAATTACCACGGACAAATGAGGCCGCTGTCAGAAACACGGCTGGCTTAGCGGCCCTCTACATGGAACCACTACACGGGATGACTGTGTATCATGGGGCTGAGAAGAAAGGGTGCATTGGCTTTATAGAGCTTTTTCACCATGCAGTCAAGTTGTGGACCGGAAAACTAAAACAAGAAGCGACCGATTTGCGACCACTCTGTCAATTCCTACAAGCCCTTTTCAATCACATGCAGCCGTTTGCCCAAACGTTACACAAAAACATTGATTAGAGCAGCTTCGGTGTATTAAAAGGTGGTGGTCACAGTCACGGATGTGTTGGGAACACGTTGCCAAAAAATGGCAGCAGAATGCCGCCGCTACACAGGCTTCAAAACTCTTTTGAGAAGAAAAATGATGGCCACTGTCCATCCAGTTTCTGTAAAATAATTATATGGAGCAACAACACTTCCCTTGTTACATGAATCAAAGGGGTTCATGGGAAATGCAGTCCATATTTGAGAAAAACACTAGCACCACCAGTACTACTCGTAAAAGACGGATGCTACCGGCTGTTTTCATGGTAATAAAGAAAGGTATCATAATCAATCTGTATTGAGATACCTTCAGTGCCACAAGTACCCTTTACACAACAGTATGGTTCAAAGAGGAAAGCAGCTTTTTTCACAGTCACATCAGGAGCAGATAAAAAGCTGTTTACTGTACGAGTCTCTCGGAGAATCTGTGATCTGCGGCTCCGAAACAAAGAAAGGCCGAGGCCCGCAGCCAAACTGAGTGGGAGGCATCAAAAGCTGTTTCCTCCCAACTCCACACAGAGGGGGAATTCGAAAATACTACCTCTCACAGCCACAACAAGAGCATCCTAGCTGCCATATGCACGGAGAGCACAGAGATGACGAGCTGTGCGTTTCTCTCTAGACACAGGTAGAGAGCTTTGAACTCACAGCGCTGTGTTGTGTGCTCTGGTTGCTTTACAGTACTGTCTGTGGTGGGCTTGGTGTGGCAGCCTGTCTGTGAGGACCATGTTTTGTGTGTGAACCGGCTTGGCATGTGTGTGTCTGGGCTGTGTGGGAGTACACACACACACACACACACACACACACACACACACACACACACACACACACACACACACACACACACACACACACACACACACACACACACACACACACGAGAACCTCCCACATACACAGAATTAGTTCACACGAGGGTCACATCTGTGCGAAAACAAGAGCTGAACTGAAACTGTGGCCGACCACACGACTACAACGTCGTCATTATTACTTTAACATAGGCTGTATCATAGAAGAGCAAACCATATATGCTGTGAGAAAAACAGTCTGATGTCGATAGTTTTCTCTCCTGTGTTTATGACTTAAGAACAAGTTGAAAAAAAGTGTTTAAAGGTAATATATCTTTCATTCTCATATATGAAAAGCGTTTGCTTTAATACTCATTTCAGCCACAAGAGGCTGAGGTACACCATGTCCTGTGTTCTAAACAGGACTGAAAGCATTTTCTTCCAGGTGAGTTGTAATTTCTCCAAGCACTCGAAACACAAGCTACATATATTTGATGTGTTAGCAGGTTATTTAAATGAATACTCACCGGGAAGAACAATGAATGTGTTAGTCCTGTTTAGAACATGGGGTAGTGTACTTCAGCCTCTTGTAGCCGAAATAAGAATTACATCAAAAAACACAAAAAACCTGGCTAAACTTCCCCACCCCACCTGTTTCACAGATATTTTCTAAACTGTTTCCACCCCTTGTTCAACAGATATTTCTTTTAGGAACCTAAAAAGATCATCCTGGCAGAACCCTTTCTTCACGTGTTCTTAGGTCGTAACCAGAGGAGAGAAAAGTATTTAGATCAGACTTAAGGAATGGATCACCACATTGTTTCTTTCTCACTTCTCAGGGCTGCTGTACATCAGTGCACACCGAGAGTTAAATTCTGAGGTCAGAACAACGAAGTCTCTAATTCTTGTCATGTAGGAACCCAAGCAGTCGTCTTCAGACAGAACTGCTCGTTTCCTACCTACGAGCGGATGTGGTGAAGCTGTATAAGTATTGCTCATACAGCTGGGAGCAGCGTGAGGCTGAGCTCAGCGGTTGGCACAGACCTTGGTGGCTGCTGTTAGAGGACACTCCATGAGACACAGACCGTCCACTCTTATCGGCCACAGACGCTGGACTGCCACTAGATGGAGAAAGAGACACACATACAGGGAGTGGATTGTACATTATACACTTCTATATGTTCTAATCTTCAGTATATCCTTCACGCTGACAATGCAGCGACCCAATTTCCTCGCCATTAGTTTCATCTAAACGAAAATAATCACCCGAGCTTAACTAATCAGATCCTCCCGTGACCGATTGTTCTCTAATAGTGGAAGGCAGCATGCTGAATTGTGGAGTTATAAACCCTCACAATGAAATAGGTTCACTCTAGCTGAAAAGGATAACTGTGGGGTAAAGAACTGCAAAACCAAATACATTACGAATAAAGAATGCTTATTCACATTCTACTTGACACTAAGAGTTCTCTTGTGTCCAGCTGAAGGACAGACGGATGCATTGTGTCTTTATGCTGCTGAGCAATGAGCACATATTTGGTCAGCTGATACTACAGCGACACTGGCTTGAGGGTAAAACACCTCACTGGTATTACTCCACTTTGCAGGAAGGTCTGTAAGAGACACAATATGAGCTGGAGCACGTACTGCCTCATTAACACATCATTTAGATGGAGGAGTACATGTTGTCAGTGAATGTGTTTAGTCTAAACTAGGTTGATTTCTTTCCTTTACGCAGTTTATTACAAAACAGAGCAATGGCTAATCGAATGACTAGCTGCAAACAAAACTTGGTGTTTAAAGGGTATTAAGTGATATTTTCGGCTATTATGAGTCAGTGTAACAACCTCTAAACAGATCCATATTGACACTGCATTAAGCCGTCATGGCTAACATGTTAGCAAACACTTGGCTATACACCTATCGGTAGGCCGGCGGCAATACTTTTAGCTCTGTTTTGGTCTCCACAAACTCCTGAGCTACTAAATGCTCCACTACGTTCACTAGCTAGGTGCTAACCTTGTCTGTATGTCATTTGTTTAACAGAGCTGACTGCTGCATTCAGAAACAGGATTGTTGTAAGCTGTGAGAATGAACCAAAACAGTGAAGTTGTGGACTGTAGAAGCAAAACAATGGTCTGAAATGTGCTAAAAAGGGGTCTGTAGAGCTAAGAGCGACTACAGAGTCGGCTGATGGTTCAGCCCGAGCCAGCGTCAACACATAAAACATAGATTCTATAACGTCCTAAAGGGACATTAGGTGCCTGGCTCACGTTCAGACCAAACACAGGCCGACCTTCATAAGGACACGTGCAGTATTGTCCATGTCTGGGTTGTGTGTTTACTGTGCATTCAGTGCAGCTGTGCTCTACCTGGAGGCGGCCCTCTTGTGTCCCATCACCAGCTCTCGACAGTAGAACTTAGAGGTGGTGCGCTCTGGGACCTGGACAAAGAGCAGAAGAAGAGTCAATTAAAACAGACTCAACACAAACACATAAGTCAGTCTCCTGGTGGTCCTGATCGCTTGTTTCACTCTGCGTAGGTTTGGGAGGGCTCTCGTCTTTACGAGGATCTTGCGTCGAGCCAGGCAGGGGTTTCAGCTTATTATGGGAAGGCTGCTGCGGTTTATGAACTTTCTATGTACAGCAACCCCTAAAGTGCCTGAAAGGGTGTCGAGCAGAGTGCAGTAAAAGTCTATAAGCCACCGGGACATATTTATTACTGAGAATCTAATGAGACCATTTGGATTTTGCCGTTTCTTCGTATTTCAATGTTGCTCCTTTTAAACTCCAAATGTCCAAATTTCCCACACGGTGGGGAAACACTATCTGACTCAGGGATATTTCCAAACCTTTCTATATGACAAGAACAGCGTTGCAAAATCGGTTACCAGAAAAGTGTGTAAAGTACTGCCTTTTCAAACGGGATCTTTCAACATTTCATTCTCCTCAAACTCTCAGTTGTACCAACCAGCTGGTGACCCTTTGACCTCTCGTCACGGAGGAGGAAGACACACCCAGCAGAGCAGGAAGTGAACTGTGAGAATACCTATCATCCTTCTGACAAGTTGCCCACATCCTGCATCTGGCTCTGCACGCACGCACGCACGCACGCACGCACGCACGCACGCACGCACGCACGCACGCACGCACGCACGCACGCACGCACGCACGCACGCACGCACGCACGCACGCACGCACGCACGCACGCACGCACGCACGCACGCACGCACACACACGGTGTCTTTCGTTTCCTGTCTACTATTGCGGCATAATTCAAAATAAGAGCATTTAGTCTGATGAGTAGTTATTTGAGTGAGAACGTGAGAACATTTGAATTCAGACAGTCGTACATCTTTACAATGCCTGGATCTCTGGAGCGTGTTACTGGCGAACCCTATCGTGGTGTAGGTGCCCGAAAAGTTAGCAGCGTTTATTAGCAGATCCAGCCACCACACTGCGATCACATGAGGGAGCGCAGTTATTAAGGGCTCTACCACCTCCATATGGCCAGCTGTTAGAGCCACAACACAGCAAACAGACCGATTTATTGGGCTCTCCTCCTCTCTGTGTAGTACTTATCAGTTGTTCTATCAACTCCATATGTTTATACGCCCAACAGAATATTCTGCATGTAAAACACCTAGCGGGGGAGTGGTGGTATTAGACAGAAAGCAACGGAGACACAGAGTGAATGTTGTGTTTCTCAACCAGCGTTGAGGTAAAGCCCAACCCCTCTGCTCCTCAAACACACACACACACACACACACACACACACACACACACACACACACACACACACACACACACACACACACACACACACACACACACACACACACACACACACACACACACACACACACACACACACACACACACACACACAGCGTGCCAGCCTGAACCTCGTGCTGAGTGCACCGCTTCCTTAGCTTGGTATGCTTAGCACATGCCGACACATAATGCCAACCTCATGTGACTGCACCCGCCGCCTGGCATGACCATAACAGCATCTTCCTCTTTCGGTCGCTCCAAGGTTCCTGTCAGTCGTCTCAACCGGCTGGCGTGTAAACTTTCAGTGTCGTCCGGCAGCGTATAGGTCACTCGTTGCTCACCTTCGGTGGCGTCCTGGGGTCCCAGAAGACGTCATCAGTCAGGGGCGTGGGGCAAAACGGGGACAGCGGGGAGATGGCCATGTCTGACATAGAGCTGCTGTGAGGGGCGTCTCGACTCGAGCGAAGATTGGCATTCTGGGGAAAAATAAGTGGTATAGCCATGGCCATTTGTTACTGTTAAATTGTATTTATACATGATCACTTTTAGACACATCACCAAAGTTTAAGATCATGTGTATGAAAATATCCTAACAACAGTGCTCAAAGAGAAGAGGAGGAGAGCAGTGTGTACCTGGTTGAGGTGAGCTCTCTGCATGGCTGGAGTACAAGGACTAGAGCTGCTCCCAGAGCCCAGCCTGGAGTGCATCTGGCTGGGAACACCGGCAGCCAAAAGCAGCCTGGCTAGGCTCGATTCTTGGAGGTCCATCTAAAAACATAAAACACATGTAAGACCTATGTGTGTGTGTGTGTGTGTGTGTGTCTGTGGACTATTCTATCAGGTGGTCACACTGAGATTTATTTTTCTCACATACAGTACAAGCTGTACTCAACTATACTACACATATATACATAAATGCACTTTACATATATAAGTGTATATATTGTGGGATACAATGAATGATCCTGAGAAGGGGAACATGACGCTGTGATGCGGACCATGACACATCGTCTCTGGAGGCCTGCTATTGGCTGATTCAGTGCTTTGTTGTGGGTACATGATCGCAGACCACATTTTACTTTGGAGTCACTGCAGTCAGCGCTTTACAATCACACTTAAAAACTGTGTTACTTTCAACTACTTCATACGAACTGTAAATTATTTGAGGTCAAAGTTCATGAACATTCTTAATACCATTTATAAGAAGCCCCAACATGACAAGAGGGCCACTAATCGTCACATAAAAAAAACATGACAGAATAAAACGACTGACTGGCTGTTTAAAAATGTCTTCTTCTAGAAATGGCACCTTTGGTCTGTTTCCTGTGTGGTTTAGCCACCATGCTAAGAATAGAAGGTCGACGCTGAACCGCATGTCAGAACCACATTTTTGTACAAATAGTCTGCATATGCCACCATGCATAGGCATGAAAAACAAGACAAAAAAACAGAACACATGAAGCTGAAAAAAACTGTCAAAACTTCTTGGCAATAACTTACCAAAAAAAAAAAATCAGCAAAAATAAAAATGTGAGAAATGAAATCAAAGAATAAACTATCAAACTCCATGAAAGTGAGGGACAGAGAAACAGACTGAAAGATGTGGGGTGTAGAGGTGATGGAGGCTAGACAGCTGAGGAAGGCAGGGTTTTACCGCTGAGCGCTGGCTGTTTGTGGGGCGGCTGGGCGAGGAAGAGGCAGCAGAGGCAGCAGCAGCGGCAGCGGCAGCGGCAGCAGCAGCAGCAGCCGTGCTCCCACTGTTAGCCGTTAGCTTCTGGACGGCTGCCACAGGCTTCTCCCTCTGCCTTTGCCTCTCTCTCTCCCTGTGCCTGTGGTCGTGCTGCAGCGACAGGAGCTGGGTTTGGTCCTTGGGCAGCGTGCGGTGGGATCTCCGGCCCGCCGGGGGCTGCTGATGCTGAGCCAGAGGCCGGGGCTTGGCTTGCGGCTGGGAGGGCGGAGGCTGGGAGAGCGGGGCCTTGTGCTGAAGCAGCTGGTTCGGAGCCGCGGCTCTCTACGTCGCAGACATGAAAAGCACAGACAGACAGTGACGGAGCCTGGGAGTGTCTGTGTGAAATATCGTACATGTAGACTTGTGTACATGCACATTTCATCAGTCAGGATTTACATCTCATTCAAGAGGGGACCGTGAGACCAAAGTCAGGAAAATAAAGCATTTAACATTAATACTAAGAGGTGGTTTTCAACTTTGTATCATTTTAGAATTGTCCTTTACTGTATGTGCGGATGATGATTTATTTGTAATTGTAATAATAATCTCGTCACTGCTTTTCAGCTTTCAGAGAGTGAAGACGTTCTAACTGAGGAACGATAGGAGCCGATACGAGTTGTGTGGTGAATATGCAGCCTGGAGGAATGATCTGAACCTCCACTGTTCATCTATCACAAATAGTTGAATTCACTTCCATGTAAGTTCAACTATTTGTGGATGTAGACAGACACTCCCAGGTTGAGCAGAAAGTGACAAACCCATGGTTGTAAAACACATGCTGCATCATCAAGCCTGTCTAGACACACATCAGAAGAAGCACATGAGAAAGGAGCCGATTTGATTCACTCACATGGTGTCAAACGCAGACAAACACAAAACATTCAGAAAACAGAAATCAGAGCAGCGCTGACAGCAGCTGCTGCTCTGGATGGACAATCCCAACATGTCACAACTCATGTCTTCAGCTGCTACAGAGCCAACAGCCGGGGTATGTTATTATTGTGCTTTGTGCAGATCAGCACCTTGACTGAGACTTAGACTTGCTGAAACATTCCAGAGGATATAAAGTTACGCAGTAGTCCTTTTTATAATATAATATAGATATGAATATAAATGCATGACACTGCACCTCAGGGACTAGTTCACAAAGAATGGATCGATAGCGTATACTCTGCTCCACCTCAAGGTCAAATTTCTCAAAAGATATGTAAAGAATAGAACAGCGGACACACGCCAGTTCACTTCTGTTGCACTTTGCCTTTGTTTGCGTGCGATTGCAATGATCAATGTGGAGTACTAACGTATTGTCAGAGAGGGAGCGATGTCACAGGCAGTGCAGTTTTCAGTGAGCGGAGCCGGCAATGTTAAACAACGTTACTATCGCGGTTGATCACTTTCATTTCATTGTGGGGGCGATCTCAATTCATATTTGAATAATTGTGCCGCCTCACGAGACAGAGGGAACCCGTGTCAGCATGTGTGTGCTTCAGTCCTCCCCCGACCCTCTTAAGACGCTGTTGATTTCACTGTAGCTGTGTCTGGCTTTTAACGCTGATCTGATGAATTTGTCTCTTTTTTTTAGCTCATTTGCATAGAAAAGGGGGCAATTTTATACCAATGCAAAAATGCACTTAACCTAATTTAAATGTGCGCAACTAGCACAGGAGCATGGATACGCAGTCAAGGGTGCGTTTCACCCTTTGTGGGCTACGCGGGTTCTTTTTGTCTCATTTGTGCGGACCTATTTATTTATTCACAAACCTTTTGTGAACTTTAGCCTCAGGATAATTACACAGAAGAGCAACACAGGTAACCGTTCTAAAGGACGCTCCAGCTTCTCTGATGGTCACTATAATGAGCACAGAGTTCCTCTCACACCACTAGAGCTTAGAGAAACACTGGGAGTGATTGCTATTATTTAATGCTGTTTCTTGAGAATGAGAGGACACAGACAGAATCCTCAACATACTGCACTAACAGCAGTCCTTTAGCCACGCTGGAACAACTATTGTCACGATTAGGCTTTGCCTCTGTGTTCTGTGTTTGTCTACCCTCCTCACTCTACCTGTCAGTCACTCCCTCAGCCTATTCCCTTCACCTGCCTCTGATCACTAATCAAGCACTTCCCCCTCATCAGCACAACTCCTCTCACCTGTTCTTTCCCCTACATAAACTCCTGCCCCTCAGTCACTCCTTGCCAGATTCTTGTATTGTCTACCCGCCCGTTCGGCTTGTCCTGTTCCCGGTTTTCCCGTCTGTCTTCCCTGTCCTGCTGGAATTTGTCTATTCCGTGGATCCCCTGCCGTGTCCTGTAGGTCTGCTTGGATTATTTTGTTCATTAAAATTACTTTCTTCACACTACTCTGCCTGGTCTGCGCTTGAGTCCTCCACCATGCCCCGTGACAACTATAGTACGAAACACTCCCCGGCAGCTGTCTGCCACGTACCGTCTAACTTACCACTCAAGAATGCTGAGTTGAATAAGAATGCTTCGTTGCTCTATTTGGCAACTTACAGAGCGATTAACAATAAAAAAAACGATGAAAGATGATATTTCAATTAAGGTTAAATTATGTAATTTACAGTTTAAGTGACACACACTGATATTAAAGCTGATTTAAACGTTAACGCTTGCCCGGGGGTGTTCAGTAGTCTGATCGGGCATGTCGTCTTTATTAGGGGCCAATATACAGATCGCCAGCTTATAATATATATGTAGAACCACAAATACCCCATAATAATGTGAAATGAAAGCAAATATTTAATATTCAATGATTTGTTTCCTAATAGTTATGTGGTTTTATGCCAATACCTACTGTAGATGACAACAACAATAAAAGAGAACATTGTGGGCGCTTTATTCTGTCCATTTGTCGTCATCTCTGTTGATTTTATTTATTTATTAATACATTTGACATTTCGTACATGTAATTTGGGTTATCGGGCATGTGAAACATCTCAGCTACCTGGTGCAGGACAAAGCTTAACGTCAAGGAGTGAAGACGCAGAGCCTCCATGTCTCCATGAACATCAGAGGACTTGATAACAAATGAGAAGAAGTGAAGTCAAAGTTGTTTTCTCTGCTGAGCCGATTCACTGAGGTAGAAACTATGTGACAATAAGGTGGATGTGTAGAAAATACACACTAAACGGGAACAAAACTCACTAAAGAAACAAAATAAATCCATGTGTGAAAGGTCCAAAAGAAATATTCCTTCACCACTTTATTAATTATTTCTATTATTGTATGAATTTACAAGCTATGGATTAATAATCAAGAGCAACTCTCGTTCTACCACCCATCCATAACAACATCGGGGATGTGAGGAATGAATAGAGACATGTGTACGTCTGAAACACCCACTGAGATTAGATAAGACGCACTTAGGAGGGAACACAGAGAGAGAGAGAGAGGCGCAAGAAACGAAAGGTGCTACACGCTGTGACCGAGGGAGGAGGGAGGAAACAACTAGGGAGGAGAGGGAGACGGCATGCTGGGATCAGCAGAGAGAGAGACAGATGGAGAGGGAAGGCGTTGACACGCCGGGATGACCTGTGGTTAAAAGCTGGTGAGGATGGGTGTTACAACCTGTCTGTGCCTCCTTCAATGATGAACTTCCCTCAGGAACGTCACACGCTGTCTTCCTCTAGAACTCTAACACACGTACAGTAGCTTTAGTTCTCTGACATGCTCCACTGTAGCGTCTTGTAGTCACGTCTTCTTCACCTCTCTCCGTTCCTCTCATCTTACCAGGAGCTCCGTGACGGACAACGGCTGTAGTCTGTTACTTCTTTTCTCTCTCCAACACTAAACCACTCCTACATAATGATCTTCTCTCTTTTAATATCAATAAAGTGAGAGCTTCACAAGTCGCTGCGTCTTTTTTTTTTTTTAAATCAAGAAAGCTGCAGAATATTTCCTACAATAACCGATTAGTCGTTTGATAAATAAAGTCTTAAAGCCCCACGAGAAATTGAAATGTCTCATTTTGTCCAAAAGCCTGAGGCTGTGAGTTTACCATCACAGAAGACAAACAAAAAGCTGCAGATTGTCACAATGAAGAGGGTGGATTGAGATGGTTTGACATGTATGTCGATTGACTAATCAATTATACAAGTAATTAATCGTTTCACTTGTGTATCTTTTTCACGCTCATTGAAACGGCGGGCAGTCATATATGAAATAGTTTCCATCCCTCCATTGTTGCCTACACACAAACACACTCCGCTTCTTGTTGACTCAGCTTTAACAGGTCTAACAAACAAAACAAACCCCCCAAAAAAGAAGACAATCACTACGAGAATGAGACAAATCAAATAGAACGTCCACCTGAGAGGTTAGCAGTTTGCACACACACACACACACATCGCGGAGTCCTACACGACGTGCGTTACTGCCCGGAAACCACACATTCAGAAGCTTTCAAAAGAAAGTCCACCTGGCCTCACCCGTGTGAAAGAAGTGGAAGAATGAACGAGGAGTGAAAAGCGTAGAGTGAAGGTTTGTTACCTGCTCTGCGGCGGAGTCCAGAGGCCTTACTGACACATCGGCACACCGCTGTCTGCCTGCCTGGTCCTGCTGAAGACACACACACACACACACACACACACATGCAGAGGCTTACTTTAATTAGGGTACACTGAGGTCTTGAGCAGAATTCTGAGAGGTGGGAACTAAAATATTCAGAGTGTGCAAGATGGCATGGAGCTTTTAGCCGACGCCCTCGACTCTAAATATTTCATCACGACCTCTTTTTGAATTTCTCCTGGAAAAACCCATGTATGTCTAATTAGTCCCAACTGCCCCAACTTTTTACACTAACAATGTTAAATATACTCTATTGAAATATTAGCTGCCTTTAAACTGTGTGTTGGGATCTGAAGGGTCACGCTAAACAGAGCTTAAGAGCTTGATAACAAACCCAAGTGTCATTTGAGCCAGAACTATTGCATTCCTCGACCAAAGACCTTCTTAGTTGACTTACATCATTTTGTTGCTTAATCAATTAGTTGAGATTGAAATCAACAGATCTGTAAAACTGAGTTCCTCCACTAAACAAAAGCAGCACTCTAAATCTTGTGTTTACCAGAGAAAAGCTCTCACGGTTCTTAGAAATAAGTCATTCAGCATGAAAAAGCATCCAGACGACTGACGCACTAAGAGGGGGCAGCCTCAGCCATGATCCGAGGTGAGCTAGGGCTCCGGGATCGTTTGTTTTCATATCGTCTTCTTTAATATTACAATCCAAATCCTATCGTTAACGTTAATTACCCTTATGGAGTGCGGAGCAGACTCTTGACTGGGTGTCAGATCCGTGGAAAAACAGATGGCAGACTGCTTTGTGATTAATGATTTTAAAATCAGCGGGCGGACATGCCGCTCCACCAGACACGTCTCTATATGCAGAGTATGTGCATATAGAGGGTCTCCACATTACTCTCATCAGATCTCAGTTCTGATGGTACCTTAGTTCAAACTGCCCTCATATCGGCAACGGAGAACCCAATCATCAATCATCCCTTCTTTCATCGGTGCAGCTACTAGCATTCACCTCACCCGCCCTAAAGCATACCCTGCTTTATGGTCTGTTTGACTCTAAATGGACCATCATTTACTAAATGAACATCATGCTGTATTGAAGAAGACTTGAAACTAGAGATTGAGACCATAAACTCATGTTTACAATGTTTACTGAGGTAATAAATCAAGTGAGAAGTAGAGTCATTTTCTCATAGACTTCTATACAACCAGACTCCCTTTTGAACAACCCACTTCTTTCAAATGATCCCAGAGCGGGTGAGGGCGTTGTCCCCGCACACGGCCACGTCTCTCATATCTCAGCCTCCGACACGCCCCCTGATACACTGCGTGAACGCGTGAAACGATTGGAACCGCTGCACCAAGACAAGTTCTTCATCTGACACAATACGAGACATCTCATCACGCACTCACTGAACCCGTCACATAATTAAATGCAGATGCATTAAAACGTAATGAAGCGTCAGATAGATCCATTAAGTGCGCCTGAACTTAACGACTTAGAGGCAATCTGTGTAATCAGACAGATAGCTCTCTGCCGCACACACACAGGCACACCAGATAGACATGTAATGTAAGTAGACAGGTATTAACAGCGTTGAAATACAGTGTCTTCTACATGAAGAAATCACAGTTCCTAACCTGCTCCTCGGTGTTAATATACACCTATTGAAACGCACTGGCGTGTGGGATAGATTCATTACCTCCATGTTAAACTTAATGACTAAAAGAGCACTCTGTGATATGGTGGAGAGAGCTGTCTGTCTTCCTGTAAAATGACTGGAGGTGGCAGAGACCCCGTCTTTTATATATATTTCTTTCCTCAAGAGGGAATTCGACGCCTGTGTGATGTGAAATGTATGTTAAATGTAAACGTGTAAAAATTTGTGACAGTCACATGATCGCACACGCCAAGTTACAAACATTCAGAGGTGCGCGACGAAGCGCCGCGACTACTTATGATTACTGTGATTACGTCATTACGTCTCTGACACGCGTGCTGAGGATAAGCACTAAACTAAGCTAACGCTACACTGGTTCACTCTTACTGCTCTCATCTGGGTTGGGTCCAGAAGCAGCATGCAGCTGCTTTCAGTGTAAAGGTTGTGAGAAACCCAACGGTGCACTTCCTGCCAGCACTAAAGAGCAGACTGACAAAGTTAGCCACTATTTCGTGAGCTCACAGTGACGTTTGTCCTCCAAAATCTGATCGGCTCATCCTCCAATCCACATTTGTGGCCAATTTGAAGATATTCACGCAAGGCATTTCTGAAATTCTTGCGTTTGTGATAATAGACCTGACGAACGGACGACCCTAAAACATGACGTCTCTGGCGCGGAGGCTCTAAAAACGAGCACAAACCAACATGGTAACACAATTACGTCATCACACCAAAGCATCTCCCGGGCCAGAGGTATGTCTTTACCTGTCTCCTGTCGCTCCTCCTGTTTCTCTCATCCAATAAGATTCTGTTGTCATGGAGGTCCGACTCCTCCCCGAGCAAGATCTCTTGGAGCTCCGCCCACTGAAAGGCGCAGTCCGCCAGCTGCCGCCTCTGCTGCTGGAAACGGCAAATAGAGCCGGTAGTCACAGAAATATGGGCACCGAGTCGACATCATTTACAATATTTAGAAGTGTGAATGGTATTTGTTCACATGGTGCCAATGTGCACAAACTGCAGTAACACAGACCATCGACATAGTGACAACAGCCGGTGTGGGGTCACGTGATATCAGAGACGGTTAGTAGAGTAAGTATGACGGCACTGAAGTGCTTCTTGTTGTATTTTCTGCTCACTCGTCAGTTAATGCTGAGCGAACACAGAAGAAAGGTGTGAATGAGCAGCACTCACGTCCTCTAACTTCTGCCGCTGCTCGTGTTGCTGTTGGATCCTCTTCTGTCTGTCCGCCAGTAGCTGCTGCTTGTATCGCTCCTGCTCCGCCAGCTGCTGCCTGTGCTGCTGCAGCGCCTAGGCAAGGAAGGATCATCCCATCGGAGTCACAAACAAGATAAGGAAAACAACACAGGTTTTAAAAGGTGAAATATATTACGTTAACTCGGCTTTGAAACGGGGTCAACTGGCCTGCTGGTCCAACTGTGATATGAGCCAGTTACACTTGAAACTTTAAGAGGACTGAGTCATGACGTCACTCTGACGTCATGACTTTGACTTAAGGAACCTGAACTTGCTGCACTGAAAGCACAACAGCAGCTACTACTACTACTGTATGACTGCATCGCTATTACAACTAATAATAATAATAATCAGGGCTGCGATTACCAATTATCACTATCATCATTGATTGATCTGCCAATTATTGTCTCGATTGATTGCTAATAATTTAGTCGATCATTTGTAAAAGTAGAAAATGCCATTCACAGTTTTTAGAGCCTGCTGGGATGTCTATGATTTGCTTGTGATGTCCAAAACCCAAAGACTTACTGAAAATCCTCACACTGGAACCAGTGAATATATATGAATATATGAATATATGAATAATGAAGTCTGATCGCCCGATTCTGATCTTTTCGGGTTTCTCCCTAAGAAATTGAATTGACAGCATATACACACATTTTTGTAACGTTTCTTTTATTGAATATTGAAAGTCAATTGTATGTTAATCAGAAAACATTGACTATTAAATAATTTCCCCCAAAACTGAACAAAGTTACAGGACCTTCTCTCACTCAACATGACATATTCTGTGTGTGTGTCTGTGTGTGTGTGTGTGTGTGTGTGTGTGTGTGTGTGTGTGTCTAAATGAGACTGATTGTCCGGTCACTGGTCATTGCCGATCAGCTGACAACAGAACAGTTTTAACCCGGTGGCTCATTGGCATCATTGTAATTTACTGTATATAACTACAATACCGATGAATGTGTAAAAGGTCACACATGAACTCGACGCCTACCTGTTGCCTTTGTTGACCCCCGCCTCCCCCGTGGCCTCCCTCTCTCCCCCCATCGCGGTCCTCTGTCTGCAAACGAAGAAACTCCCGTCTCAGCGTCCATTCCCCCGGAACGTTCACTATGGAGCTGCAAGAGAGTCACAATAACTGACTGAGATCTGATGCACACTGGAGGATCGCTGTCAGCTCACCAATGAGCATCTCACAGCCACACAAACGCACGCTTAAAGCTCATCCTAGGAGAAAGTGATTGGTTCAGAGTGCCATCTGCTGTTTGAGAGGCTCATGCATCTGTCCATATGGGGACACAAACAAACACACACACACAAGAAAGCACAAACCACACACACACACACACACACACACACACACACACACACGCACACACCGCCCTGTGGGGATTCATTAGCTTTGTATGTGAGCAGCACTTAAGCAGAGGGAGGGTTAGCAATAAGCAATGATAATGATACATAGGTCTGCATGTTTATCCAGACTAATTGAGTGTGCGGTATCTCATCATACATCCTGTGTTCGACCGCTTCTTGCCTAGTGTGAAAAGGCTTTTACCTGGGCTCCCCTTCCTCCTCTGTCACCTCATCATCCTCTTCTTCACTGCCACTGTACTCGTACTCCGGACCCTCTGAGAGATGAACAGAGAGAATATTAGGTTAATATCATGCAATTAAAACAATACACTCAAATATCTCCTTGCAAGTATTATTGGATAGCTTAGAGAGCTAGTACTGCTGGAACAATAAGTTGAGCCAAAGAAAAATTTATCTGCAACTATTGTGATAATCGCAAACTGAAATATCAGCTCGGATCTAAAGATGTCATCATGTAGCATTTAAAGGAATGTGGGTGTGGCTCAGGGATTAGAACGGGTGGCGGTCCGATCCCCGGCTCCTCCTGTCGAGGCACTGAACCCTGAAGCTAATGTCACGTATGTACGTAACAAATAAAATACATTCTCAGTTCAAATTTGAGTAAATGCTAAATCAAAGTGTTTACAGGCTATTCAACCTTCTAACCTTCGTTCCATTGTAACACCTTCTCTGTTCCAAACATTCAGTGAAGGCCTCCGGTGTGTTTGCACTGGTGCGGGTCTTCTTCTCTGGTTCCCCATTACTAGCGTCTCTGGCTTTTCTGAGCCGGCCACCGTTTCATTCTAAAATTCCTTCATCGTCAACCGCCGGCAGCAATGTTGTCATTATCGAAGCCACACAAAAGTACAGTGTGGGCGAACGAGAAAGTGAGGGACAGAGTTACACCACGGCTTCAAAACAGCACCGCTGACTCATCTCAATCCTGACCCACTGCATTCACCAAAGAAGTGTTCTCTCTCTCTTTAACATGTGCATCCTATTATGGGACCCGCCTTTCCCTGCCCACACACATCACTGATTTTAAATGTACACAACACTTAATAGTTTGGATTGGAGAGTCTTATTACACCACAATCAGTGCACAGTTCAACACTGTTCCAGAGGGCGTGTTGTCTAAAGGCACAGATAGAGCTTAGCGTGACAACATTTGGCCAACACATGGTGTGGAAGCAGCTCGGGCTAACTTCTACGCTATACTCGCCATGTGTTGCCATTAACACGCTGAAAGGTGTGTTTGTTTTCCGGGCCGCTGACGGATTGTGCCGCTGAAGCGGACAGAGGAAATCGCTGCTCTGTTGCTGTGATGTCACGCGTCACGTCTTTTCAGAGCCAAAGGCTGCAGGAGGGGAGAGTGATTTGAGGGTTAATGCCTGCTTTCGCTGACTGAGAAGTTGCCTCCTTTTTTTGGTGGGGGGGGGGGGGGGGGGGGGGGGATTATTCAAAACAGACAAACTGCCCTCCTCAGTATGCTGAAAATGACACGTCCATTTTTGCATCTTGTCCCGTCATTGCTGTTGGATTTATTTACTTTTTTTCTGCAGCGGGGACTTTTTCCCACACACACACTTAAGACTACCAGCATCTCATTCCTCTGGAGAGGCATAGGACACACACACACACACACAACATACAGAAAGTCTACCAGTCATTAGTGTGTGTTTTTATAAGCTAACAGAAGATTAGAACCAGATGGCCTCTCTCTCTCTCTCTCTCTCTCTCTCTCAGATGAAGATGAATAAACCTAACGGACAATACAAGGACGTCTGACACTGCTCGGATATAAACAAAAACAGAGAATAAAAGAGGAGTGAAGTGGTAAAATATCTCCCCCCCCCAGCTGTTTTTGTTACAGTTTGGCTGCCATCACATATTCAGCACATCATCCAGAGTAGAACTTGTTTTCAGAACAGGATAAACTTCTCCTCTCCTCCCCTCCCTCTCCATATTACTAATGTGTCTCTATGTCCCTCCTCCTATCTCTCTTCCTCCTCCTCCTCCTCCTCCTCCTCCTCCTCCATTTCTAAGGGAGTAAAACATTTTCCCGACTGAATGGCGTAGAAAAGCAAAGGTCAAGCTTGTGCAGCCTTTAGGCCCGACCCAACAACACACTCCCTCTTTTCGCTCTCTCGCTCGTTTTGTCTGTCCGTCTTGCTGTGGCCCTTTCCTCTGTATTCCACTCCGTTAAGATATCTGGCATAACCAGTGGTTTTTAGAGGTCTAATCATACGGACACATCAACATTTATCTTAAAAACCTTCAGAACTCAATCAGCACTTCCTTGCCTGAAATCCTATTTTTGGTTGCACTGCGTTGCATTACCAGTGGACAGGCTTATGTGTTACAAAGGCTGGCTTTACTTAAGCTCAATGAATAAAGTATAATTCATGCAAAACAAGTTGTGTTAATGGTGGGTAACACCAGCGCCCTAATGAAACATTCCCATGAACAGCAGAAAGGCAGCTGCTGGGCCTTTATCACAGCTGGTTGGCTCTCTCAGCGTAAGAGTGTGGATAGTAAGAGCAGCATGAAACCATCTCAAAATGTAAGATGCTCTGAAATGTCGTTAGTTATCCAAAGAATGTATTAAAATTCCCTAAGTGCCCCCGTCAGAGTAATCAGCTGTGAAACACCTAAATGATTCCAACAATGCAGGACAGAGCTGATGACCTCACTCTAGAACACGTGTGTGTGTGTGTGTGTGTGTGTGTGTGTGTGTGTGTGTGTGTGTGTGTGTGTGTGTGTGTGTGTGTGTGTGTGTGTTCAGGACAGGCCTTGTCCTCTGTGTTTCACACAGGATTACCACCTCACATGTCAAGCTGCAGGTTACATCCATGTCTGTCCAAAATGACATCACTTCATCATTTTTGCCCCATTAGACATTTGTGTGAAGTTGTAATAATTCGTACAGGAATTGAGTCCAAGTGGACGGTTGTGACAAAGTTAAAGACATTCACTCCAGGTGACATCACAAGAATGGGGCCGACAGTGACCTCGACCTTTGACCTTTGACCAACAAGTCCAAGTGGACATTTTTGCCAAATTTGAGGAAATTACCCTCAGATGTTTTTTTTTAGGATATTGTGTAGTTGGCGCAGAGTCATGACAATCCCCTAGGATCATCATCATCATCATCATCATCATCATCATCATCATCACCAATGTATGTCATCCAACACAAGCAGCAGCTGAATAATGCAGCTGGAAGTACAAGAAGTGATTTATTACTGACTCACTGGAATCAATTGGAGTGAGTCAAGTGTGAATAAAATAAATCTGCCCACAGTTCAGGTTTTGGTCCAACTATTATGGCAGACTGGATTTAAAGGGACAGTTCACCCCCATAATCAAATACACACATTCCTTTCTAGAACATCCCATCCTAGACGACATCGACCAGTAACAGCATGTTATCCCCACATGTCACAACCCCCCCCCCCCACTCGCGTGGTTGGCCTGTCTGAATCCAGGGCATGTACGTGGTCGGCCTTGCTGAAAGCGCCAAAAGAAAGATAACCCACAGACCTTGGAGTGTCCATTTCTCCTCACCTTTCTCTCGTTTCTTCCTGGTTCTGTCCAGGTGGTCTGTGAGCATGATGCGCACTTGTCTCTCGTTGGCGAGATCTCTGATGAAGGCGTGTCTCAGCAGGGCGTCCGTGGTGGGGCGATGCAGATGGTTCTTGATCAGAGAGCTGTCGACGAAGGACAGGAAGCGCTTCGACCTGCAGGAAGACAGAGAGAGAGACGGAGCGCAAAGGGAAGAAACAGAGTGAAAACCGATTGAGCAAGTTGTAAAAAGTATAATCTGTGTAATGTAATACAGCTTATGTGATTGATCATAAAGCCCAAGTTAGCCTTGAGCACAATCCTACAGAGTAAAAGAGTGGAGTAGAAATCTGTATTACATTTATTTATTTTTTTTATGTGCACAATTCAAACAATGAAATTCAAAACAAACAAACATAACAGAGATAAATGAATATCACAGTGCAGGAGGAGGCAGAAAGCCAACTGGGCTTATTTGAAGCCTCCACCTATATAATATTAAAATTTTACAAAATTACAAACATAAAGTATGAATAAGACATTACATTACAACGAAAGAAAGGAAGAAAGAATGAAAGAGGTTGAGCCGTTTTTATTGACAAGAGTTTCATCATGATCATTTGTTTTCAAGTTAAACTCACTTTCAATTACATAATCTCGTTCTCGAGCAAACTAAATAAATATGCAGTCATTATGACAAGAGAGAGAACAAGGAAATGTGAAATGCAGAGGACCAATATGAAAGCCATCAGGTCAATGAATCAAACTATTTAAATCAGAGACAGCCTCTAAATCATGCCACCAAAATAAACTCACCTACAGAATGCAAGCTAGTTATCACTTGTTGAAACGTTATCAAGGACGATCCTGTCAAAAATGTCGAGGTTTTACTCGGGCAATGTGTGCGGTCTGACACACTCTATGATTGGAGAGGCGTGTTGTCCGTGCTGCGATCACACAGGAAACAGGAATGTGTGTTGCTGCTCGTGCTGTCTTTGGCGTGCTCGTCGCCTTTCGAGGAGGCCCCCGAGGTAAAAAGGAGTGGAAAGCTCTGTGTAGCTATTCAAAGCTGTCCTACAAACTAAGTGTTTCTGATGACATCAATACTAAAAGAAAGACAGCATGAGTTCAACTACCAGTTCAATCTGAAGGGCTCATCCATTATGTAAGGGGAAGGGAGACAGGGCGATGGCAGAGGACGGGAAGAGAGAGACGGGTAAATAATAACTCTGATTTGAGGTTTAAAAACAGCAGCCGCAGCATTGTGTCCATTCTAATAGAGAACAAACATGGCAGGTTGGAAGTTGTAAAACGTCAGCGACTTTGAGCTCTCAGTTTCATCGTGGGAAGAAAGTGTTGTCTTTTGTCTGATTGTCCGACGCAAGAAACCCACAACAAAGACCAGGAGAAAACCTCCACACTGCCCTCCACTTCCTGCTGTGTGTGTGTGTATAGATGTGTGAGGCTTACCATTTCTTTGATTTGAGTTTGGGTGGAGGGTTTCGTGGAATCAAAAACAGCGCTCTCATTGGATGCATGTCACACAGAGCTGCATACAAAGATAAGAGTCAGAGAGAGACGGGACAGGGAGTGGAAATACACGTCACTGTTCAAAGACATCAATACATTGTTTAACTTACGAGGGGCCCCTTCAGCCATCTCCAGAGCAGTGATGCCTAAAGACCAGAGGTCACTCTGAGAACGAGAGAGACAGGAGAAAAGGTTGAGAGCGGCGCACACGTGAAGCTTAGCTCCAGTTCTCTTCATTCTCTCTTTATATTCAAACAGTATAACGGTTTGCGAGTATAGCGCGAGAGACAAGATCCAGCATGTCATTTCCAAGAGTCAAACTTCTAGTACTCTACAATGATGATGAACATTGCTAAAGCTGGCTAGAAACGCCCGCTGCGTCTGTGTAATTCAGTACCCTGTAGTCATATGTGGCCTCGGGGTTCTCGTCACAGGCGATGACTTCCGGAGCCATCCAATAGGGCGTACCGATGAAGGTGTTCCTTCGGCCGATCGTCTTATCCAGCTGCGCTGACACTCCAAAATCAACTGAAACACAGAGAAACGTGGGACGAGTTAACATCCTCGGAGCACCCACAAGCTTTGCTCCTTTAGGCGTTTGTGTGACTGAGTATGTATGCATGCATGATGGTGTGTATGGTGCTTGAGAAACTGTCGTACCCAGTTTGACTTCGGCGTTCTCCGTGAGCAAAACATTCTGTCCCTTAATGTCTCTGTGGATCACATGATGGGCGTGAAGATGGGAAAGACCCTGGGAGACAAATATGCACACACACACATGAACACATACACACAGTCAGATGACCACTATCACTATAAATATAAAAAGGCACAATTCCTTTAAAAGAGTAGAAGCATTATGTGTTTATTTTTGAGGGAATACTGAACAAAGAATAGAATTTACTTCAACTTTGTTGCCCTGCTTTTTCCTTCCTATTGCTCAACCCTCTGACCCCCCCAAGCGGTGTCGCAGCGTTTTATGCTCCCGTCACATTTTACTCTCTGTGGCCTTGATGTTCACTGCAGTATAAAAGTCCTGCACCTCTATGGAAACAGCACAGTCATGGCCAGAAGAAGAGGGAACTCAGATATGCCATAAATCATAAAAAAGAAAAACAAGCAGAATTACATTTTTACAAAAATTGTTTCCAAGTGTCCACAAGTGTTACCAATGCTGTAAATAAATGGGGGCTCCAGGTGCGATATAGATTGAACTATTTTGACAACCTGTGCCCTCCTCAATGCAGCTTGCAGTTTAAGAAAGGTTTCAAGGGATTTCTGTCCTGCTGGTCTCAGCCGAGTCAATCATGGCTTCCTAGTTACGCAGAATTTAATGTTTTTCACGTTTTAGATGAAATATCAAAATTGTCACGCTTTGTTTTGGCAGATTCGTTTTGATGGAAGTGTTCGTCACACATGATGTGCTCGAGGATCATCGGAAAATCTGACCTTAATGACGCTTTTTACATCTTCTGGCTGGGACGAACGGTGTAGTTTAGGTGATTGTAGAAAAACATCTCTTCAGATCCCGCTGGTGGTTTTTGGGGTTCACAGGGTTCACAGGGTTACGGTGGGGGAGTGACCGGGTAGCACAGAGGCTGCCGGTCAGTGGCACAGCTCGAACGAGTGCGCGTCTGTGTGTGTCTGTGTGTGTGTGTGTGTGCGTGTGTGCTCTCGCTTCTTCAAAGGAGGTTAAACAAACAGAGGAAGTGAGTCTTATTTCAGACAATGACCTCACCAGCGTCTGTGTGTGTGTGTTTGTGTGTGTGTGTGTGTGTGTGCGCTGCGATGTTGAAACAATGAAGAGACAGCGAGGCTGACAGCAGCAGGGAAAACACTGGCGACGATCCAGAGCGCAAAAAGAATCCTCTCACAATCATTCTCGTCTCGATGAGGACGGCATCAGATGTGCTGGAACTGAGTTGATGCAGGTCGATGTATAGTTTGTGTACGAGTAGGTTTGTTTCTGGAGCCACAGAAAAAACACGTCGCAGTAAGCAGCGCAAGCATTCTTTCTCAGGACCTTGTGATCTCTCATAATGATAACCATAACATCCTTACAGACATGTGTTTTAGCGTGGCCTTTCAAGTTTACGAATGAAAAAATAATCATATCAGCCATTCCCTCGTGGGGTCACAGCGGGAGAACATAAGAGGGATGCTGATCCCTGAACACGGAGGAGCATCGCCGTCGGTTTGGCTCCTTCTCTTTGAAGTTTGGGCAAAGAGTCCCTCACTAAAAGTAGCATCATGTTTCTTATACAACTGCAGCGGCTCTCGTCCCGCCTGCAGTTTGCATCCACATGCAAATTACTGCCTCTGCTTTTACCGGCACTAAAAAAGGGCCTCTACCATAACAACTAGTACAGTTGTATAGTGTGTGTGTGTGTGTGTGTGTTGGCTGTGGTGAGCGCTTACCCTGAGCACCTCTCGGCAGATGTACGCTATCCAGTCCTCCTTCAGACAGTTACCCTTGGTCTTCTTCACCAGGTCTGTGACGGAGCCGGCTCCACAGTACTCCATCACCAGCTAGAGGGACACGTAGAGACGTCAGAACAGCCAAAACAGCCGGGATTCAGGAGAGAATGATGAAGGAACACACATGATGAACCCAGAAGGGTAGCAGCTACTCAACACAACAAAATCACATTCATAAAAACTCAATAGCAAGAACAGATATAATAGTTTACAAACCCAGAGTTGGTGGTCCTGTCCAGCAGGACCTTTCTTAATAAAAGCTCCATAATAAGTAGCGATGTTCCTATGGTGGGAATAACTCTTCAACATGTTGATCTCCAGCTTGATCTCCTCTTCTTCTTCCTAAACAGCACAACGTGTACAGTATATTTATAAAGATGAATGGAAACATCAATGTCAGACAGTCTGATGGGCCTTTTAAGAGTGTAGCTTTGTTTGTAATCGCACACGGCGCTGTATGTACGGAGGTCTTTATACTCTATGCGCTGCATTATTATCTGACACGCCAAAAGGGTGGACAAACAGAATGTACTGTGAAGAATCAAAAAGACAATGAGTGCAACTTATAGATATCCCCAAAGACTGTAGGTGGATCAGGCAAAAAGCCATAAACCAACCTTTCAGAGTAGCTCCTCCTCTCTTCCTTCCTTAGAGAATTACTTTAAACTATACATCACAAATATGACATGTTCCATGTCCTAATCCTGCTTACACTGAGGTCCATCTACACAGGCTGAAAGGTTTGTACAACTTCATTTCCATTCACATAAAGTCCATACAACACAGACACATACACATCCGGACAGGTCCAATCACACTGTGGTGTGACCTCTACATGGCCGGCTATTTGACCTTAGTTCAACCACTGCAGTTTCTCCACAAAACAACTACGGTTGGTCAGTGTTATGAGACGCGAGGACCAAATAAGAGGGGAGAGGAAACAGAGTGCGTCTCTTTTTAGTTTTCTGGCTATAAATCGCCAGAAATGACTTGTCTACACGGGGCTGGAGGAGCTGGATGTGGGTGTTCATCAGAGAGGAGGAAACAACAGAGAGCTTCTCCCAGTCACTGACCTCCTCTAAATCTCCACAGGAGGGGAGAAAATGACAAGGCAGAGTCTGAACTTTCACCTCCATCTGAAACACAAAGCCTCCTGCTTGTGTCTGCAGTGTGTGTGTGTGTGTGTGTGTGTTTGAAAGAGAGAGAAGGGAGATAATAGCCAAGCGTTTCCTGCTACAGAGTTTGTCTGCAACACAGAGGATCCAGAATGCCATCAACAGGAAAGAAACCAGTGTTCCCAGTTGTGCAAGACGCAGAATTGTAGTGAGGTGGAGAAGTGGAGAGAAGCATTAAGCCTGACCAGTTTGTAACACTCAACACAAACTGCTCAAAAACTACTTCAACCAGTATTGTATACATTTGTTTTCAGTTAATAATCAATAAACCATTTGGTCTATAAAATGGAGGAAATGGTGCAAAATGATCATCACAACCATAGAGTGTGTATAAGAAGTGGACGTGGTCACCATGACGTCACCCATTGGTTTGTGGACTGCTGTTTTGAAGCCTCGAGTTCGGCATTTTGGCCGTCAACATCTTATCTTTTTAAAACCATTTAACGGAAGTGACCATATTTGGACTGTGGAGGAGTGACGTAGAGACGCCGGCTCTGGTAGAGACCTGTCAATCACAATGTGGCCCCGCCCTAAAGCATCCCCTGCTTTATGGTCTGTTTGACTCTAGATGGACCATAATTTACTAAATGAACATCATGCTGTATTGAAGACTGGGAACTAGAGATTGAGACCATGACCATTAAAATGGGTACGTTAGCACGCCAATGTCTGCTAATTAGCACTAAACAAAAAGTACAGCCGAGGTTGTTAGAATGTCATTGATTTTGCAACGACTTGAACAAGTTTACATTTGAGATGAAAAGCTAAGAAGAAAAGTACGGGATCGTCAACATCAGTAGGGTTCATCCTCTGGGGACCTGTACCCGTTACGAGGAATTTCAGTCAAAACTAACATTGCCTTCCCTAGAAACATGAGGACAGCGTGCTTACAAATGACTTCAACTATTGACCGATTATCGAAAAAAATGTAGCTTTCACTCGATCAATTAGTCTTTAATCAATTCATTGTTTCAGCTCTAAAAATGACACACATTGACAAGAATTGTCGCCTTGTTGGTCCTCACACTCAGCAGTAAGACCACGAGGCACAACACAGAGTCCAATCACCTCCCTCTTTAGACCCAAAGTAACAGTTCAAGCTATAATCCTAATCAATATATATATATATATATATATATATATATATATATATATATATATATATATATATATATATATATTTATATTAACCCCACCACTGGAAATCAGAATACAACATCAGAGAGATTTCTTTTTATATCCTCAAATTGATTTATGGTATGATGAGTTTTATTAATATTTTATATCACATGAAAAACCCAAGATTTTGGCTTTAAAAGTTAACAGAACTTTAATATCAAGGAAATTCCCCCAGACTCTAATAAAAAAACACCCTTCTGGTTCAAAAACAGAAATATCGTTGGGAACTGAGAGAAAGAAGAGCCTATTTCATGGAATTCAATTTAGTCAGGGGAGCGGCATATTACAGCAGATCTGTTTGATCCAGGTCTACACTGAGGGGGGGGGAGTTAGGAGCGGTGGGCAGATGCACCGTAAAAGTTCCAGCGCTTCAATAACCTGCGTGAGCAGAGAGACAATCAAACTGGGAAAAGACATGAGAGAGACAAACTGCAGGAGCTACTCATTTAGTCATGTGGTGGGTTTTAAAATGTGCAGTGATGTGCTTTCATTTTGTTTCTACGGCAAACTGTCTGAAGGAAATACCTCAATCACATCATATCTTGTTGTTTTGTTCTGTCGTTTTTAGGGAGAATGTCACTTTAAAGAACAGAAGCTGCGAAACAACGAGAAAGACAACTAGATACAGGATCGGTGGAGACCCCGGTTACCTACTAGATGATACAGCCGAAAGAAGAAGATGATTAGACCAAATGTCAGCCTTTAAAGGCGGGGTTGGTAAGACATTCTGAGGTCCCATGGAGGCCCCGTGTGGACGTTAAAGACCATGGGAAGCGTCCATGTACGAGGATCTGAATCTAAATGCCCTCCTACACAACGTGTGGATCATGTACGTATGTATAAATGATGATTATCTGATGGTTCTGGCAATGTTGAGATGAATACCGCTCGATGCTTTCCATCTAATAATCATAACGTGTCATTTGATGCCTTACCTCTGTGACTTCCATGACTTTGATAGCTGCCAGTTGGCCTGTCTTGACATGGCGACCCTGGTGAGACACATGAAGAAGAAAGTGAGCCAGTAATCACGGATGACTGAGGTGTAGAACAAGCACACAGTTCCTGGGATTAGTGCGTCTCTAACAAACAAATAAACAAAAAGAGACATTTCAAAAGCTTTTTGTCCAATGGGTTCAAATTGTAACTTGAATCAGCCCGACAACTGTAACTGTAACCGCACACACACACACACACACACACACACACACGCATTACAGCAGCTCCTCTGGGCCAACACTTGGATTGTGATATCACTCTGGGCTCTGGACGCTCTATGTCTACATCGTTTCACTCCTCTCATGAGAAGGAGACGCGAGGCGAGCTGAGCCAGAGCTGTAAAGTGCAGTCAGGTGAGGAGGGGAAAATTGAAACGCTTGTCATGAGTCAGAAAGCTGACAAGATACTAGAGGAGCTACTCCATAAGCCTTTAAGCTGTGATGTATGAAGGGGCTCTGAGCGTGTGTGTATGTGTGAAATAGACTGGAGGGCATGACAAATCCCACTATACTCAATCAGTCAGCTAATATTACAGGTACAGAGACACTGCGAGACAAAGATGGATGCAGAGCTTGAAAACAAACACTACATTCTTAATATTCTTTTTCTGTGTGACTAAATGTTAGAAACACTTTCTATTCCCTTTCCAAAGAAAATGTTTCTCACAGGATGGATTTCTGCATTACGTTAGACCGTGGAGGATATCAAACCTGTGCGTCTAAATCAAGTATGTCCACATCAGACAAATCTTCAAGAGTTTCCAAAAAACCTGGTGACTTAAAGCTGCATTCTCTCTACTGACCATCAGGGGGCGACTCCTCTGGTTGTATAGAAGTCTATGAGAAAATGACTCTACTTCTCTCTTGATTTATTCCCTCAGTAAACATTGTAAACATGAGTTTATGGTCTCAAGCTCTAGTTTCAAGTCTTCTTCAATACAGCATGATGTTCATTTAGTAAATGATGGTCCATTTAGAGTCAAACAGACCATAAAGCAGGGGATGCTTTAGGGCGGGGCTACCTTGATATTGACAGGTCGCTGCTCCTACCAGACCTTTACGTCACTCCTCCGCAGTCCAAATATGGTCACCCCTGTCTGCTGGTTGCAAAAAGTCCAGATGTGGACTGACAAAATGACGATCCACAAAACCAACGCATGACGTCACTGTGACTACGTCCACTTCTTACATACGGTCTATGGTCAACATGCTATCCTTTTGTTTCGACATGCATGTAAATGTCAAATAGAGTTCGGTAAGTTTGGAAGTTTATTGAAAACAATGCGGTGAAACAGACTTCTTGTCAGATAACAACCAAGCTTCTCAAATATATTACGGACGTGAGAGGTACTGTGTCGGGTTCAACAACTTCTATTGATTCTGGACTTGATTCTGTCCCCAAGTAGAGGACGCTGTCTCCATAGCGGCAAAGAGCTGTGGCACCCGAGAAGCCACTGGGCCTGACTGTGATAAATCAGGAAGTGGCCTTCCTGTCGCTTCAGTCTGCTGGCTGTGCTGCCATGAGCTTCTTATTAACAGTATGCAGCGCTGACACATTCAAAGGGCTATCTACTCTCCACTACCATTAATTGGAGGAAGCTTGTTCACTTTTTGACATTAAGGTCCGATGAATCTCTCACACACACACACACACACACACACACACACACACACACACACACACACACACACACACACACACACACACACACACACACACACACACACACACACACACACACACACACACACTCTCATGTGCACATGTTATGATGCCGTACAGTGCTGGGAGTCAAACGCATACGCAGATGAATCCTGATACAAATGCCTTCTCCGTTTCAGCCTGTCGCTTGTTCTCTGACACACACACACACACAGTGGCACTACATTGTGTCAGTGAAAAGGTTACTATAATATATCCATACATATACTAATTAGATATGAGAGACATTTACAATGCACCGCAGAGAGCGAGGGGACAAATGGGAGAAACACTTTACTGGATCTATCTGTGAGTCTCCACCTCTGTCTCTGTGTAACATTCTCTGTCTCTCAGCCTCATCTCCCTCTTCTGTCTGTCTGTCTGTCTGTCTGTCTGTCTGTGCCCCTACAGAACAGTCTGTTACTCTATTTACACATGTGTACTTTGTGCTGGGGCCGACTGCATCAGCTCTCCTCACCAAACCACATGTGGGAATGGAGCTATTTAAAGGCTTCATATCTGTATCTGTGTGTGTGTGCGTGTGTGTGTGTGTGTGTGCTCGCTAAAGAAACAGTCCCTTTCTCCCCAGTCCATTCACATGGACCCTTCACTGGCTGGCACTACAGAGTCAAAAGAGATGGACTGGTTTGACATTATACTGAGTATAATGCTGCTAAAAGCTCAATGACTCAACTCATTCTGTCCCACTGTCATACGAGAGAACCGAGAAAATGAAGTGACCCCCTCTGTGTGTGTGTGTGTGTGCATGTTTGTACTGTACCTTAAAACAGATTAAGCTTGAATTGAAGACTTTATAGATTCAATCATCATGTTCAGATGGCTAACAGGACTACAGCTGGACGGATCAATGAGCCAGACCAATATATTGGCTGATAGTAGCTTATTGTCACTATATTGGTGTCGCTGTATATGTTCGCTGTAAACGTCTTCATAAAATGTTTGCCGCATTATACATGCAGCAGACACGGAGTAACATTTGCGTTCATTTAACCAGCTTAACACTGCCTTAGCTGCATTAACCGTGTCTGCTGTTTAATGTCCAATGATGACATGCAGAACAGCTGAATGCTGCAGCTAAACTGGCTGACGGGTTCCTCACATGGTGGTCAATAGGATTCATACTGCACTCCAGGGGTTGTGTGTTGTACAGTGACATACAGTAAGTCAAAGTGTCTGCTGGGGAAAAAGCTCCACTGTCAACATGAGAACAGAAATGAGTGCAGCTTTAGAAGGCTGGAATACAAAAAAAGACGAGGGCATGCTGGAGCTAAAGAAAACTCCCTACATGCACTAAGTCGCATTAGGGCTGCACGATTATGGCCAAAATCATAATCGCGATTATTTTGATCAATATCGAGATCACGATTATTAATCACGATTATTCATTAATGACCAGCTACCGGACCTTAGATACTTGGTGTGTGGGGGGGGGGGCTACTCGCAGGAGAGCGACTGTTGCTACTCGCAGGAGAGCGACTGTTGCATTGTGTGCGCGGATCGGGGCGGAACACCGCCGTGCGTGATACAGAGAGCAGGGGAATTGTAAACGCGCGACCATGTAGTGACAGATGTGACATGCTGCCGTGTAAATAATTTAAGCACAAGTACTCGTCCTTCATGCTCCCGTCTCTCTACTCTTCTACTTCTACAGGGTGTGCGCATGACAGCTCTCATTTCGTTGCCCCCTGGTGGTTGGCTGACTGTTAATTGAGGAAGCGCTTGATTTGATATGTAGCAGAGCACGCATTTTAAACGTCAATATCGCAGACGATCATGCTCATTTAATCGTGGCAGCCAAAATCGTGATCGCGATTAAAATTCGATTAATTGTGCAGCCCTAAGTTGCATTATGGGAATTGTAGGATTGAGCAATTTCCGAGCTTCGCCCATACTATCCACTACCAGTCTGGATACCTCAGCTTCTGCTGCATTGATTTTTTTTCTCTCCCAACTTCATGTAAGTGTGATATGATAGAGCTCCTGTACTTTTCATCTTAGTGTGGGCTTTTAGAAAGTAGAGTAAGAAGGCAAGTCACTCCTATAAGCTGGAGACCCCCCCCTGCTCTGGGTCACACACAGCTCCAGACCTCACGGGGGGCTACTTTCCTCTCCTCTCTCTGATTTTCATCCGTCTCCCTCCCTCGTCCTTCCTCCCCTCCTCTCTGTCTCTCTGCCTTCCTTCCTTCCTTTTGCCCTCTCTCACTTTCCTCTCTCTCCCCCTTGTTTTTTTCTCCCACCTCTAACACACAGCTCCACAACTGGACACTATGTTGGAGGATGTTTCCTGTCTCTTCCCCGCAATGTGTAACAGAGTAAGCTGAGCCCTCCATTTCTTAGGAAGAAGAAGAAACAGAATATTTCCATCACAATGAAACAGTCTTGTGTATCTTAGGTTGGCAAAATGCAACCCTTCCAGTGGGTTCTTTTGTTTGTTGGTCTAAATCTGGGGATATGTTTTGATGCTTTGGTCAGCAGATCAGTCAGCATGAGCAGGATAAGAATGATGACATGTGGGTCACAGAAAAGGGAAGTGACGCTCTTGAAACCAGAAGGTTTTGAGGAAGTGTAAGTGATTCACTCGTATTGTATTGCAGCTGTTTCTACAGGCGTGCAGTGTGCACAGTCGGGTTCACTGAGGCGACGCTGCAGAGAAAACTGGGATGGCTTCTAAAAAACACAAGAGCGGTTCTCAACTCATTAACAAATGAATGCATAGGATATTTCAAGATTTGCTATAGACATGATTTAACAACGCACGTCAGTCAAAACTAAATACTTTAATGAAGTTGCGGTGACTGTTATTAACAATTAAGTCCCGAAACTACTTCAGCTTCACTTGGAGCAGCACTTAGCTTTAGTGGAGTTTGACTTTCTCACATTGTAATACACACACACACACACACACACACACACACACACACACACACACACACACACACACACACACACACACACACACACACACACACACACACACACACACACCTACACACACACACCTACACACACACACACACACACCTACACACACACACACACACCTACACACACGACTCTACAGCAGTGGCTTGCAAGGAAGGGAAGTTCCTTCTGCAAACAGGGAAACGCCCTGTTTCTGTGTGTGTGCGTGTGTGTGTGTGTGTGTGTGTGTGCGATGACTAGCTGGTGAGTGAGAGGAGCATGCACAGTGCTTGTGTGCTCACGGTGAAGCAGTTCTAAGAATGTCCAATAAAGCAATGTTTATTTGACAAGTTTAGGAGCTGGAATTACTACTGTGTGTCGCTTTACAGGGACCCAAAGCCGCTCTTTGCTCTTTAGTTTAAGAGACACAAGCATCTGACTGTGCCTTCCTTTAAAACAAGGGCAGGGTAAACTATCGGTAATTCATGGGCTGTTTACTCGCTTGTTCTATAAAAGCTGGGACTCTCAGATTGTCAGGGATTTCTTTGTCCCGGGACCCCAGAGCTACTGCAGGCGTACTACCGCCATGTGACTACTACCGCACATAATGCACCCTTTAATACTAGTGTGCATCTGTATGTGTTCTGCATCAGTTGGACACAAATGATTTTCTCCTTGTGTGCACACGTTAATGAAGCCAAAGAGAAACACAGTGAAATCTGTGCATGAGTATGAGAGGAGAAGAGGGTGATTGGGTTTGTCTTGTCGGGGCCGAACCACTTCCCTTTTTTTCCATGAACCTTTTTGGGGGACTGAGGAACTTTACCTGCATTTCAACTGCAGGAACCTGGATCCAGTTTTAGCTCTTGTCCTGATAAATCTCCCCGCTGCCATGGCACTGCTTTCCAGCCTGCCGAAAACTATATGGGTGGAGTTTGCAGCACTGAATGTCATGTACAGGTCAAAGCAGGGTTTCATTACCGATACAAACTGTAGCACACAAGTAACTGGAACTAAACTTTTGTAATAACCTCTCCTGTTTGGGTCGGGCCTTTTTGTTTGGATTCGGAGAGTTCCCTGTACTCTGAATCCACACTTCTCCTTTCCGACATCTATCGAAACCATCGCTCGCGTACGACAGAGAGGACTCTGCGTCGCCTTGTTTCGTGCAAAAGCGATGTCTCAATCTGCACGCTGGCTTCTGTTATTGCTTACATTTATATAATCATCTCAGACCTTAAGATGCAAAAACAAATGCACTGAAGATTCTTTGAGTTCCTGAGCTTTTTCTCCTCCTGGGGCAATGTGGCTGAAAAAAAAGGCCTGATTGTTTTTTCCTCCAGCCCTCTCTGGTCTCCATCGGACACTCCGTTTCTTCTAATTGTGGCCGTCAACCTCCGCCTGCTGATCAGGAGGCCGTTCCGCTGAGTTCAGATGAAAATGAGGCTAATGGGGGCTCACTTTCTCACTGACACCGGAGTTTGGGCTAACGTGGTATGCGACTGCTAACCAGCAATTAGAGGATCAAAACACCAGTCGCGGTCAAAATGTTGCAATCACTACAATCAACGATGCTATGCTACACAGAGGCCAGCTTTAAGGCTTCAATGTAGAGCGGGACTAATTGAAGCAACATAACCCGAGTGGAACTACAAACCATTTCACCAAACAACAGCAGGGACGACAACAGAACTGCACACCTCCCTCCTCTTCATCCTGTCGTGTTGTCCCAGCCGTGTGTCCTTACTTAAGTCCCGTTTTCGCAGATGGCACACAAGCTCCAGGCACGCACAAAGGCGTCTATTCTCAACTCGCTGTTCGGTGCAGTATTCTACAAAACACCAGGGGCATACAAAAAAACAAGTACTGTGAAGAGGCAAGAAGACAACGAGTAAACGAGTATAACCGACAAATCGTTAAAAACCGACGTCCTCAATGCTGAGGAGGAACCTTAATCATCTGTGAACTCATATCTCATATTCATGGACTACTTTAGTGCCTGTGAACAAGCCCTGTAAAGAAAGAAGTCAAGTATTACACACATTAGAAAGAATTTGATTTGGCTGCAAAATATAAACTGAAATGTACATTTTTTTTAAATCTCGCTTCAAAAATGCGCGTCGGGCAAAACAGATGATGAGTGTACCGGGATCCAAACAGGAAGTCAGTGGTAGAGTAGTAAAGCCTGCCTCTTGCTTGATTTGATTGGCCGCCTTGGCCAAGTGTGACATTGAGGAGCCTGGCGCTGAAAAGTTACACATTTTGTAACTGTTATGCACGTCTAAAAACTGCTAGAAAAACGCGAAGCGCGGCGTAAGACAAGAGCCAGGGGCGCCATAGCATGAGAGAACGATGGTATTTAGCGGGCGCGACGCGTTTGATCGGTCATTCAAAAGTTCTGAGGTGCAGGCAAGGCGCCGCAACCACTTGCAATGAGGCACAGGCGTAATTGTGTGGCATGCGCACATCGCGCCGGCTTCACTACTGCGAGTACAAACCAAGCTTTAGTTTCGCTCTTCTGGAGATCACCTGCGTGCTCGCGTTTAAGTCCATCACACAGATGTGCATAGAGGACAGCTTTGTCCTACAAATGTGCTAGAGCAGGGATTCCCAAAGTGTGGTGCGCGAGAGGAAACGTGTAATGGTGGTCTAATGGTGTAATAATTAATATAAAAAATGTAAGTGGGATTTTTCACAAAATAAAAACATGAATTATAAAAATTCCCTTTGTAAGATTTAAATTTAAAATTAAAAACTTACAATTTAATAAATAAATGCACTTGAGCTCCTGCCGCCAGACTGTCTTTTACGTACACACTAGCTAGCCTAGCTTGTACAGCTAACAGCTAACTTCATTCATTCAGCAACATTCATGCAAATATGCTAAACTGGCTGAAATCGGGGAAACTGTCAGGTGGGACATCTTGAAGCTATCAGTCATAAAAGAGGAGAGGGACAGAGAGAGAGGGAGGAGTCGGAGGTGAGAGAAACGGAGAGGTGCGGTGGGGAGAGACGGAGGAGACTGAAGAGGAGGAAGGGATAGCACAGACACATCGGGAGCACATCGGCCCATCGCGGAGTCAAGGTGACAAAAAGAGGAAACGATAGTGAGCATCAGACTGGGAAAAAAAAGAGGAAATATGATGAGAATGATCTGGGTCTGGCTTCACTTGGATTGGCAATGATTGCCCAAAGCCACAGTGCGTGGTGTGCAGTGGGGTTCTGGCTAAAAGCTGTCTGAAGCCCTCTTATTTACGCCACCACCTGAACACCAAGCATGCCAGTGCAAGTCAAAAGCCCCTTACATTTGTTATATCAAAATTGGAGGAGATACAAAACAGCCAAAAACAACTGCAGTCTCATTCATGTGTTGGGTCTACAAAAAACGCACTACGGGCTTCATATCTGGTCAGTTACAGAATAGAAGAAAGGGGCTACCTCACACAATCGCCGAAGACGTGTGCTGGCCAGCTGCCAATGTAGCCGCTATGTTTGGTTCACTGTAAATTAAATGTGATGCAATCTGCCTCTGAGCCTGTGCGTGTGTCCTGTTGCAGTGTTTCAGGGCGTTTTCACACCTGTAGTTCGTTTGCTTTGTTCCGATTCAGGGATTAATATGATACAATGTTGCAGTTGCCACTTTGGTCGCTTTGTGTTCACACTGCAACATTTAACAGCGGACTAAATCTTGTAAACAAACGCCATGCGCGAGCAAACTGTTCTCTCATTGGTCCGATTTTTATGCGGCTATAAATAGGCTCGGTTGCTTCTTTATTTTAAGGTGTGGGGGATTGGGGGTGCGTGAACCCGGTCGGGATGTAGAAGGGGGTGCGTGGCCTAAAAGGTTTGTGCTAGAGGGTCAATGTTGAAAAGATGCCAATCCTTACCTGAGCCTGTTGCCTTTGACTAGTAACAAACAAAGATATAACGCTTGTGACTGCACACGCGTGTGTTTCGTGTAGCATCGCCTTTAAAAATAAGTGTGACACATTTAGAAAAACGTGGTGAAGTATGTTCACGATGTGACTTTACAAATATAAAGCATGAAAGATTCATCTCATAATGCTGTCTTTGCCCTAGACGTTTAAAAGACTACAAATCCCAGAGTAGTTCAGTTTTCTGTTGCCCTCATGCTGCTCTGCCCAGCTCTGGTCTCCCTAAACACTCACACAATACTGTACAGACTTTTTCTGTTATCATGTTGTGATAGTGGCCCTCCTATAACCTTCCTCTCTCTCTCTCTCTCTTATTTTGTACCGTTCCAGTTCATGCATCATTACTTAATGCTAAAAATACGACTGTAATGGCAATGCAACACACATGTAAATAAACAGAGGAAAAGACCGGGATGCTTTGTCAGCATCTCCTGCACTCACGTCAATCCACAACTAAGTGTTTTCTTAAGGGACTGTGTGTGTGTGTGTGTGTGTGTGTGTGTGTGTGTGTGTGTGTGTGTGTGTGTGTGTGTGTGTGTGTGGCACAAGTCATTGTTCTAAAGGCCCTATTCCTGTCCTGTTTCTGGGACTCGCTGTATGGCTGAAAACACACAGACACTTGGAAAGTTTGTGTATGTGGACATGCAGAAACATATGGGCGTAGTCCACATTCAGGTCCAGTCGACTGCCTGTTAGCATTACACACCATCATTGCTACTCTGCCTATACGGGAGCAATTCCTACAGCAAGGGCTACTTTCCCGAAAGTAGTTGTACACAAAGGTGAGAAGTTTAACAACCTCACAGAGAAACGCTCCTCCATCTAAAGTCTGGAGGAGCAGAGAAAGCAAACGAGCCATTGGTTTGCGGACCGCCGTTTTGAAGCTTTGAGTTCGCTGTCGCCATCTTGGATTACGGCCGTCACCATGTTGGTTTTATTCATAACCAATGAACGGAGGTCACCATCTTTGTAATGCGGACGAGTGACGTAGAGACAGCGTAAACGGCGCTGGTAACAGCAGCGACCTGTCAATCACAGTAGCCCCGCCCTAAAGCATACTCCTCTTTATGGTCTATTTGACTCTACATGAACCATAATGTACTAAATGAACATCATGCTGTATTGAAAAATACATGAAACTAGAGATTGAGACCATAAACTCATGTTTACAATGTTTACTGAGGTAATAAATCAAGAGAGAAGTAGAGTCATTTTCTCATAGACTTCTATACAACCAGAGGAGTCGCCCCCTGCTGGTCAGTAGAATGAAAGATTTGAGACACTTCCGCATCGGCTTCACCGCCTGATCTTGACCTTAATGCAGATCAGAATCACTGCTGCAAGTCCCCATCAATAAAACGGTTCCATTCATCCGTATCAGGAGGTCTCTCCTTGTTTGAGCATCAATGAATGCGAGTCATCGGATGAAATTTGTGATTTTTTTTTCAGCCCTGTGTAAAAGCAGCCTGTGTGAAGCCCGACACAGGCCGTACTGTCCTGTGCATCTCTTGCAACATTTCCTCTTTCAGGAAATCAAGTGGCAGAAGAGGCACACACCCACTTTCTGTAGCACACACACGCGCGCACACACACACACACGCACACACACACGTGAGAAGTGTTCGTAAACCCTAAACTTTTAACCTCAACCTCTATTCATACTCTTACCTTTTTTGGAGACCACCTTTGATTGTTGTTTGTCTTTTTCTTATTGCAGTAGTTATTGTTGATATTAATATAGAGTAATGCGTGTCTAAAAGGGACCTGAACCTGATCGGATTTTGCTGTCTTTTGCTGTGGGAAAAATAACAATCTTTCAACTTTATGCATCTTGCATAATTCATTTTGGATTAAAGAAATTTGACAATAATTTGTGTATAGACATGTCTATTTGTCTTTTCTTTGCAGGCAGGAATGCATATCTCTCTAAAGTAGTAACAGCAAAGAGGTTTTAAATCTTGGATGAGAGTAGCTTCTTGACCACTTACAAAAGGTCTCAACTCTCATTCACACCAATCACCATTCCCCCAAAGAGACCTGTGCATTTAATGGTCAGAGCTGAAAGTGTTCCACAGAGGTACGGTAACACACGGTTTGTGGTATTGCAGATGCACGTAAACATGATTTGCACAGAGGGCACAACCATCTGCACAGACTTAAATAAGCCAAAACACCTCCTGTAACTACAAACCACTCATACACGCATTCACAAACAGATATTGCGATAAGGAAGTGAGCCCCACCCAGGGCCTTTAAAAGATGCTGCAGATGCTCTACATGCTGGTGTGTGTGTGTGTGTGTGTGTGTGTGTGTGTGTGTGTGTGTGTGTGTGTGTGTTCTGTTTGTAAGAGCTGCCGGGTTATTTCAGTCAGCTGAGAATTGCTTCTTTTTCCTCACAACTAACTGGAAGTAGTACGTTTTACCAGAAGTGATACTGTAATGTACTGCGTGTCTGCAGCTTGTGAGGCTTTTTTAACAACAGCAAGACCATTTTTCATGATCTAACTCACGGCTATGCAAACCAAGGTTTAAATGGAAACAGGACAACACATGTGTGTATCAGTGTCACAGTGTTTATGTTCTTCCAATGCATGCAACAAAACTCCTGAACACAATGCGAGCGCTCACCTTGTACACCTGACCGTAGGTTCCATTGCCAACCACCTCCACCAACTCAAAGATACCTGCCGGATCCTGTGAAAACAAAAGAAGATGGGGTCAAGATAAAGCACGATAAGCATCAGGTACGATGCATACAAAATATAGAAAATGGTACATTTCCACAAAGTCATATTGCAACAGGTTCATGCTAAGCAAAGCTACGATTAACAGCTTTATATACGCGGTACTATGGGCGAATGGAGAAGAACAATGCAGGGTTGTACTGGGATGTAGGTTGAGGAAGTGGGACTGTATACGGGGATTACATTATGAGCGACAAGGAATGAGAGGATGACTTGGAAATCACTGACATTTTCATTTGATAGGTTTTGGCTTCACTGACTCGAGAAATATTATCAGCTTAAGATATATGAAATCCCATTACATGACTATAAACACACTTGAGCCCTACAGGGACACTGCTATTTCCTAAAGGGATACTGATATTGATACTGAGACAAAGACATGTCCATAAACTAGCATAAAAAACACCAAAACTAGCTATAAAGTATTATAATTTTGTGAACTGGGATAGAATAATGATGTGCCACTAACTAGAGCGCTTTTTTGTCCTAGTTTTTCTGTCAATGAACAAAGGCAGAAGGTTTTCTTAGTGGACTGTCACTTGTTGCAGCCAAACAACAGTGCTGTGGGTGAGACGCTAGCTAGTAAAGTCACAGCACAGCAAACAGGACACGGTGCACCCAGTAACGGTACGAAACTCTCGTTACACAGCGAGGTTAGGACACAAGGAAACTTTAAAGTACATAAAGCGAGAGCCGACCGTTAGACCAGGGGAGACTCAAATACGCTGCTCAAGTTGAGCTGTTGCTTGAAACTATCATTCCCGTTAGGTCTCCAGCAACACCCACCACATCCTGCAATGTTTACTCAAAAACGTTTCATTAAAAAGCAAGACAACATTTTCAAACTTACCCTTAAAGCAGCGAGGTCTATACTGTCCAAACTTCGAGTGGTATTTTCTCTCGACATTGCTGTCAGCGACTTTTGTCAGCGAGCTGGTATTTGTGTAGAAGACATGGACGGTCTCTCCCTGACAAAACTAACTAACGGGTTTTCTTCTGCTCGGGTTCATTCTGAAGTTTAGCTGGCAGCGACAAAGCTAGTCAGCGTCAAACATACCATTTCCGGACACACCTTTCAAAATAATTGCCTTTAGCGGACCTGTAAACTCTTGTACAATGTACGTTTTAAGTTCTGCAATTATGAAGAGACAAGATGAAACAGAAATGATCAGAATATAGAGTAGAAAGTCATACATTTTATCAGACCATGTTTAACGTCTATAAATGTGATTCATAAACATCGAAATTCACGTGTGTTTGGAGTTGTTTGCGTTAGGCTTTTTGACGTTTACGTCCCTTTTCACCACATACATAACAGACACTAGTGCCTTGTTTGTTGTTGTTGTTGTTGTTGTTGTTGTTGTTGTTGTTGTTGTTGTTGTTGTTATTACTTTTACTCTGCCTCAGGCTTAAACCTTACACTGACGTTGCAATGCTTAATTGTGAAAACGTCCGGTCTCTGACTGCATTAACCTCGGGTCACTTGACGTTTTGCTCCTGGGAAGGGATTCTTTTTTCTTAAAGCGACTCGGATAACTCAACCAGTCCGCACACAACGACAGAAAAAACGACAAGGCATTAACAACTGTATAATAATTGCTTATACGGTACATTATGCCGCTGACTAAAAATAATAAACGTTACCTTACAAAATGTCTCCACGTGTATCTCCGTGTGTCCGTGTTCGTGCGCGCGAGTGTTTGTTTTTGTGGGGAAAAGTTCAGTCCTCGAGTTATTCTCTATAGAGAATGCCACAATCATCAATATCCACTTTGCAAATACCTTTTAAAAGTGACTGTTAAGTCAAAAAAATTAAGTTAATAAATTATTATACAGTCCTACAGCTAACTGAAAGAAAAAGTACTCACACACACACGCACTATCAGACTGTGACTACACACTGACATTCAACCCTTTCTTGACGTTTTACAGGTGCTTGTCTCGTTCCAGTATTTCACCTTATACTGTTTCAGGCCCATGTGCATTTTTACTGCATACCTTTTCATCTTGATTGGATTCAGCTGCTAATTTTTCTGTTTAACCTTTCCCACATAACATCTTGGAAACATCTGGTTAACCCAGTAAATACAGTTTCAAGCTGTAGCCTCTTTGAGCTCTTTGCAACATATATTTTGATCTGATAGAACTGGATAGAACAGTGCTAGCCTCATTGATGACATTAATTATTGCTGGATTCCATTTATGTAACCCACCCATAGACTATAAGAAGTGGACGTTATCATCGTGACGTTGCCCATTGATTTGTGAAGTCTTGAGTTGCCATGTTGTTTTTTCGCAACCGATGAACGGAGGTTACCATATTTGGAATGCGGAGGAGTGACGTAGAGACGGCGAATACGGCTCTGGTAGCTGCAGCAACCTGTCAATTACAGTAAGCCCGCCCTAAAGCATACTCCTCTTTATGGTCTATTTGACTCTACATGAACCATAATTTACTAAATGAACATCATGCTGTATTGAAAAAATACTTGAAACTAGAGAATGAGACCATAAACTCATGTTTACAATGTTTACTGAGGGAATAAATCAAGAGAGAAGTAGTCATTTTCTCATAGACTTCCATGCAATCAGACTTCTTTTTGCAACCAGAGGAGTCGCCCCCTGCTGGTCAGTAGAATGAAAGTTTTGAGACACTTCCGCATCGGCTTCACTCGACACAACCGGAGGTTGCCGCCTGATCTTGACCTTAATGCAGATCAGAATCACTGCTGCAAGTCCCCATCAATAAAACGGTTTCATTCATCCGTATTAGGAGGTCTCCCCTGTTAAAGCATCAATGAATGTGAGTCATCGGATGAAATTTGCAATTTTTTTAAGCTTTCGCATCAGCTTCACTTGGCAGAACCGGAGGTTGCCGCCCCGTTGTTGCTTTTCCTGCTGTGGAAAAGGTCTATCGTGTAAAATCTAGCTCTGAATCCAACTGTAACCCCAGTAAAATAACAGAAATCAGAGAATGTGACAAGATAGCGAAACGTCTTGCCATGTGGCAAATGTGTGATTTATTCTGTGCTAAATGACAATACCTGTTGCGGGCCAACATGTCCTGATGCAGGCATGTTTAAGTTTAAAATGTAATGACAGTCTGGAGGCCTCACATGTGAGCTAAGTAGATAAAAGATGGCATGGTTTCCCAGTAAGTAACCCACACCATGTGTTACATTTGAGCAACTTTACTTGGTGGCTTCTTATCCCAACAACCATCACGAATAAAATGTTTTTGCGTGACTAATGTGTTAGAAGTATGAACTGACCCATTGCTTACACCATATGTGTTACATTTGAGCAACCCGATGTAACGTTAGTTAACGTTAGCTAAATAAGAAACATTAGCTAAATAAGCTGGCGTTAGCTAAATAAGCTAATTAACCTGCCCTGCCAATTCAAGTAAAATGAACACAACCTCAATGACTTACACATTTATTTTTTATCCATAACTAAATGACTTAAACATTGGTATGCTGGGTGACAAAAAGAACATAGGTTCTGCAACAATTTGGTCTTGAGAGGGGGATTTTGCAGTTGCTAGTATTAGCTAGCTAATGTCACCGTTAGCTGTTTTGTGTTGTGTAACTTAAGGACATCTAAGTTATCTAGCCTATGTGGCCCTAAACGTAACCCAAACACACCGTCATTTAATACCAACCTCGACGGATGTGTGCTCCTTTTTTTTCTGGCAAAAATTGTGATGAAAGTTTAAAAAAACAACACAATATTTACTGTGAGAAAACAATGTTTTATATCAGCAATACACCTGTTTCTTAATTAAACTTACTTTATATGTCTCTCTCACTTTAAATGCATTCTGTAAGGTCACAAATTTCACTCCAAAAACATGCTACTGGACAAATACAAATGTCACTTCACCTCGCATGGCAACACCTCCGCCCACACAATAGCTCTTTTTTTTTGCTTTACCTATGTATTTATGTTCTCAAGTGTAACATATATAAAAGAGATGGAGCTTGACATTCCGGTCTCCTGACCGAACCAGTGAGTCACAGTCAGCATGGTGAAATGAGGGTCATTATGTGGTGGGACACAGCCACTGTGTGTGTGTGTGTGTGTGTGTGTGTGTGTGTGTGTGTGTGTGTGTGAGTGAGTGAGTGAGTGAGTGAGTGAGTGAGTGCGGGAGAATGAGAGAACGATCGCAAGTGACTCTCTTGCACCCTCTGCATGTTTGTTTGTGTGTGTAAGTGAATGTGACGAATTAAGAGTGAGTGAGGGGGAGGGGGGGCTGTGAGCGTGTAGTGTGTGTGAGAGTGTGTTTGTGTCGCAGTGAAGAATGGTCTCTCTGTGGTCTCACACAGTGGCCCTGTTCACATCAGGGTCAGCTGCCTACACACACACACACACACACACACACACACACTCATTTTCGGACCCGTATCCAACCTAAACAAGACAACATTCTGAGAAACAATTGAATAAGAAAATTCCAGAGTGATAGAGGCTACTTGTCTGTCCCTCGCCATCACTTCTTTCTTTCTGTGTACTTGCAAACATACGAGGTATTCTGAGGAAGTTGACATTCCACTTATCTCAAGCATTTCCTGAGGGCGCTCGCATATTCATGCTCACACACACACACACACACACACACACACATACACATACATGCAGGAATAAACACGTATAGGCGACAGCAGTGCCAGATATCAGTGTCAGTTCCTCAGAATCAAAGAGATGGGGGTTTCTTATTTTGCTAGGCGAGGCAACCTTCACTTTATTCTTCATTCTGTATTTAAACTTATAGAATAGTTCATTTAAAAATAATGTTAAACAAAAAACAGTAAATGTCATATTCAAGGCATTAGGAAGACCAGTTCACAGTAAGCATGCAAAAAGAACACATGCAATCAAGAGGTGGCAGTACTCCCTGAAAGGTTACATAAAAACCAAAGATCTGAGAGACCGAAGACAACTCAGATCATCAAGAAAGGAACACAATTACTGAAAGGGCAGCTTGATCCGGGATGCCAAGGTGGATCCAGGGCCCTATTCCTCGTACGTGGCTAACTGAGTTAGCCGGATAATTTCCAGGATGAGATTACATAAGTGAGGCTTTTTGGTTCCTCAAAGCAAGTTTGGAAAAATCACCATAGCAACACATCCATAAGCCTGAACCTGCTCCAGAGCAGGCTTGAGCTAGATCAGCTGGATAAACTGCCACTCCCCTTGTTTTTATCTACTTATTCTGAAAGAGTTGATATAATTATTTTCGCAATAGATCTCATTGGATGATGCGTTCCATTAAGCCTACTGCCAGCAGCACATTTAAAGAAATATCATCTGATTGATTGAGGTGATGAGGCACTTAAAATTAACCGATACGTTTTCCCAACACTTGCGCATTTAACGACGTCTGCGATATGTTGCCATGCTTCTTGTCTAGCCCTCGCAGTGTTAGATTTCGCCATGATTATGGTCTTGAATTCCTCATATGCGTTCATGATCATCTCCTGCTCGTCAGCGGAGAAAAAAGAGGCTCTTTCTTTGAGTTTATTTGCCGTTGTACTGTTAGAAAATCATGGTTTCGGTGATCGACGCTTCCCCCTTTTGAAGTAGGACGGACACGCGCAACGATCCTGTTGTCTGACATCTGGTTCAAATTAACGAGACTGTTTGAGCGCGGATCAGCCTTTGAGGAACCGAGATAGCCTGATGTCAATCATCGAGTTAATTTAAGCTGGATAATAGGACATTTGATCGACTTAGTTCAACCACGTACGAGGAATAGGGCCCTGGTCTCTGTTAGGATGGAGGACAAGTGTCACAGATGTGTGAAGTGTCTCCCGTTGCTGGGTTCGCCTAAGGTCTTAATTCATCCATCTTATTTTCCTGTGGCCCCAAACACCAACCAGGAGTAGGCTGGGTCGTGGATTAGCCTTGGTCGTACGATTCCGTAAATGGTGATGACCTCAAGATTCCACCGCGCTTAATCCATTCACCGCGCTTCCTTCCCCGAAGCTGATGAGAGTTTTCTGTCACTATAGGCCATGTGTGCTCCAGTAATTTAGGTGACAAGACAAATTAAAACAAAAAATGTTGTGAAGTCCACGGGAGCTGCCGGTCACCGCATCTTCAAGGATTCAAGGTTCAAGGATTCTTCATTGTAATTATGCAACACAGGGATGCACAACGAAATGCAGTTGTAGCCCATTTATCATGTTTTACACGATTTAAAACAACAAAACAACAAAACAAAAACAGAAGTGCATTCCTGTAGTGCATTTTTTGAATTTGCATCAGGAGGAATGTAAGAAGCAGCAACAAACAACATGTTCTGGGCAATATGGCCAAAATCTTCACATTCAAAATTTGACATCGGGTAAACATTGTCCCTCAACATTGACTGTGTTTGAGCACAGAGCGTCATTGATGTAAACACAGAGTCCGCCGCCTCTTATGCGCTCAGTCCTGCGGCCCTCCCGTGATGTGCAGCTTAATCTGGAGCCAGGTTTCTGTGAAGATAGCCTGATGAAGATAGCCTGAATTGTTCTGCTACTGGATATTAGCCACCAGCAGATTGGGTGGTGGAGTAGCCTTAGCTCCTAGCTGGGTTAACTTAGCTTCCATCTTGACTCCTCCCTCTCAACTCCGCCTTCAGTGGCGTTTGGTCTGGCAGGTCTGGCTGGTGTGGTCGGCCTTGGGCGGTGATGGTCTGGAGGACCGCTCCCCACAGACGAATCCAATCCCCACGCTTCCTTCTTCGATGTTGATGAGTGTATCTGTCATATGCCATAAGCGCTCCAGTAATGGAAACCAAAAGTGTTCAAATTTAGGAAAGAAATGTAGCTAAATTCATGGGAGCTACTGGCAGCAGCATGTACATGCGGCACCATAGGTACCTGCATGCGCCACTGTTACATTGTGTCATTTATGCTAAGTAGGTTAAAAAAAGAAATAATTACATTTGTGTAACATGGAATGAAAATTCAAAGAAAAAAATCATAAAGTGTGAAAATATGGTAGTTCACCACTACAAGCATCCAGAGTAGCTTCAATGTCGTTATAGATTCTCCAAGTAGACCACTGGAGGGATGGAGAGCATTCCTCCAGAACATATTCATTCATTTGGTGTTTTTATGATGGTGGTGGAGAGAGCTCGACTGAGGTAAGATCCGGTGACAGCGGAGCACGATTCAACCCGTTGAACCATTCAGGGACCCACAGTGGCTCAGTGTTGTCATCCAGGGAATTTACATTTTCCTTTCATTTGTGGGGAGTTATTAACCAAAAGTTAAGACTTGTTTCGTCATTGTACAGTAGGAGATGAGATGGACAGACTCTCTTGACAACAGGCAGCTCAAATGGCCGGGCTCCACAGTCCAAATCCGGCACACTGGCTTGCATGACTGCTGCCAAGACTTGTGGTGAATGACAAGATCACCAGTTTGATTCTGGATACTAACAATGATCCAAAGTTAGCCTGAGCACGGCCAAAGTGGAGCTTCTTGTCAGACCAAAAAGGCCCCACCCCACAAAGAAACATGTGGAATGCTGATGGGAGCTTTGTCCTCCTCAACCAGATGCCAGACGCTCTGCTGACCCTCAGAGACATCTGTCTTGAAGGGGGATTTTTTTTTTTAAAGAAAGTGGTTGTAAAAGACACACACACACACACACACACACACACACACACACACACACACACACACACACACACACACACACACACACACACACACACGCACGCACACACGCATACACAGTTTGGCAAGCAAAATAATAAAACAAAATAAAAAACACATCATTCAGATCCTGCAGAGGCTCATGCTGATGTGATTTTCATTTACATCTCTTTATCTGCCATTCTGTCATGGCAGAGACCTTACACTCTTATAGACACACACATGCATTGGAAATGAACCCCACATGTGACATGATTGTTATTCAGTGTGTGGTGTAATGTTATTAACCTGTCTGTAACAGAGTCTGTAACCTGCACACAGATGCTGGTGATTCTAGTATTTAGTGACATTTAGTGCTATTAAGAAATATTTAGCATCACTGTCAAGGAAGTCTATACAGGATCTATGGTAGCCATAGTAACAGCACATCAATATGTGGATGCGGGATTATTTCCCCACAGTTGAAAGAAGACGCTGCTACATATAATTAGCAAATTCCTTATTGAAAGTCATTAAAACTGAATGAGCAACAGCCTGTATTTCAATTTCACCATCTCTCATTTCCTACCACACAACAGCCCATTCCCTTTGTGTGTTTTCTCATTTGCCTATGAACCACAAGGGAGCGTTGTTGCTCATGTTTGCTAACGTGACGTCTGACATTACTCATGCAAATGTTGATGAGAGAAAAAAACCCAGAGGTGTGAGACAGGGCTGCTTTTAGATCTCTGTGAAGTCATATCAGGAAGTGGCTTTTAGAAAAACTTGTGTTTGGGTGTAGAGTCTCCCTCTACATGCATGTGTCTGTCTGTCACTTCTACAAGCTACATGGATTCCTGTTGCTTTTGTAATCATGTGGAATCTAGTAGAGATTTGCAAAACGTGAAACTTGATTCTTCTTTTGTTTACGTCAGTATTCAGACGTTAGTGTTATTCTGCTTCAGTCACGGTGTTCTCAGGAAGAACAGATCTTTGTTTGAATCAAAAGCACTAACTACCCACAGTTTAATCAGCCACAATGCTGCTTCCGTTTCTGTTGATAAGGATGATGAAGAGGAGGGCAGAGAAAGAAGGAGAAAAAAACACATCAGGAAACAGCTGTTTATGTGTCTCACTGTTAAAAGGAAAGGAAGAGAAGACAGAGTAATAACTTCTCCTTCTAAATCTGCTCTATCAACAATGTGGACGTGATCAAACATGCATTTCACATACACGAGGCTCATTTAACAACTCACTGACGTTCATATCTAGAATATACACTACCATTCAAAAGTTTGGGGTCACTAAGAAATGTCCTTATTTCTCAAAGAAAAGCACTGTTTCTTTCAATGAAGATAACATTAAATTAATCAGAAATACACTCTATACATTGTTAATGTGGTTAATGACTATTCTAGGTGGAAACGTCTGGTTTTTAATGAAATATCTACATAGGTGTATAGAGGCCCATTTCCAGCAACTATCACTCCAGTGTTCTAATCGCCTTAGAAGACTAATTGATGATTAGAAAACCCTTGTGCAAATATGTTAGCACAGCTGAAAACAGTTATGCTGGTGAGAGAAGCTATACAACTGGCCTTCCTTTGAGCTAGTTGAGTATCTGGAGCATCACATTTGTGGGTTCGATTATACTCTCAACATGGCCAGAAAAAGAGAACTTTCATGTGAAACTCGCCAGTCTATTCTTGTTCTTAGAAATGAAGCTATTCCATGCGAGAAATTGCGAAGAGGGGGGGGTGCTACGTGCGCGCTACATGCGTGCTACTCGCAGGTGAGCGACTGTTGCATCGTGCGCACGGATCGGGGCGGAACACCGCCATGCGCGATACAGAGAGCAGGGGAATTGAAAACGCGCGACCATGTATTGACAGACGTGACATGCCGGCGTGTAAATAAATTAAGCACAAGTACTCGTCCTTCAAGCTCCCGTCTCTCGGCTCTTCTACTCTTCTACTTCTACAGGGTGCGCGCATGACAGCTCTCATCTCGTTCGCCCCCTGGTGGTTGGCTTATTCAGGAAGCGTTTGATTTGATATGTAGCAGAGCACGTATTTTAAACGTCAATATCGCAGACGATCATGCTCATTTAATCGTGGCAGCCAAAATCGTGATCGCGATTAAAATTAGATTAATTGTGCAGACTGAAAAAAAATCATAATGCGTCTCTGGTATTGTTCAGGGGGCCGGACCAAATGTGGAGGCGGGCCGCATCCGGCCCGCGGGCCGTAGTTTGGCGACCACTGGGCTAACTGAAGGGTGTGAACTACGCTACCTGATACAAATTGAACTTAATTATACCTGTTTTATCTACCTGGAGAAAGTTAAGGAGCCACCAAAGTTATTGTAATATATTTTAAAATGTAATGGCAATCCAATAATTATCAGACATTTCACACTGAACACTTTTTACATTTCATTAAAACACATCCTCTGGGGAACATGAATGTGTATACAATTGTATGGCATTTAATTTAACTGAACAAAACCCCCCAAAAAAACTGCATAATGGAGGATCAATAAAGTCAGCAGGATTCCTCCTTTACGGGACAATACATATTCGTACAACATTTCATGGTAATCACATTCAGTAGTTGAGATATTTTAGTGTGGACCAAAGTGGTGAACTGACTGATGGACGGATTTATTCATAAAGATGATGGTAGACTCAATATTATTAACAACTCTCAGTATAGCAAAATGCAATTCAACAGCGCCACAAACTGGAACATCCATATGACCATGAAGTTGATCAAACTCTACATTCTCAAACACAGTTTCATCAAAATGAACAGTATCACTTCAGAATGTGTTTTCCATCGTTTTCTGTTGAAGCCTACTTGTAAAATCATATTTGCGTACACTGGACAACTGTGTCTGTTAAAGAAACGTATTGTATTCGATTACTTCAAAAATGATTACTTGCACAATTGTTGCTGTACTGCGTGTTCCCTGTGATGCATTTTCAGAGGGAAATGTTCTAGATTGAATACAGAACCAAGGAGCGACCCTGGTACAGTACATTTCATAAATGTCAGATTGTTCCAGATTTGTATCAACTGCAACCACTGTTTTGCAGCAGACTGTGTGTCTGCCCATCAATCCCCTCAGCCAGCAGCGACAGGTGTCATCCTCTGGTAGTTTCTGTGGTGAAAGTTAGTCACGCACATTCTGTGCTTATTGTCGACAAATCGACATTTACCTTCATGCCCTTAGGGTTACTTTAGAAAAAGAATAGTCAAATTATATTCTACATAGGAGGAGAAAACTCCATTGGTTTACATCCTAAAATCTTGAAATTATTGACATCTTTACAATCATTTGTGCAATCTGTACAAAAATAGAATCTGTACAAACACCGAAGATATAAACATACTTAAAAAATACACATCTATCCCACCAGCTCTGTTGTTTTGGTATCAAAAGTCCAGGCCATACTTCAAAGATAAAGGCAGTAAAATACGATGTATTCAGAGTATTGTTGTGCAGAGCTGTAAATACAGTCATAGGTTGTTTTTAAGGCACAGTCAGAAGTATTAACAGCCGTCTTGAGATTGATATACTCCCCATACTTGTGAAAGCTGTTCGGAGTTCTGTAGTATTGTTGTTATGACTGAGGTCCAGTAACAATTGCTTGCCAAATAAGGCACATATCCCTGAAATAAATCACCACGAGGAGGATCCGTCAGATCGATTCCCAAATGCCTCATGCACAGTCCCACGTAGACATCTTCGATATAAACAGCTTTAACATGTGCAGACGCCTCCAGTATCCTCTTGGGTAAATCCAGTGAGAACACATAGCCCAGTCCCATGGCATACGGTGGGTATGTAATCTCGGGGAAGACCGAAACAGGCAGACACCACTTTGATGTGGTGTCTCGAAGAACAGGAGAACCCCTCGCCAGCATTCCCGTCATGTAGAGGTGTCGGGGAGCTTTCAGAAGCATGTCAACCAGGTTGTGGACGTTAAGGAAGATGTCTGAGTCAACTTTCATGGCGTAGGAGGTGTTGGGGCAATGAGAGCTGAGCCATTCGAACATGACCATGGTTTTAATGGTGAGGTTATTGTAGCTATCCAAGAAGTCACTCTGGAGAATATCGTGATGTCTCTGGCTTTCCTGTAACACCTACAGAGGGGGAGATAGCAGACAGAGGTTATAGCAAACAAGCTAGCAACCAGTTGCTTATTTACACGTCCAGCGGACACAAAGCAGCAATAGCATTCATTTGGAGTCATGTTTGTGGTGACCTGGCGAATGTATGTCAAATATTCCCTCTCCTTTCAGTTCTGATCTTCTGGTCTGATCGCCACCAAACTCATTTTTTGTACGTTTTCCTATAAAAGCCGGCAACATGTGTCAATTTATGCTTGTCATGTGTAGTCTTTTTTTTTCTTTTCTTTTTAAATAGAATTACATATTCAAAGAAATCTACTCACTTAGGACAAAACTACTTGGTTAGATTTACGAAAAGATTGTGAAATAGTTTGGTTGAGGCAACAACATTACTTGGTTAGATTTTGGAAACGATTGTTAAATTACTTAGTTAGGTTGATGCAACAAAACTACTTAGTTAGGTTGATGCAACAAAACTACTTAGTTAGGTTTATGCAACAAAACTACTTAGTTAGGTTTAAGAATAGATCGGGAAATACTAAATTAACTTGAGGCAACAAAACTTAGTTAGGTTTAGGAAAAGATCGTCGTTTGGGTTACAATAACCACAGAAGTAACTACATTATGCAAGTTACGCGAAAGATAAATCAACCTTGACTTCTCCCTTCACATGGGGAATGAACGGCGGTCTCTTAACTGAAGGATCGCTGGTTGTTAAACCCACCCACCTCGCCTCCTACCCACCCGGCGCATGCTTTTGCGGTCTTCATTCTTCCTCGCTCACGATTACGTGGTTAACATAAAAAATAATTCCATGGGATATCTATGAATTGCGGCGCGTTATTTCTTTGTAGGTATAATTGCGAATGCCGGATGAGACCAGCCTGACCAGCTAGTCGCTAACTTTGTCTGTCGGTTGCTGCTGGGCAGGTTGCTTTAAATGGGTTGCCTGCTGCTGCTACGAACAGGGTCGATGAGAGCGGTGGAACTGAACCTGGATGGCAAACCAAAACTGAAAGACAATAAAAAGCATGGACCATGTGGGCTAATGTGGGAAACCTATAGGGTGATGTATCTCTTTGAGTTTGTAACTTAAAGTGACTGCTGTCACATTACACATCATCATTTGATCTGTTGTTAAGATGTAAATATTGTGCAGCGTTAATGTTTCAGTGCCTTAAGGTACAGTGCCAAAAGCAATGTAAGAAGTTGTTCACTGTTGTCCTCACATCCCAGCATACACAGAAACCAGTTTAGCTCTCTGTAATGACATGTGTTTGGATGCAGCTTTGCAGTAACCCGGCATCTCCACCTTCTTTTCTTTCTCTGCTCTGATTCCCCCGTGACTTCTGCGTTCTCTGAAGCACTCGCTGTAGCTCACTTATGTTGGACTATTCATTTTGCAGTTAGTAAGAACAGAAATGCCCTTTGGAATTCAACAACTTGTAATAGATCAACTCACCTGCTCTTGGATGGTTGCTGTCCCATGTTCCTCTTTTGACTTCCCCAGGAGGAAGTAGCGGCTGATCACTCTGCCCAGCACTGTTGTTTCTTTGCCCCACGTGTTGCGGATCGTGTCGCGGGCCTCTCTGTTGTGGGGTGCGACTGGGATCATAACAACCAAGAATGGTCTTTCTTGCCAACATCTATGTGGTTCGTCCACTATGAAACCGTAGCGGCGCGGGTACGCCACAAAGTACACTGAAGGGCCATCTGGTGAGATCTGTGCAAACAGATAAGGCTCGTGTTTTTGGAGTGTTGCGCCTCAACGATTCATCTTTGTTTGTTTTTTATTGTTAACTCAACTACACTAATATTAGTTTTATGTTGAAAGACAAAACATGGAGCTATCAAGATGTGTTCAGGCTAAAGGTAAAGGGAGTGTTTGCCTTTGCTTTATTTGTGCAAATTTGACTGTTGGTGCAGTCTGTGTTTAAACCAAAACTGCCAATGTAGCGACTGTACAGACGTTCCCTTTAGCTAGCTAGCAACATTCGGGTGTTTACACATCCCATAGCTAAATCATTTCTATTCATGCACACTTGATTTTGCTTGCAATTGTGTTGATTCTAACACAAATGGTGTGTTCTGTTTGAACACACCATTTGATAAAATCTCTTGTATTGGCATTAATTAGCAACTTGTTAACATTTGCGCATAATAAGCTCATTACAAATCTCATTTTACTGCCTGAATTATAAACAGATGAAATTCAAAAGCTGAATTTTAAACAGTCTGTCTTGAACATGAAAAAGTATTGCTTGACTTCAACACATTTCTATGGTAGCAGCATGATGAAATAATGCATGTTAACAGTTACTTAATACTGCTAATGACTCGTCTAAATCAGATAAACAAGGAAAACATATTATGACTTTTGGCCATTTTGACAGCTTCCTTTGTTTCAAGATGACACCAAATACACTTACATCCTGCACTGAAGTAGTTATATTGTGGTAAGATTGGCTTGACAGTGACCTTGTCGTCCAAAACTTCAAAGAAAATGACACGTTGAGGCTTGACATGTAGAAAGTTAACATGAAAGTTCCAATCATGAGTGACAGCATCAAAAGACACAACCATCGTCTCGCTCTTGTCCACGGAGTCTTTTCACTGTCAAGACAAAAGTGAAAGTTATATCTTTAATACCTCATAACCTCACATCAGGAGCACTTTACTAACTATTATGCTATTGGAATTAGGAAGCACTTTGCTAATATTGCGGCCCTCGTCAGTTGTGATTTATGTGTAACTGATTCGAACAAATGAAGGAGTCTCCATGAAGATCTGCATCCATTAGAAACCGTCACAACCGCGAGCTGCGCTGGGCTTACTGCAAGCTCTAAAACATTTGCAGAGAAGCATTGTATGTATGTTAACATATTTATGCATGTTGATTTTTTTATTCCAACCTTTATTTAAACAGATAATCTTATTGAGACACAGGGTCTTATTCTCAAGAGAGACCTACTGGACATGCTTTACAAGCGTCTCTATAGACTGAGGACATATTCTAATTAATAATAGCCCTCATGGAACATACTGCACTCAATCAACAGAAACATGAAGCTCCAAAACCACATTACTGCTTTCAGTTTGGTGCAACGAAAGTATGCATGCAGAAACCTGGCCATTCGTATCACAACAGAGACATTCATCAAGCATTGGTTGGTGCAAATGGTGGAGAACTGCTATAACCGGTCCTGGCTCAACGCAGAAGAAAAGGGGGTTTGACCTTCGATTGTTTGAGCTGGGCAGAGCGGGGATATCAGTGTGGACACTGGACACTTGTATTAATACCAGGGGTAAATGTAATCAGCTTACATAATATCTAGATACAAGTTTTTAAATGCAAGGTGTAAACTCACAGAATAAACAGCATTTTGCTCCAGATTGAAACATACTGAAATCTTAGTCAAAACTATTTTTTTTAAACTGTCGGAAACGCTACAAACTTTGACAAGTATGACTCAAATTGCCCCCCTTTTTTATGTTGGTTGAGGTATTCTGAGTTTGTGGTGAGACATTCTCACCAGAAAAGCAGAACACAAGAGGCAGGTCTCACAGTCTGGAGTGTACGAACAGCCCAGTAATGTGTGTTCCACTTTCACTAAAAGCTACAGTATTAAACTCTCACTGTTTCAAAGGCATACAGGATGAACAATCAAATATTCTGGAAAAAATAAACTTGCACCCCACCCTGTTGAGGGTTTGCTTGTGCGATATAAGCAACATGTTTGAACAAGCAGGCAATGCAGGGGCTTGTTTTTGTCATGACGGTATGATGTCTGAGGGTTCACATGAGGGAAGCTGCACAATGATTTAAGGTTTAGGTCACTGTGACAATGCTCTTCTGACATATATTCAGGGGAAATGACATGCAAATGAAATGCGTTTATCTGAGTCAGTGCAAACACATATATTTGTATATAATTGTACAGATTCAACGGAGGAAAACGTTTTGTTTAGATATGTATTCACATCTCTTTTCATCACTTTTTAAAATCGTGAATATTTTAAAATAAATGGAGAATGTGAATGTGACTAAATGAATGTGTGGAAACCAAGGGGGGCGAAATTTTGCTTTTCTTGTTGCATACTAGATTACAGATTCCAACTACAAAGTCATTAATGATACATTTATACATTAGACATTAGCTCCAGTGTTTGAAGGGCGTGGAGACTCTACTGCAATCCATCGGACTGATCTCTTTTAACGGCAGCCAGACACTATTTCTATTCAAAGCCTCCCTACTCAGCAAAGCACAACGAGCCTCGGACTTCACTGTACGACCGTTTAAAGTCGATACATTTGAAATAAACTGAAGTAACATTTGGACTCACCATTTGTAAACCGAGCTCTCCAGCATTTTTGACAGAGAAGGATTTCCGACGGCAGTGACAGCTTCGGCGAGCTACCGTACAGACAGCAGTTAAAAATGAGGATGTTGCTGCAGATGTGTCACATCTACAGTATTGTGGTTACGTGTGAGTGTGGCAGACAAGCGCAGGAGGCCTTCTTCTCAGCAGACACTGAGAGCAACACGATGCGGGACAAACACATGTGACGACAGGAGCCCGTATTTTTCATTTAAACGCTGGTGTTGGATGTGCCTCGGCTTAGCGTGCAAAGAAGCTGATGAGTGTGTTGTGAGTGGAAGCATCAACATGACTCGACATGCATCTGTATAACTTTGAGACGTTATTGCGTCATTACATTTACCAGAAAACATGACAGCTCTCCCTATTTGTATCCAGCGTAATCTCTATCTCTCTTATTGATTTTAATAGTTGCTGCAATTTGAAAGTTTCATAAAAGTCTATTTTCTCTACTTTTGCATTTAATGTGGCTCAACTTTCTGTGTTGAAAGACATTATAATAACTTAAAAATGTAGTAAAAATGTAGCCAGTACACCAATGTTTCATAACACTTCCTGCTAAAACCTTTTTGCAGCATGAGGAAAAAGTGAACTTTGGTTTTAGTCTGTGCATTGAAAATGCTTTGAGTGAATGTTGAGTCGCACGTGATTCTCTTTAAAGGGGATTTTCTTATTGCTGTGTGTTTTCCGCTTCTTATCTGCACTGAAAACAGATAGAAATGCACAATTACGTCCATTGTGACCTCAATTCAGACAACACTATAACATCAATGTTGAATACATTGTAAGCCGTAGACCTACTTTAAAAATACCCGACAAAATGTTCGAAAACAAAGTTCTGCTTGCGCAGTAGCCTGTTAACACGATGATAATTGTTATATTAAATTGCTGATGTTAATTTAGTAATTTATGGCAAAAATGGCTCAGCTTTCATCAGTTCCTGTGAATCTTTGATTGGTGGCGATAAGAAGAGGCATTGGTTTAGCATGTAAATCTGGAAACCAGAGAACACTGCTGCACTTTCCCATTTGCCTAATATCTCAGCGTCGTAATCACGATCATTTCTGGTATTGTGGCGTTACTGCGTTGCGTCGGAGACGTGGCACCATCTAAACTGTACAGCTTTTCCGTAACTCCCCCTCATTAAGGGTTTGAAGAATATACTGTATCTCCGACCGCTTAGTCTTTGCACCATTTTGAACAAACTCTAAAGCTTCTAAGAAGAACTCTTTGCAATAGGAAGCTTCATGAATACGGCCCTAGTTCTCTAGTAACTTCATGTTACTCACTTTCTGGATATAAAGATGTGTGAAGAGAGTTTTGGTTCTAAAATAATAAAAACAATACTTCTAAAACCTCTGTGCAAAGTTGATCAAATCTCCAGTGTATGAGGGACTTTCTATGAAGGAAGTGAATGTGTTATCTTCTCTTATGCAGGCTATTTATTTCTCAAAAACTGTAGTCTGATATGACGGAAGCACATGCATATGGCGGGTGCATGAGAGAGGGTTTATTGTTCATTTGAAATACTAGTATCAGGTGAGCTATTTAACCCTTGCTGTCATAGAGATATTTTGTTTATTTCGTCTGTGTACTAAGATTAAAGCTGGTGGGCCTTTTGTCAAACGAGTTCACACAATGCTGTTTGGGCCCATAGCTGCCATGGAAAGCTCTCTGTGTTTCATAGCACACTGGGGTTGTAGCATACTCCTAGCTGCTGCTCCGTCACTGCGGTCTATCCCATATAGAAATGACTCTCACTGCCAGAGGAGGCAGATAAAAGCACTCCAGCTTTAAGGAATTTTAAACTGAAGTAAAAAAGGAATATCCTACAGTGCTCACTTGCAATGAGAATGATGTTTTGGTATGTCCCCCTTTGGCCTAGACTGCTATAGCACTGTTGGGTGGATAGCTATTACATTTTGTGCAGACATTCATGATCCCCAGACGATGAACCCTAATGACTTTGGTGATCGACTGACTTTTCCTCTGCGCCACCAAGAGATTGGTTTCAGTTGAAATGTCTGAATGAATGTTGGATGGATTGCCATGACAGTTGGTACATACATTCACGTTCCCCAGCCTGTCCTTATGTATTCATTCTAATGACGTCCCGAATCCAACCTTTACGAAACTTTGTAGTTTATAAATATCAACAGAAACTGTTGATGGCTGTGATGATTCAGCCGAATGGAAACCAATCAACCACAGCGTACATTTACACGTCTGTGGGAATGTACGCTATAAGCACCACATCTGTGAGACATGCAGTCATGAACCTTTGAACTTTTAATGGTTTTTACTTCCTGAAATGCTTCTCATAAATACATCATCAGTCCAGAAAGACACAGACACCAGTGGACATTTACCACCTAACTAAGGTCAAGTGGTCAACATTGTTTTGTGATGATAAATAATGATTTGGAAATACACACATTTCAACATATTAAAGTCTTATTTGAGATTGCCTGAACCTCTTTAAAAACAAGGGAAGATTATGTTTAATACATGCTTTGATTTGCAGCCTATTTGGTAAACTCTTGCAGTCTCGTCTGGGCGACTGTGGCTGAGTGGAGAGTAGGGCCGTGTTTCAATCAGAGGGTTGGCGGTTCAAACCCCGGGTCTGGTTGCACTGCAGCCACAGCCAGGGTTGCATGCACTGATTGCAAGTCAATGTGTCCTTGAGCAAGACACTTAACCCCAACAATTACTCCCGTAGCTGTGCCTACAGTGTGATTGCATCTGAATTGTAAGTCGCTTTGGATAGAAGTGTCAGCTAAATGACTGTAATGTGTTCCTGCTTGCTCTTTACCGTATGGTGTTGTTACTTCTTCTCTGAAAGTATTGTTCTGTCTCGGCCTTCCTTTCACTAGCAGTGATGAGGTCATGTTTTTATTACAAGTTCTACCTACAACGACATTGTAACATCTGCCTTTGGCCATTCAGTGTCTCCTTTACATTAAAAAAAGTGTACGAGGGAAACTTTGCATTGGTCATTTTTCATTGTCGATGTAAAACATGTGATGGTAGAAATTAATTCTGGCATCTGAAACATTGTAGTTACTCACAATCTGATATTACAGGAATACTCACTCGCAAAATGACCATCTATACGATCAATTACTCGCCCCGTCTTACCTTCAACTTCAAAAGAAAACTGGTTTCTTGCATGCCTCCATGGTGAACACATGTTTTGGGGATGATTTGAAATAAAAGGGGGCATTTTTAACAGCAAAACTATTTGAAATCATCTGTTCACAAACGCTCACACAACTGGTGCAGCATTTATCCAGTCGTTGGCTCTCTACTTCCCAAACACATGCACCATCGCTAAACATTATTTAAAATGGACTGGCAGCGTGCAAGCGCAATACTGTTAATGAGGAAATGTTTCAAATAGGAAGGGTTTAGCAAAGATACATGTGTTCGGAATGTACTAAGCATACGACTGGATCAGGTAGGGGGTTGGATGTCCGTTTGAAACACTAGTGTCAGGTGAGTCATTTAACCCATGTCGCTTCTGTCACAATAGTTTGACAGCAATTACAGCCTTTTTCGTTTCTTTTTTATGTGCAGTGACATTAAAGCTGGAATGCAGGGCTGTTCCATAGAAATGAACGTCCTTGCAATGAGTTTCCACAATGCTGATTGAGCCCATCACCGCCTGTATTGGCAGTATACCGTAGTCGTGCTATCTGGTGTCTATGGCCCATGTTTACCTGCAGGTGAGCTTCGCATCTCCTCCGTCCCTCAGAGTGTTCTCTCAAGGTCTTACTATTCAATCTATTTGACTTAAATCCTTCCTCTGAATGCTGAGTATTTTTTTTTAACCAGGTTCATCCACTGCAGAAACGTAGCTTCCGCTATACTCCTGCTGCACCGTTGCTATGGTCTCTCCTATATGGAAATGACTTTGACAATGCCAGCTCAACATAGCTCAGCTGCTATTTCATTTAGGGAACCTTAGTTCAGCTCGGATTAGCGCAACAGAGTGTGAAACTGCTTTTAGTGCGTAAGAGCATCGGAACAGAAGGTTTAACAATGCCATCAATACAACCAGCAGAGTTGTAAGGGAAACAAAAATGACTGTGGGGGAAGAGGAAGTGGGCTGTCGGTCAGATAAATGTCAAAGAGAAAGAGTGTGAGAGGAGGAAAGTATGAGGAAACAGCTTTCAGAGAATCTGGTTAAGCTGGAGCCAGAAATGAAATCAGACAAGGGGAATTGGGGAAGTAAAAAGAAAAACAGTTGTAGTCAGACGACAGGCATCCAAGATGTATAAAACAACTCCTATATTTTTTATTTGCTTTCAGTTAAATTATTTCAACCAATATATCCAAAGAATAGTCAAACAAATGAGCAGAAATCAAAAGACAACCACTATACTGTATATTGCCATCGAATATAACTCAAATAATTAATAATTGTATCAAACAGTCTCAAATATCCAGAATTCATTGGTTCAAATAAGACAATGACAGTTCCTTGTGTAAATTCAAAACATTATCCACTTTGCTTAAATATTATGGTAATAATCTTGGTTTCTTAAAGCTCACAAAGAAGAATGTGGTCTGGTTCAGCTTGGAGTCCGACTATGTCTGCAGTGAAGCCCCCTTTGGCTGACTGGTAGTGGTCTCCATTCCAGAGTGACAGGTCCATAACATCAGTCCGTTAGCAGGGTGGTACTGCCGTGAGCGCCCATCCATCTATTCATCCATCCACATATCCATCTATTCATCCATCCATCCATCCATCCATCCATCCATCCATCCACATATCCATCTATTCATCCATCCATCCATCCACATATCCATCTATTCATCCATCCATCCATCCATCCACATATCCATCTATTCATCCATCCATCCATCCATCCATCCATCCATCCATCCATCCATCTATTCATCCATCCATCCATCCATCCATCCATCCATCTATTCATCCATCCATCCATCCATCTATTCATCCATCTATTCATCCATCTATTCATCCATCCATCTATTCATCCATCCATCCACATATCCATCCATCCATCTATTCATCCATCCATCCATTCATCCACATATCCATCCATCCACCCACCTATCTATCCACTAATGAAAAGATGAACAGAATGAAAGCAAAAAGAGGCTCTGAGTCTCACACACAATGTAAGAGTTACAACTCTCACAAAGAACAGAAATTGTAGAGAACAAATCACTGTTGTGTATAGGTCTATGCATAAGTTATGGAAGCTGTACAGAGACTATTGTAACAAACATTAAAAACAAAGACTGGTTATAATGCTCACCAACCTTCTAAAAGCAGACACTTCTGAAATAAAACAACAGAAAATAAACATGTTTTTGGAGGGACATCTCCTTTTTTCCCTTTGTTAGTTTTTATCATTTCTTAATGGCCGGACAGAAAACAAGTATACTTCATCAACAAAAGACGTTTCTTCTCCTCCATATTAAAAGAGGCGGCGAGAAATGATTGTGTCATTTACTCTGTTATCTATATTTATTTGAATACTTTTTTTATCTAAATGGGTGTTCATGCAAATAGAAAAAGCCAAGTCCTTCATGATTTTAGCTCAGTGGTAAAAGATGTTCGGTCGCTTCTTGGCCAGCTCACCTCTTGATGAATTGTCTAGTTGCTGATTACTGGGTTACACGGTGAGCTGGCTGGTTTGCAGTCTCTCGGTGCCTATTAGCTCAAGAAGTAACGCCTTTTAGTCAGCTGAAAAACTAGCTGCATCTCCATACACACCAGCTAACTGTGCTTTCTCAGTAATTAAGTTCAGCCATTGCTTCACACATCACTTATTATCTTGATATTCTTGCCATTTCTTTTATGTCAACCATCGTAGCTTCTAAGGACCAAACCAGGAATTGTATTTCAAGAGGTTGACTTGTTGTTTTAAGGTGGACTGGTATTCCAAAAATCATTGCTTGAAGTCTGCCTCGTTTACTGACAAGCCACCTAGTCCACAGGTAGATGGATACACCGAGAACTCAGCTAGGTAGAAGGTCGACTGGCATTCTGAGATTACGCTACTTTTGTTTTTTCGGTCGACCGCCATTTCCGAGTATTTAAGCAGCTGACAAATCAACTTGTGTTCCGGGGTACACAGCTGGTGTGTGATGGCAATTCAAGATACTTGCTTCTTTTTTTGTGCTCCGAAGTCCAACTTGGTAGCTTATTGGACAGACGGAGCGCTCCTGTTTGTGCATACGTACTCACTCATTGTTAGTAACCTTTTCATTGACTTGTCCAGTTCATCCCTTCACAATGTTCAATCTTGTCTTCAGACTCTCTGCACCAGGCAAATGTGTATGAGCAGTCATGTTGTATCATAGCGCTCCTTTCCAATGGCCATGGCTGCGCAGCTTACATACCAGTGTGTCTCAGTCTGTACCCAGTTGCTGTGTCCAAAACCAGCATACGATCAGTTTTACAATCTGAATCTGTTTTTGTATGCAGTCTATCCAACCGTTGGGCTTATACAGTCTTAAAGCAATCCTTTGTTCAATCTGCAGGCAGTCCTCAAGTCAAGTAGTCCCTCCTGAAAACCAAGACTGTACACCATCCAAAACCTCACTGAAACCCAGTCGACCAACCAGTCCATCTCATTTCCAAAGCCAGTGTAAAAACAGTCTGTCAACTGGTGTGTAATCCAATCCCAGTTGAGCAGTCCCTCTACCAGATGTCAGAGCTTAGTTCTCTGCTGGTGAGCGGTACAAAGGTGCTGTTCAGGTGGAGTTCTGGCTTCTTCCCAAGCGTACTGCTGTGAGGCACCTGGAAAAAACACAGCACAACAGTGGTCAGAAGGAACCCTCCCCCAAACCACAACGCCTAGCAAGACATCTAGAGTTAAACAGAGAAAACAGGGTCTGTAATTCTACAGTATGTACAGTACTATTGCATGCCAATAGTGCACCATGCCTCATATATGTGACAACTATACTGTATGTGACAGCTAATTCCCAGCCTGTGAAAATCAATACATATTTTAGATTGGATAATATGAAGATACTATTTTAATTCTACATTTTCTTTTATCCAAACAGACCTCTTGTTCCCCAGTGATCTGCTCTGAACCCCTGGGGAGAAAAGAGGGGTTTTATTTTTAATTGATTAAACTCTGAGTACATGCACATAAACAACAGCATGGACATTGAATGAAAGGATACACTGTTGCTGGATGCTAGAAACTATCTAAGAACTGCAAAAAAGTAAGCAACAAAAAAACCCAACAAGAAGTGGTCCAGTCTTTTTTTCCCCCTCACCTGTCCATTCAGCAGTGTCATAGGGATGTTGCAATAGACGTGGCGCCCTCCGGGGCCCAGAGTGGAGAACTGCACGGTGGAGGGAGGAGGGAGGGGGGGCGACATGGAGGAAGGCTGTGGGGGAAGCTGGAACTCGTAGCTGCGGCAGAAATGCCTCATTTGGGCCGCTGTGGCAGTGTGGCCGCCTCCCAGCGGCAACGTCATCTGGTTGTAGTCGGGAATCTCTGTCGCTAAGGCAACCTGTAGAGAGACAACATGACTCTCTGTTAACGCTTATAGAGTATTATTCCAAGAGGCAATTCAACTTTAGGTCTTTATGCCAATGCTATCATTTCTGGATGAACTGTGAAAGCCAATAATCGTCTTTGGATCCAGTCTGGGCGAATAATTGTGGTTCTTTTTAAACGGCAATGGTGGAGATGCAGGCAGTGCAGCCAATGTAGCGGCACGAGGGCTCGGTCTCTAATGGGGCCCAAACATGGGCCGTCTGGGTAATCATGCACAAAGTGTACTCAAGAACAGAGGAACCTAAGTGGCCCAGTCTCTTTAAAATGTAGTTTGACGAAAGCACTTTAAAATATGCTAACCCATGTGTGTCATTGTTACATTTGTATTACATTTTCAAATGACGTGCCGCTAGTCTGCATAAATGCCGCTGCATTTTCTTTTCTTTTCATGTTTAGATATGCAGGAGGTGAGAAAGTTATTTGTGATGGGGTGGGGGTGATAACGGCCCCCGCTGCACACACACCACACACCATGTCCTGGAATGCTTCTGTGAAATCCTGACCTATAAAATCCAAGATCTGTGTGTGATACTGTGTTTGTGCGATGCGTGCATCTATATGTGTGTTTGCGTGACTGTGCGCACATCTCCCACGTAAAAAACGTTTGCACCGGTGTCTGTCATTAGCACATGACACAGCTAGTTTATAGAAACATCAAAGCCGAAGTAAGACATCTGTCTGAAGTGAGACAGCAGCTGACCTGATGATGTCCATGGCGACTCTCATTGGGGGGCGCCAAGGAGGCGGAGGTGGTTGTCATGGCAATGGTGGAGACGGTGGTCTGTAGGTCACCAAAGAGGCCCTGTTCACCGGAGTCCATCACCTGTTACCATAGAAACACAGTTTACATTGTTTACACTCTGCAGATTTATGCAACATTTTTAATTAGTCAAAGAAGATCTGATCTTTGCAGATGCGACCGCAGTGAGAGGAAACGTTGGGTTTAAAGATAAGACACGCTATTCTGTGTGTTTCTCATGAAAAGAACAAAATGACCATTTGTACATCATTTATACTGGTGTATTCCTGTGAGCCATGGAGCTCCATTGTTGTCCAAAAAAACCGTTCAAAACATCAATTAAACAAACAGCGAGCAGCCTTCCTTTGGAAATCATTGGGGTGCATTTTTTAAGGAGGGCTCGAGGCTTCGTACCAGGATATGGAAAACTCAACAGTCATCCTCTGTCCTCTGACACTACGAAAAATAAGGAATAACAAATCATGGCCTTGTTATTTAAGTGGATTAAGAACATTTGTATCACGGTTCAAGTTCCCTGAGCAGTATTTTTTACTCTTTATACAATATACCGTATTTCTGGAAAGTTAGTCTTCAAACAACAGTTGCTACATGTCTTCTGGCGTAGTTCACATACTACGTGTACAGACAACCACTTTGAGAGAAATACGATTGCAGATTAAAGCCAGAGATTCAGAAAATACTCAGAGGATGAAATCACAGACTTGGTTTGTTTCCTTTGGTCTGAAACTATCTTGCAAAGGTTCACTCTGTTGCATTTATGTATTTAGTTCATTTCAGTTAACGCTATCCAAGTCCAAGTGAACTAGGACAGGGAAACAACCGTCACATGGATTCAGGCAGTCCATAAAATGTCATCCTCCAACGTTGCGGTGGCGGCGAGGGGGGTCAGAACACAGCTGATTGCTGATTCAGTGTATGCTGCTGAGCGTCATGGATTACTGGAATTCTTCAGAGTTCTTGCGCCATTTTTCAAGAAGTTAGGTGACGTTCCTCGGCCAATGAATTGAGGATGCACTACATTGTGTTGTAACACAAGCATAGACAACTGCAGACTATCAGATGCCAATGTCTAAGTCACAAAGCCCTGAAGGTCAGGATGTGTGGTGACTTACGATGGCACTGCTCTCACCTGGCCTAACGAACAGACCTAAAGGTGTGAGCGTCCCCTCTGTTCCACTCATATCGTTCACTCTGTGTTTGCTTCTCAGTGATTATTCTCCAGTGCCAAGCAGAAGCAGAACACTTCTTTGCTAATCAGGGCATACACCACCTGAGGTGTTAACACATGGTAAACATGTACACATTGCTTCCCCATTGTGACTCCAATTTTCATACATTACCTGTATTTAGCAGACATTTCAAAGGCCATCTGTTTGTTGTGAGTGTATGCGCCCTCAGGGGAGCATAAGTAACTGTGCTGACATCATTTCCGCAGCTAATTTTATATTTTACTTTTAGTCGGCTCCGAGACATGCCACGGAGATCTCCTGCCTTTAAACCTGTAGCTATACGCTCTCTGTTTGCTCCATGAGTAGAAGGAAAAGGGTGTCAGTGCTTATTCTTTAAAACCTGCAAATTCAACTGTTCTCTCCAACTATGTGTTAGCAAAAAGTAAACGTTGCTCTTTGGTACTAGGTAGTTAATGCAAAGGTCTGAGGTTGTGCTCATGCAAACACTGCCAGTGTGTAAATGACCATTTGAGACTTCCGTCTACGGCAGTATACCTGGCGTCTGGACAATGTCTCTCTGCGTTTAGCAGGCATCTCGTAGACCACCTGTTTCCAAAACTTAGACGACAGCTCATTGCTCTTAGGACCCCTCCACTTGATGATGGATAGAACCTGAGGAGAGTAGAACACGTCATTTAGTGGTCTTATTGCTTGTAGTCTCCCGGTGTCTGACGCTCAGATCGCACCCTTCTTCTGTTCATCCCTCTCTCTCTTATACCTTGATCGTATGTTTGAGTGCTTCCACCTCTTGGTAGTTGATGACATTCTTCAGGTCTGCACACTCTATCATGATCACCTGGACAGCACAGAAGAGGGTTTTAAGAAGGGAGAACAGAGCAGCTTCTCAAGCATCTCTCCGTATTTGTATTTCACGTTTCCCGTTCACTTCCCCACTCATCACCTTGATCTCCCCGGTAACCAGCATGGAGTGGAGGCGCGTCTCAATCTGGAAGATGCTCCAGCCTCTCTTGGCGACAAACTCCGGAGTCAAAACGATGATCAAACGTCTGCTCTGCTCCACGCTACGAGCCAAGTCCTCAATGTAGGCTGGGAGAGGGAGAGGGGAGAGGCATGGAGGCAAAGTTAGAGCGAAACAGAGCAAGCAGAGCGTTAGAGAGGAGCCTCATTTAAACATCAACATAGGGTCTTCAATTTAAAAATAAAGAAATATATAAAACTGAAAAACAGTTCCAAACTAAATCTATGGAAAGTGAATGTGTTCCTATTATTGTTTTTCTATTTTTCTTTACATACAAATAAATATATTTCTCAAAATGCTTCTATTCCTTTAGTCGCACATTTGTTTCTCAAAAATAACAAGAACATAAAAAGAGATAAAAACACAGCGTGTCATTTATTACCAAAGGAAAAGGCAGAAACAAATAAGATTGGGGAAACCTCCCTGTGTAGTATCTGCTGGGCCGCCCTTCTGACTGACAGAAATGCTTGTGCAAGAGCTTTGGCTCTGATACCGTGCAGTGGAATCAGCTCTTAAAGGGGGATACACCAACACCAGCTTTCACTTCTCAGTAATGGAGGGAAAAGTGAACTTGAGTTGGTGAATCTGCAGGTGAGGAGATGCTTCTTTTCATCCCCACCGTTGTGTTTTTGCTTCAAATGATTCCTTTGTGACATTCTCAATGTTTTTTTGTAACGAGTCATTATTTCTCTTTTTTTCTCTTCAGTTAGCGGAAATGTCTGAAAACAGTGTTCTGTGATGAAACAGATTGCCTCTCTTTGTACGTCTCTCCTCCTGCCATCTCTTCGCCTGCTAACTAAATTAATGACAGAGACTTTCCAACAACACATTGCAATTTCACGCTCAATTTGAGGGGCACAAATAGAACATCCTAAAAATTCCGTCCCTTTCTTTCTCTCTGCTGCTCTGCTGTTCCATCTCTCTCTTTTCCTCCCAGTTAACCTCCCCCTCCTCCCCTCCTGCCCCTCACTTCCTCTTCCTGCTCTCTATTTTTGAGGATTATGTAAATCAATTAATGAAATAACACAAATCAATGACCCCCGTCCCCGCCTCTCCCTGTTCCCGTTGTTTGTTTCTTGCTCCCTCGTTCATTCTCGGAGGGCTAATGGAGTGGATAATTGAATGGTGTATTTTGGGTCGATTGCCATGTTGCTCTGTCAATGGCTTTGGTGAGCATTGAAAAGGCACCTCTCTGTGTGATTCATTCATTTTCACACTGCGTAACCTTTAGTTCGTACGCGGCTCAGGGAGTGTGCGGTTTTGCACGGTGGACATTTGTTTTCAGGATGTTTTCAGGGCATTTGTGGAGGAAATATGACTTTGTGTGTTTGTGTCGTGACTGTGTGTTGGGAGGAGGCGTCGTTTTGCCAAAGGGTAATTTATTATGAACCATTTTTAAAGGAAATGTATTTATGTATTTCAGGAGGAAAATGTTAAATAGTGCAAAGAACACACATTAGTTTGTTTCTTTATAGCCAAATTATGAAGTTATTTTCATCGGCTACATTCTTTTTAGGATGTTTTTTTGGACAAGCTGAATTAGAGGTTATGAAATGCTAATGCTAGGGGAGGATGGCTCAATATTTCATTTAATTAATGCATTAGTTTGATAGTACCCAGGTGCCCCGGTGACTACTGAATGTGCTTCATGATAGTTTTTTTAGCAGGTATTCTTCATAGTCACTCTTTTTGAAGCACATAATCACATTGTCAAAGTAAAAAGTTATATGTTGTCTATTTGTAAAAAATACCACAAATTGTAGAAATAAAAAATCATTATTATGAAAAAACCCCAATGATTGAATATCTCAGATACATGTTTGTTAGGTTTTGATGAAACCTTAAGAAATGATGTGTGCCACTGCTCTGCTATCTAAACCTACAGTGATTGGCTTAAAAAGAGCACTACTGTGTTAAACTCTCCATATTTGGGTCACAGTATCTCAGGCTCGGAATAGAAAACATACAAGAATGTTGCTTTTCATTGCTCCATGTTTGGTCTCTTAAAACTATGGTTATATTATTATTATATATTATAGTTTCCTTGTTAACCACTTGGCTAAAAGTCAGGACTGTGCTGTTGTTTTTATTTTGCATTTGAATATTAACTTGGATTCTTTCCGGCGATACAGCATTTGCATGTAGAATACAGTGTGTGTGTGTTTGCTGTCTGTGAAGTGGCAGCCAGGAACAAAGACAACAAGATGGACCTACTGAACGTAATGTAAGCTCATGAATGCAAGTCCAAAAGCATATGACTGGTTGACACTTCACTGCATTGGAGCGCTGAAATAGTTTGGACCAGCTATTAGAAAAGATAAGAAGATCAGGTATACTCCTAATATCTCTGGAGGGACATTTGTTCCATAGTACATTCAGAAACATACAAACAACACAGAGCTTCCATGTAACAGTTTGCACATAAACACCTTCTGAATTGTATTGAAAAAAAAGATAGATCATCACTTTCTGTTTTTATCTAATACATTCAGTCCATATTTGCTGCCGTTTAGCCTTTCAAAATCATTTACACTGCAGCCAAAAAGCAGTTTGTTCTCACTCTTGCACACAAAGGGAGGCAAGCAGCATGAACATATTCATTACTGCAACTTGAATAATCCTCCCAATTGTATAGATAACCAGGAAAGCAGTTCATATGTGCATAGGCACAGATACCTTTAACAGTTTCAAACGTGAGTTTATGTGAAACAGGCCTGCAGCTAGAGATGAATTTAACAATGATGGATGTGTGTGTGTGTGTGTGTGTGTGTGTGTGTGTGTGTGTGTGTGTGTGTGTGTGTGTGTGCTGGGAATACTGACGCATCTGTTTATTATAGTATATCTGCCTTTTTTTACTCATATTCTGTATGGTTCAGTGTGTGTCAATAATGGAATTGTGTGTCTGCGTGCACTTGTGTGTGTGTGTGTGTGTGTGTGTGTGTGTGTGTGTGTGTATATGTGTGTGTCAGGTCAGAGCATTGACAGATAGGGCAATACCAGTCATATTTCCCCCTCCAGTTGGAAAGAGAGTGACGCATAACCCTACAAATGATGACAAACGGTGTGTGCTTGTGGTGTGTGTGTGTGTGTGTGTGTGTGTGTGTGTGTGTGTGTGTGTGTGTGTGCGTGTGTGTACTGTGTACACTCCATACTTCCTGTGCTGTATGTGTGGGAATCTGTTGGTGTGAAATTGAGATCTAGACATGTGAAAGACACATATTGTGTGCAATAGTTTCAAAAGGAAGTGAAAACAGGAACTTGTCTGAGGTAGAGCAACACCGTGTTATGTTCCTGTGTGTGCGTGTGTGTGTGTGTGTGCGTGTGGTTGAGTGTACACGATTTACACCTGAGCTCATACACAGACGTGTGTCGTTTTGTAAGTGTGTTATGATGAAGATCAGCATACATTCTTATTTATTCTGACAGAGTGATGGATTCTGGGTATTGGGGGCTATAATGGAGGAGGGGAAGAGAGGCTAGAGAGACAGATAGATGGATGGATACTTACTACTGCTGGGTATTAGATCTCGGTCTGGTATAAACAGCTTGTATCCGTAATGTTTCTCTAAAACGTCCGGCAGGATCTCCAAAGCAAATGTTTCCTCCTCGCTGCTCGACCTGTCGGGGAAGAGAACAACAAGTACGGCTCCAGATTCAAAATCAACTTGTCAAAAACCTTAATTCTATTGTTTTTACTGTGTGTTTTTCTTATGTGGCAAAATGGGATAACAAACTACATTTTGAGTTGCCTTGTTTTGGAGATAGAGATGTCTGCCTTTACTTAAATATAATGGGACTATTTACCCCGAAAAACTCAACAACAATGTATCGTTCCAGGAAACATGACCTGGTTAGTGAAGATAACCCACAGACCTTGCTGTGAGCAGTTTGATGTCGGAACTTTTTTCTTTCAATCACAGTTTCTGTTCACAACAAGGTCTGATGCTTTGTGCACCACCAGCTGAGCGCCACATAGTCCCTTTATATTTGAGAGAAGGCAGACAATATGTGTGTTGAATATGATCATTGAAAATGCAAAAAATAAAGTGTAAATATATGATGTATTTTTGTTATTGGGAATTTAGGAAAGATTAAGAATGCCTACAAAGTCTTGTATGATACAAGACATTTACAAGTGGAGGTCTTTGCTTCTAAAGGTCTGCAGTGAGCCGTAGTAGTGTTGAACTCATTTGTAACTTTAGTACAGTAGTAATGCGTAGCATGCACCCAAAGCAGGAGAAGGGAAATAATGGCTGAAGCCTGATGGTGGCGCTAGACCAAAGTGTGACCATTAAAAAGAATGCTACCAAACCTGGCAATGTCACTGTAATGAGCGTAATGATGCGATGCAAAAATCATTGCGCTTGGCTTTTGTTTGCTCAAGAAATAGTTCCAGCAAGTAACGCCCTCTAAAACCTTGTGCATGGATCAAAAAACAATATCCAACGTGCTAATTAATGAGCTCTGGAGAGAACCAGATTGTTAGCATTGTTAAATAAATACACATGTACAGCAGACACTGACCTGCCCAAACAGTCGAGTTCCACTTTAGTGTAGGACAGATAGGCGTCGTACTCCTTATTATCTGTGAGGAGAGACACAGAGTGAGTGAGAGAACACAATACAGGGCAGGTAGACATCTTTTGGAAATCAGTCAGTTTGAATGATTTTAGGTATTTGCGTCACAATTATCACATTATATTTTTTTGCTGATCACGTTTAAAGCCACGTTTGACCTCTGACCTCCTTACACGCCAAACAGATTCAAATGTATTACTGTGTTTAAGATTGTACTTTCTTGAATGTTGTGATTGTAGATAGTTTACTAGATTTTAAACATGATCAACTGACCCCATCCTGAATGATGATACTCTCTGATCATTCCTACATCTGGACTGAGAATGAAGGGAACCAGCAGTTCATCTCTGGGGCATGAGATCTCAGGAAATCAGAATGGATCATTTGAAGTCAATGCTTTGAATCAATACTGCAACATTACGTCTTTGTAGTTCTCTTTGTGTATTTTGTTTTCTTCATGTAGCTATTATTTATTTGGATTCATTGCTTTGTCAATTTCCCTTTTCAAACGAGTTGAACAACATAAAGCTCATCATTATTCCCTCAAGTTATGACAGAAAAAACAAAGTCAAGTCAAATGAAAAACAAATGTTCATTGTTTTCTCTGAGTGTAGACTTGATTGCGTGTAATTATTGTGTGTGTTGTTGTCTTTTATTCTTTATAACGCCTCACCAACCAATGGCCTTTCACTCACACACACTCATGATAGAGTGAGGGTGTGTACACAACATTTATGCAACAAGTTGGCAACAGGGAAACCTCTTCAACTGTATTCCCTCAAATGTTCTCTTGCTCATGTCTTCCATGTTTGTAGTTCTCTGCTCTCCCTGGATGCCATATGTCTGTTGACATGAGCCCTGATTCTGCTGTTAACACTGCTGTCGTATGGTTGTCCTGCAGTAAAAGGGAGCGCACCCAGCAAGGCTTACCGTCTTCAGTTTCATCACTTCCAAAGTGTCTCCTGTAGCAGAGCATGATCTCCAGGTTGTAACACTTATAAAGTGCTGTCAGGACTCCCAGCAGCAACAATATGACCCCCAGACCTCCAGCCAGCTCCAGACGATACATATCTGCAGTAAGAGAGGAACAGCAGCGAAGGAAATCAATGAGATCACACAGTTTATCAGTTAATGTGACGTAAAAACTAAATAATAGTATATTTTCTCCAATATGTCAGACTTTAAACTCTGTATGACTTCAGCTCAGTTTTATTTGTGTAGATTTGTTCTTCTGTGCGTTTTACAAACACATCTAAGTATATCAAGTCAATCTGCAACAATGTGACTTCAAGATAAATATATATATATACAAATCATTTTTAAATATAAATTACCTTAAGACTGGCAAAATTGACGACTAAAACTGAAACTCGACACTCGAACAATAAACTAGTAAAAAGAGAATTGAAGGTCCCAAATGTTTTTTGAGAAATCACAGATGTATTTAGAAGCTTTCTTAACGGCACATCTAACAACATCCCAGACTATTATTAGGAGCTATACTTATCATTGATAAGCAATAACTCTGGACTTGTGCTCTTCTGCAGGGAGGTCAGAGGCTGAATGAGGATCACAGTTGAACATTCAAATGAAGGCAACATAAGGCGGTGTTTTAACGTTGACTTTGAATGACATGACACTCCCTGTAATTTCAAAAGGGTTGCTAGAAGTTCCAATGCAACTGGGAATTAACGGACCACTGTGCCGCTCTGCGCAGCGTCAGCATCAAAAACATGCGGTGAAGCCAAGGAGAGCCAGACCCTCCAGAGCGGAACCACCAGTGATTATAGGACTCAACGGGTGGCAAGAAGAGGTTTGAAATACCCATGGGGCTCAGTTTTAGAAAATGATCGCTCATTGATGTGTTTGTTCGGCTGTTTTTCTGCCCTCCTGTCATTGTTTCGTCCATCATGATTTAAAGGAAGCGCATGTGACTTTTACTGATGAGTTGTAAGTTGTACTGATCAGACTGGCTCAGTGACTTCAGTTACACAGCAACATTAGCTTATTAACATTAGCCACTATAAGCTACTGGTCATACCAGATTAAGTAAGAATGTAGCAGCAAAGCCCCTGAGTGTATTGAGTGTCTTGAGTGTATTGAATTGATCAATGGTGTATTTACTGCATATGAAAGAGGAGTGAGAGGAGAAATGAGTTATGGGTTATTATTTTCCTATAAATGTGGATCCGGATGCTGACCATTGAACTATTTAGAGAAGCACTGCTTTTTATTGGAGGTGGGGAAGTTAAACCAATTCACATTTGCCAAACCAATCAGACATTCTTTTTCTTCTGTAAAAGAGAAGCACACTGTTTGAAAACTATTTTACAACAAAGGTGAGATTTATGCTTTATGCAAACACCAAGCAAAACGTGACAATGACAATGATGTCATGTCAATGTCATAACATATCTTTCAACTTGAACTCTTACTCCTACTAAGTTCTGCTCGATAGCTTCAGCTTCACAACAGTAACGCTGGCCCACTGACCAATCACACCGCACATGAATGCTGACGTACTTGTAGGCCACCTAGACAGCTCTGACATGTCAAAGAATACGCCCAACTAAAGATCTGATTGGTTGAACACTATGACAATCAACAATATTGTCCCCATTCACTTTAATCTGCAAGTCTACCTAAAGGGCATCGAGCCTCTCTTCTTGCATAGAGACAGAGGGGCTGAATCTGATTGGATTGAAAGCTCTACTTAAAACAAGCTGTGCTGGAAGCAGCGCTGCAGGCTGGAAGCAGAGCAACTGAGGAAGACAGTAGCTGTGCAATGAAAAAATAAGCTAATGGGAAACTTATTAGAATACATGTAGTGTATTTCTGAAAACATATTAAATTATAAAATATCTATAACTTTGTGATTCTGTTTAGGCCAGCAGAGAAGGCCTTGCTGGCCCTGACCCACCACTGTCTATATGTCACATAAGCAGTTCTTTTCCTCCTTTCTGGTTGTATTGTCAAACTGAGTGACATGAGATGAAACATTTTAAGGACAGAGCGTACAATGTAAGGCTTTAAAAATATATATAGTTGAAATGGCTTAATATGTATCTTATTTTTCTCTGAAATGATCTCCCACGATGCATCTTTTTACAGTCCATAATCTGTCTGAAGTTACCACATGTCACCAGTAGACGTCTCCCTAACTCTACTCTGAGCTGCTGCACCACCTTATTTCATACACGAAACCACTGAAGAGGTGGGACAGCGACAGAGTTGGGGATAGGGAGGGAGGGAATGTCGGTCTGAGGGGGGGTATAGTGAAATTGAACTAATTACCAAATATTTGCTCTGCAGTAAAAATAACTGAAATTGCTTCCATTAGTGATGAGTCACATTTAGAGACCTCCGCACCCCCCCCCCCCCCCCCCCCCCCCGTGTTCCTCTCTCTGTCCCTCCCCCGTCACTCCATCACCACTCCCTCCTCCATCTATCTTCCTCAGATATTTTCCATTAGTAATGAGTCACTTGCCGCGGTCTCCCGATATCGTTGCACGGGACAGTGGGAGCAGAATTTGAATGCTGAAGTTTAATTATGCTTTTAACTTATTAGGCATGAAAAGAGAAGTCAACGGTAATGGTCGGGTGTCTGCATGTGTGGGGAGGAAGATGCTGAGGGAAATTTAAATGAGATTTTTTACATAACTTTTCTCCCCGTCGTGCTCTTTGTCCTCTCTCAACCAAACACAGCAACACCGACAACACCTTTATTGAATTCCACAGCCTTTACTCTCAATGTTCAATTCAATTCACTATGCTTTATTGGCATGAGCGTAACAAAGACAATACTGCCAAAGCGTCAAGTGATCATGGCTTCATTAGAAGTGCATTTAGCATCTGTTGCCAAAGCAATTTTGATGATGAAATAAAAATAGCTTTTAAGTTTGTCTCCCGTCGTATCATCTGTCTCATCATTCATTGGAACTATGAGAGGCTGAAAAGCCTTCAGATGCAGCGAACATACAGACTTTTTGGAACCTTAAGTAGATATTATCACTCAACGGCTTTATATACACATTTCAAGTGTCTCGTATTCAGATCAGACTTAAGACACTTTATCCATATCTTTGATTGCAAATCTGACTCCATCTGTCTCGCTTCTACCAGCCGACAAGCAAAGTCGCTGAAGCTCCAACTACAGTCCAGAGGGTGATAGTAGCTGTGTGATAGCTGCCGTAAACGCAACGGGAACAAACGTTGCACACTAGCAATTTAGTCACAACAAGTACAACACGAGACACGAGGAGAACGACTGCTAATGTCAGCATAACAGCTGTCATTATCACAGGGGACACGTCCTGATAGTGGTAATTTGTACAGGCCCGCTTACTGACACAGCTACACTCGGAAGGAGTACGCACTTAACAGCGACTGATGCATTCACACCTTTTCAACATCTGACTAAAATGCATCTTAAGTCCCCTCATGAGGTGGTTTGAGCAATCAGATGGATCATTCCTTCTTGAATGTTTCTTGGGTGCATTTTGTTTTCATTGTATGTGGTCAAAGGGCAGTTTGGGGCTGTATCTCCGTTCCTCATCCCAAATCAGTCCTCACTACACTGCCCAAATCTCTATGTTTTGCCTGTAGAAACCTTTGAATGACATCATAGATTCCTTGTAGTGCCTGTCTGTCATTTTCTCTCAATCCGTCCCCCTCTCCTGTCCGCTCTTTCAGTCGGCCTCCCTCCCTCCATTTTTTTCACCTAATAAGTCTCTCGTCATGGTGGCTGAAGTCAGCTCTTTCTGCTCTGTCAGTCACAATAAGTGGATGCGTACGGTGTGTGTGTGTATTACAGGTGTGTGTGTGTGTGTGTCTGTGCGTGTGTGCGTGCACGCCACACGGATGCACCAACCCGTTAACATCGGCCCACTGTGGGGTGAGAGCACACCCTAATTCAATCACACACACACGGCGCATCAAATCAAGCTTTGTTAACTCGGGCTAACTTACGGTAGCTTGTGCTTCGTTAAGGCTGTCGTGTCGCGTTCAGGCGCGCAAATGTGACCCCGTAAGCTTCAGAGGCTCCGGGGCCGGGAGGCTCTGGAACAGTCTGCCGGCTAGTTAGCCTGGCTAGTGAACTTTTAAAGAAGCAGCCTACAAGGCTGCTAGAGGTGGACGTTATGAATGACTTTGCACATCCACACGGTTATGTTCAGTTCAATTCAAAAGGTCAACAGTCACTGACTGTGTATTTAGATCATATACACCGCTGTTAAACACAGCGTGACCGTCTTTAGTTCAGTCTCTTAACTGAAAGTTCAGTCTGTTGCTGGTTCAACAGTTTTGTTCTGAAAACGTGGCCCCGTATGAGCACTGCTTCTTTGTTTGAATGCTCAGCATCCCCCAAAACAATGTCTCATGGTGACTGTGTGACTTTTTGTGGTTCTTTCAAAAAGCTTTTGACCAGAACGTGTATCACGACTGCGGTGCTTTTTAAGTCAACAGTGAGGGGGAGCTCCGCTGCTCAAAGCTCCTGATTGAGTCAGTGACATTGCTGATGCATCGTACTCAGTTCATCTCAATATGTCTTTGTCCATTCACACACCGCGCGCCACATAGCCTACAACACACATCTGGAAGTTTGTTAGTGAACTTTTAAGAGGTGAGAACAACAACAACAAAATAAATCCATGTGTCCCAATAAAGTCATTTAATCCTGTGATGCTTTTGAATGTTTTGGCTTATTTTTCTGTACCACAGTTTTGAACACAGGAACTACGCACACAATTCTGAATACTCATGAGTCAACAAAAAGACTCAGCAGCACATATGTTTCTACAGCAGGATTATTACGTGTCTACTTAAGGTGATTTACCAGGTATTCATCTTTAGCTGCACACAGCGTTCAATCAGCCACTGCTCTTGTTTTGTGATTGTTGTTTTTGCATCATATTTTGTATAAACTGAGCTGATATTAATGCTTCCTCTTCTAACTCTACTGAAGACGTGCTCTATGTGGAATTGTCAGTTGCTGCACTTTATAAAAAAATTATGATCGTAACAGTGTTAGCCAGCCCCCCCCCACCCCTCAATGCCAGTCAATGTCATTTACAGCTAAAAGCTGAAATATATTATGTTAAAATATCCCTGAACTTCCACTCAAAATCATGGTCAATGTCATTTTTGGTTTCAATGAAATCCTCTTCAGCTGGCGCTCAAAGAGAGTGATGATTAGTCAAAAATTGACCAAATAATGGCACTGAAACCATGCTGTTACACACATTCGCTTGCTCATTTCCCTTAAATCTCCACTGATCACAGAGAAGGAGATGCAGATGAAGACAAAGGGGAGTTTTTAAGCTTTGGGACAACTGAGATGTGGATTGTGCATGTAATGAGCAGAAATTGTCACCTATTGCTGGACTTTCAAAGGGAAAAAATGAGCAGCACATTGTTAAAAGATATATGAACCGTCGTATGAGGAGGATTCGTCTCATTTGAAGCTGACAGAGCAGCTACACAGAAAAGTGCTGCTGTAGCTAACAGGGATACTTTGAACATGAGTAGATGTACGTACTGTATGTGCATGTAGTACATCAAACACAGGACGTGTGCTTTTTAAATGACACTGAGGAATGTGTGTGTGTGTGTATGTGTGTGTGGTACACACACACACTCCTGTGTTCATCCTGGTAATTACCATGTGAAGTAATGACGACCCCACAGTTCCCGTCCTGACCCACTGTGGAGGTGTGTGTCTGTGTGATCCCATGTGTGAGAGTCCCTTGGGTGCTAGATAAGTATAGTAAGATAGATTTGACACCCAAGGCATTCCGCAGCAGTCTTGGCGGGGAGGGTTTTTAGTCCTCCTCTCTCCTCTTTTTTTTACTTTCTCTTCACTTAGACTCCAAATATTCTCACACACCCCTCAGCCTCCCCGTCTTTATTTCTCCATCTGAATCTATTATTTCTCCCTTGTTCTCCATTTCCTCGCCTCGTTCTGTCTCCCACCATTTCTGTGTCTGTTTATCTCTTTCCACATCCCCCCTCCCCTGTCCCTGCTCTTCTGCATCACCAACATTTATTTTTATTTCATATAGAGGACATTCACACAGCCCACTTTGCCGCCCAGAATTCGAGGTAACAGAGACAATTCATCTCCCCCTCCGGCACTGTTCCTCTGTTCCGCTTTGTCTCTCTAGGTTTCTCTCTCTTTCTCCGGGTCGTGGCCTCCGACTCAAACGGGCCCCGTTCTCTCTGCTCATCAGATGGAACGCGCGATACCGCAGGAGTGCTGCAAAATGTTTTACAAAGGGAGCTGTGCCCTCATGCATTTTTCAGCGGAATATTTAAAGCTGTGACTACGAGATCCTGTTCTCTTCTATTGTCTCCATCTGTGTTGCTCGGCCCTGTTTGCTGTGGTGCTTTTGTGTTTGCTGTGTCCAGTGCTGTAAGATCTGTTCTCTTAGATTTCCTGTTGGTCAGTCTGAGAGTCTAGATATGTGATACTGTGTTCTTCTCGTCATCCGTTGCAGGACAGCTTCCCAAATGTTTTGAAATTCATCTTCGAAAAAAAGCTTTTATATATAATTTCATGCTGAAAGCACACTTTAAAGTGATCATCATCTTGGAAGCTGACGTCCACATATCTTTACTGGGCAATTGAAGAAGCTTCAGTTCCTGATCTGGAGGGGTTTTCCTTGTTAACAGAATTATAAAAAGGAATGGATTATGTCCCAGGTAACTAGAGCAGGTACTGTTTCATATCGAGCATGTCAGGGTTCAAATCAAAGCACCGTGAAAGCTTTAGCTGCAGAACTTGACTTGGCTACTTGTTTACTGTCTATTTGATGGCATGAATATAAATGAAGATTCCTTAATGTTTAACCTGATTAGAGGAATAGTTTGACATTTTGGGAAATTTTCTTATTTGCTCTCTTGGCAAGAGATGCATGAAAACATTGAAACCACTCATATCTTTGCACTTAGTGCCAAGAGGGGATAGGCTTAGTTTACCATCGCATAAAGACAGGAAGCAGATAGCCCAGATCTATCTCATGTTCAAAAACACATCTATATCTCTAAAGCTAAGCTAATTAGCATACTGTATCATGTTTATTTAATGCATGCACAGACTGACTATCGGCTTACTTTTTCCTGGTAATCAGCAGCTAGGTGGAGAAACTTTGTCATTTTATTTTTCCAGTTTGCTAATTAGTGAACTCCAGCGGTACTAGCTGTTTCCCCCTGTCCCTGGTTACATAATTGCCTCATAGAAAGCAAATATGGGTGTTTCTCATCATTTCCAACATTGCTCATTATTTATTCTTTACATTAATTCTTAATGAGCTGTAGAATACATACTTAGGTTTTCTGGTATCAGACTTCACAGCATCAGTGACTCTTGCTGGTTGCAAGAGTTTGTCAAACAGCTTCAGCACAATGGTTTGGTTCTCAATTTTGAATTTGTTACAGGTAATAAATGTAATTATAAGGATACCAAGGGGTTAAACTACGATGAGCTACATGCTGTCACTCTAAAGCTTATGTGCTTTATGAATACATTTTTGGGGTAATGATGATGTTCTTTCAATTATTAAAGACAAAATACCACATTTGAACCATGCGTTGCTGTTTTTTTAACGAGCTATTTCCTTGCAAGCTGTTTGTAATGATGATTCTGTCATTGATTTTATCTGTCACTCACGTTTCTCTACATCTGGTGCACATCTGTGATTCTGTCTCACGGAAACTAGAGGAAGGGTGGGAAAGGGAAAGAGATAGTCTACCTTTCTTTTGCAGGATAGCACTCCCGCTGCGCCTCCCTATGTGGTTCTCCACGTAACAGGTGTAGTTGGCCAGGTCTGCCTCGTCCACGGCATCAAACGTTAAGGACAGCTGCACCTCCTTCTCCCCTAAATGCTCCCTCAAAATCCTGGACAAACACAGGACAAGAAGGTATGAGTCACAGACAGCAGGGACATCCCTTTACCCCAAATGTACTCCTTTAAAAACCTTTAAGGAAGACAAGGAGAACATGAACATGTGTGAAACATTTGATGGATTAGCTGGAGTTGTATCCCGGATTACTTAAAAAAAAAAAAAAATTCAAGGAAGAAATGAGAGAGGCAAGAAGAGGAGAAGGGGTGTGAGAAAATGGGGAGAAGTAAACATGTATAAATCTTAGAGACAGGTGGAGGTCCATCTCCTACATTTGCTCCACAAAATGCTGTGGAAGGAGAAAGAGGTTAGCAGGAGAGAAGGGGGAAGGAAGAGAAGAGGAGGTGAGAAATAAAGAGTGGAGCAGCGTGGAGTGTAGAGCAGATGAAAAAGGAGGGCAGAGAGGAGCCAAGGAGGCATGTGTAGAAAACGTTGGCGACAGCTGGAAAAAAGACTCTCGCCTTATGGTGAGGTCATACTCCTCTAAAAGCCTGTGGGGAAGAGATAAGGCGGAGGAGGGGCCGACTCAGATGGGTCACGACGTGCACCTCGGAGTCTGATTTGAGGTCAGATTCAGCCATAATCAGTGATATCGGAGTACCAACTGCTGACACAGAATATTTAGTCAGCGCATATGGTCCAGTAGCATCACCAGGTTGGGGAAACTTCTCTCATTTCATACGGCTTTAGAATTATGTCAACGCAATAGACATATGTCTCTTTTCTTTTCTTTTTGTTGTTTATCAAGTAAGTGAATGTCAAGATGAACGCTATGCAACATGTAGAGATGAAATGCCTGGTAAACTCAACACTATGCATCAATTCTTTGTTGAGGGGACTTATTTCATTTGTTAGGCCCAGTCTTTGTTAGATATAGGTAGCTAGCTAGCTCACATTAACTCTGTGAGATCAGTTAAAACCCATTCACGTAGGTATGAGATGCTCAGAGCCACGGATGTAGGGAAAGAGCGAAAAACCCTCAAAGGGTGGGAAGGAGGGGTGGTTCAAACAAACACAGGACTTTCACTCTGTGGTTTGCTGTTTGTTTCCCTCATCTCCGTGGCTTACTTTACAAGCATACTTATTTTAAGCAATGTTCACGGTGTGCAAAACCCTCTGCGCGAAGATTCTTACCAAACAGCCAAAACCTGGCAAACCTGCCGTATGCAGAATAAGAGAACCACGACAGTCGTAGTTGCTAAGTTGTGATTGGACAATCGTTGTTTGAGGGATGAGCTTATAAACAAACAACACCACAGTCGCATGGCTTCAACGCCAAGACCACTAATAGTTTCTATGTTTGGCTAATGTTTCGAATGATGCCGTTGAATTTTTCCAAAGCCTGCCGTAATCACGTTTAGCCAATAGTTAGCAACGACAAGCAATGAAAGCTTACCCATGAGAGGACTATATAATGATTCTATATTGAAGTGCAAGACTTTAAAATCTCTTAAGCTTGTCTTAACCAAAGACCCTACTTTAGGCATCTGACCAAAAACCCATTTAAAAAAAACCCATTGACGTTAAGATGACGGAGCTGGAATGGCCAAAATGCGGACTCATTTCTGGGTTTTTGGACTAATTCCTGCAGTGCTATTAACAAAGTCTGTCCCGTGGTCCAAAGGGGAGGATTATTTCAAAAGCCAGTGTCTTGTGAAATGAACTCAGTACCAGCTACACATACTTGATTCACAGCTTGGACCTCAGAGGAAATTGCCTAAGACTGGAAACCAGAGAAAATGAGTTTGAGTGTGAATAAGACAAACCTGGACAGGGTTTTGAAGGCACCCGTGTCAAATGTTGTGTTCGAAGATAGAAGATAGCTAGCATTTCATAAAACTGCATTTAAACTGTTATCAAAGTGAAGAAGCTTATTTTTTACAACATGACGTAGCATTTGGCAGTGGTTGAAATACAATAACCACAGCAAACATATCAATATCAAAACAAACACAAGCAATAATTACAGTACAATGCTACATGCCAGTTGTGAGATTTTTTTTAATTCACTGTTTGTGTTGCAACAGGAGATGTTTTTTAAGAGGCTCTTAAACACCATGTAACTTCAAGCATGAAAAGCTTATCTCGTAAAAACCTTGCAAAAGGATTACATTTTCAATTTGGATGATGAAGTGGCTGAATCTAAAGTAAAGGAAAGCCCTGCAAATGGCCTTGCTCACACAAATCCATTATTTGGAATAATGGATAAGCTTCCTGTAGAGAAACCTACACACTTGATGCCCAGAGTGAAGATGGAGTAAAAGAAGAAGGATGAATGAAATTGGCAAAAGAGCATGAGATGACAAAACGTACTTTAAAAAAAGCAAAGGACAACCTTTTATTTATTTTTCCTACTAAAAAGCACAAATGTTAGTGATTGCCATTACTTGTTGATTGCATGAACTGCACCAGAACAGCCTTTTTGAATACACATGGTTTAAACAATCATTTACAAAAAGGTAGCCTACATTGCTAGAAACTAATACTAACCAGATATAGGCCTGATTAATAATGAATAAATGAAGATTGATTTATAGGTTTGCTGTCAGATTTCACACAATGTATTCATCCTCATAATTATTAGGTATATACAGTGCCTGTAAGTGGTATTGCCCAGCTCAATATAAAATATGGAATCTTCTGTGAGCTGTGGTGTGTGAGAGGTAAGCATTGAGAGCTGCCATCAGATCTGCCTGTGGAATAATCATCCATGAATTCATTTGCAGCTGTAGTCAGCTCAGGCAAACTATTATTGATATATTATCTCTGCATTCCTTCATATTTTTATTTTTATGTAATATAATAATATAATAAGTTAATTTGTCTCAAGTTTGAACCAGCCTTCCACCACATTTGAATGAGTTTATGTCTCCCAGCTACTTTCGTTCTTTAAAGAAAAAACAAAAGGATAAGCGGGACCCTATACACTATTGCATATTCAGCGTATATAGGGCGGGTCATCCCCGCTCAAAGGGGTTGAACCACATGGGAATCGGCTCAGTCAAGCCATGGCCAACAGAGATGAGGCAAAGGTCCACGGGGCTCTGCTCTGAAACTCACCATGAAAAAGAATCATATCTCTCACTTGAGGCTTTTATCCAAGTGCTAGCATGTTTTGACACACAACCTTTTAGCATGAGTGGGCGCTGTGGGAATTGAACTCCTGACCCTCTCAATATTTATGCTTTTCTCAACCCGTTTAGCAACAGAGAAGCAAAAGGAGCTGTGAAATCGGAATACAGTATTAGTAGTGTCGTGGTCACCTTACGGGAAGAATCATGAGATTGAAAATTGTTAAAGGTTTCTGAAGAAATAAATCCAATGATTTGGATCACCACTGTAAGTGTATTTTTCTCTCTGTGTCTGTATTTTAGAGTGTGTGTATCACTATCATGTCTACCAGGACAGAGGATTAGAGGTCACTGTCAAAAGCAGTGACGTGCTAAAATCCTCGATTGAAAACACATCACTTCTGCTCCTCCTTTTCTCACCCCACCCGTTACAGACCTCCTTTTCTCCTCCTCTTACCTCCCTCCATCTCTCTCCAATCTATAACTCTCCCTCCATCTGCTTTCAAACACAGTCCACCTAATTTATGTCTGAGTAGTGAATAATCATTCTGCCCATCTTTGATTGTTTTCTATACAACACTTAAGACCTGGGTGAGATCTCCACTTTCATGCTAATGCAATGCTAATGTTATCACACTTGCCAATCATTTTTCCAAGAGATCAACAACCTCCTCTTCTCACACTCCGATCATCTCAGTATTCACATCCTCCTCAACCTCACTGCTGCTTTTGACACCATCAACTTCAGCATTCTTCTACTGCCTGGGTCTACCTCAGTCTCACTAGTACTGCCCTCTGGCTTCAGCCATTGTGTCTACCTCAGTCTCACTAGTACTGTCCTCTGGCTTCAGCCATTGTGTCTACCTCAGTCTCACTAGTACTGTCCTCTGGCTTCAGCCATTGTGTCTACCTCAGTCTCACTAGTACTGTCCTCTGGCTTCAACCATTGTGTCCACCTCAGTCTCACTAGTACTGTCCTCTGGCTTCAGCCATTGTGTCCACCTCAGTCTCACTAGTACTGTCCTCTGGCTTCAACCATTGTGTCCACCTCAGTCTCACTAGTACTGTCCTCTGGCTTCAACCATTGTGTCCACCTCAGTCTCACTAGTACTGTCCTCTGGCTTCAGCCATTGTGTCTACCTCAGTCTCACTAGTACTGCCCTCTGGCTTCAACCATTGTGTCTACCTCAGTCTCACTAGTACTGTCCTCTGGCTTCAGCCATTGTGTCTACCTCAGTCTCACTAGTACTGTCCTCTGGCTTCAACCATTGTGTCCACCTCAGTCTCACTAGTACTGTCCTCTGGCTTCAGCCATTGTGTCTACCTCAGTCTCACTAGTACTGTCCTCTGGCTTCAACCATTGTGTCCACCTCAGTCTCACTAGTACTGTCCTCTGGCTTCAGCCATTGTGTCTACCTCAGTCTCACTAGTACTGTCCTCTGGCTTCAACCATTGTGTCTACCTCAGTCTCACTAGTACTGTCCTCTGGCTTCAACCATTGTGTCCACCTCAGTCTCACTAGTACTGCCCTCTGGCTTCAGCCATTGTGTCCACCTCAGTCTCACTAGTACTGTCCTCTGGCTTCAACCATTGTGTCTACCTCAGTCTCACTAGTACTGTCCTCTGGCTTCAACCATTGTGTCCACCTCAGTCTCACTAGTACTGTCCTCTGGCTTCAACCATTGTGTCCACCTCAGTCTCACTAGTACTGTCCTCTGGCTTCAACCATTGTGTCTACCTCAGTCTCACTAGTACTGTCCTCTGGCTTCAACCATTGTGTCCACCTCAGTCTCACTAGTACTGTCCTCTGGCTTCAGCCATTGTGTCTACCTCAGTCTCACTAGTACTGTCCTCTGGCTTCAACCATTGTGTCCACCTCAGTCTCACTAGTACTGTCCTCTGGCTTCAGCCATTGTGTCTACCTCAGTCTCACTAGTACTGTCCTCTGGCTTCAACCATTGTGTCCACCTCAGTCTCACTAGTACTGTCCTCTGGCTTCAACCATTGTGTCCACCTCAGTCTCACTAGTACTGTCCTCTGGCTTCAGCCATTGTGTCTACCTCAGTCTCACTAGTACTGTCCTCTGGCTTCAACCATTGTGTCCACCTCAGTCTCACTAGTACTGTCCTCTGGCTTCAACCATTGTGTCCACCTCAGTCTCACTAGTACTGTCCTCTGGCTTCAGCCATTGTGTCTACCTCAGTCTCACTAGTACTGTCCTCTGGCTTCAACCATTGTGTCCACCTCAGTCTCACTAGTACTGTCCTCTGGCTTCAGCCATTGTGTCTACCTCAGTCTCACTAGTACTGTCCTCTGGCTTCAGCCATTGTGTCCACCTCAGTCTCACTAGTACTGTCCTCTGGCTTCAGCCATTGTGTCCACCTCAGTCTCACTAGTACTGTCCTCTGGCTTCAGCCATTGTGTCTACCTCAGTCTCACTAGTACTGTCCTCTGGCTTCAGCCATTGTGTCCACCTCAGTCTCACTAGTACTGCCCTCTGGCTTCAGCCATTGTGTCCACCTCAGTCTCACTAGTACTGCCCTCTGGCTTCAGCCATTGTGTCTACCTCAGTCTCACTAGTACTGTCCTCTGGCTTCAGCCATTGTGTCTACCTCAGTCTCACTAGTACTGCCCTCTGGCTTCAGCCATTGTGTCTACCTCAGTCTCACTAGTACTGCCCTCTGGCTTCAGCCATTGTGTCTACCTCAGTCTCACTAGTACTGTCCTCTGGCTTCAGCCATTGTGTCTACCTCAGGTGTACCCCAGGGAGCAGCACTTGGTCCTCCCCTGTTCATCTTATCCATCTTCACAGTCTCCACTTCCACTGCTACACAGATGATATCCAGCTCTATATGTCCACAAAATACATCGGCAATACATTTCACTCCACCATGTGCTACTGCCTCTCTGAATCATGGACGAAAGCCAACTCTCTTAAACTGAACTCTGAAATCTGGAAAAAGGTCTCATCAAAAACTAATCAAACCATGTCCATAACCGTTAACAGCTCCACTCTGTCTCCCACTACTCACATCACACCAATAGCATGAATTGCGCATCATTTGGAACCCCTATCTGCCATGTCTCAAGGTGTGATTCCCAAAAGATATTGTGCTGATGATATTACAGTGCAAACAAATCCATAAGGTTTGGCAGTGAGTGAAATTTAACCTTTTTTTGCAGATGATTGCAGTTATATATGAGTATAAATGTTATAGTCATTTGCATAAAAAGCCATTTTGCGCAGTTAGGGGTGCGTGACAGTCTTTGTGGGTGCTTTGAGATTTCCGCGTTTTCTTTTTGTCTTAATTAAGCAATTCAAGCAGCTGTGAAAGCCATGCTTTTTGTGAATTCGCCCCTTAAAGTATATTGACAATGCTCTCCTTTCTGAACTCTATGCAACCACATGGAACTGATACATGCCTTTGATACAGTCAGACTTCACTTCCACAGTAGTGTTCCTTATAGTAACCAAAGTTATTAAAAGATAATGCCACAGTCCTTAATATGACCGTAATCAAGATTTTAAAAAAGTAGTTCTTCTCTAACCATTGTACTTGTCATGGTAAAACAGTCTCTGAAACAACCTTTAGATGATATAAAACACCTCTACACCTCTAGTTCCATGGTAAACTAATACTGGTCATTTCCAAGCAGGTAAAGAAGCCTCCACACCACAACATATGGGCCAGCGCTACTTTCAAGTGAAAATGTGAAGGAAGCATCGGCCCAAAATGGAAATATTGCAATTACAAATTCACTGCACATGATCGAACCACGAACTTTCATAGCTGAGTTGCAGAAATGTTGAGCGGCTGGACAGCCTTGAAGCTGTGCCAACCACTGCAGTAAAACTGAAGATGCTGCTCGTATATATATGATGTTGGTGGTATGTTTAGGCATATAAAAAAAACAACTCTCGAATTCATGAAGGAGACAGTTGCAGGTTTGCAGAAGGCGAGCGTGGAGAAAAAAAGTCTGAAACTTCCTGTCTGTCGCGTATATTCACAGGTGGCCACTCTCTCTCTGGGTGGTGTAGTAATAATGAGCAGAGGGTGTCAACAGTTCTCTCAAATACCGCAGGGTAACAAGAATTGGTAATTACGGGTGCTCACATTGTCATGGAGGCCACGAGATCCTATGCAACCAGACAGGGACACACACACACACACAGTCAAATGTTCCGGCGCTGCAGTAGGATGGGAGGTGGGCGCCGAACGTGGACAGATTAATGTGCAACACAGCGGGAGTCTGTCTGCTGCAGCGCGATTGTTGAATTTGGAGTAGCGATGTGATTGGATTAGAGATGGCCGGAGGACTGGACTGATAGATGGAGAACTCATCAGGCAAAGGTTAATTTAATACCACGGGGTATGATTAGTTTCAAGTTTAAACACTCATCCTCATGCACACTCGACTACACCATTTTCCTCCGGGAGAGAACATTTCCAGAGGCCACCGAGTTGGCTTAGCAGTTCCATAGACCCTCTTTAGAATGGAGTAGCTGGGTTCAAGCCCCAGCAGGTCCAGCAAGCAGAGCTCCTGCTCAAGTGCCCACGGAACAAGACACTGAAGACTTCCCAGCTCCAGGGCTGCTGCTGGGTGCGCTGACCCTGACCTCTGACCTCTGACCTCACTGTGGAGGCAGCCGGTGGAAGAGGGAAAAGTAATTTCCTCTCAGGGAGGAATAAAGTTCACATTATTTTTGGTGCGCTGAGTTGATGACATAAAACATGAAGGGTTTTGGGTAGGAGAGAACATTTTGTCTAGATTTGACTTTCAAAACTCTTTTCTAATAGTAAGGGTTTTGACTTCTTCCAGGGTGAGGAAGTTAGTGTCGATAGCTAAAATCCGAAGTGAACTGAATTTTGATAGTTTTCCATGCTATAACACTATTTCTTTTTCAGGCTGCCGTATCAGAAGTGATTGTTGAGTAGTATTGCTCAAAAGTGGGCAGGTTGAACAATGGAAAGAGGAAAAGCAGTGGACCTGGAGTGAAGTCACTGTAGATGGTGCACTTATCCATGCCAGACTCTTCACAAGCTGCCATTGGAATGGTAAAGGTGCTCTTTGGGGGAAACCAAATAGGCTTTTCACTACCGTACCATGTAGCCACTATGTCCTTTTAAAGTAAGAAAGCTGCAGGTTGTTGTCGACAGAGAGGCTGTTTAAAGTAACCAAACTGAATCACTGTTTATACATTTAACTGTGATTTAATCTTTTAAATTACAGAATGTCAATTTAAAGTAAATAGATGAATCAACTTTACATGACTGTGTATCTTACACCCTTGAATTACTCATATCCGTCAAACGAGTAACCTGTGCACTCAAATCCAATGGCAAAGAAAGGTTTAGTTCAAACATTGGAAACGTGTTTTTAAGGGGTTCGCTCATGTGCTGACCAACAATAGGTCCAACAGAGCAACAACCACTAGTGGTCAGAGGATCATACGGGTTTAAAATAAATCCACAGCTCAGTCAAATTAGGTCGAAAGTGTAGACCAAGTCCGACAGCCAAACTACAAAAGGTTTCTACTAAACATCCACATGACGGCCTGACTTCCTGTTGGAACTTTGACCTTCTGTACATGCAAGTGTGTCACAATATTCTTGAGTATTACATCATATGTCACGTAGCAAAATACATCAAATTCATCAAATTAAACCACCAATACGATTGATCTAGAGAGCTGCGGTAATGAAATCTACAGGTTGGAATACATCATAGTTTTGCTCCACCATGTATAGCACATGAAGTGCTGCAATGCCACATAACAGAGTGCTGCTTGCGGATTTTGCAACAGGAGGGCCTAAGTCGGTGGATAAATGAAATATTGAATTGAGTGATCCTGCAGCACTGCAGCACACTGGCATCAACATCAGCTTTAAAGTCTAGTCGATTCATGTGCTCTAATCCTGCACACCTCATCCCACCCCCCCCCCCCCCCCCCCCCCCCCCACACACACACACACACACACACACACACACACACACACACAGAGGAAAAGCTATTATAACGACTAGCACCAAACAGTGTTTAAGGTCACTTTTGTAATAAAGTATTAGCTGTCCATGTACTGGAAGAGCCTTCATCTCCGTTGATGTAGTCGTTGATGTCTTATCATCCGTACTAACATTTTATACTTGTTCAGCCTTTACAATGTCCTTCTCACTGCTGAGGAAATACGGTTGGAAGAAGTAGAATCATGCGAGCCCAGCATGACGTGCTCATACAGACCTCATCGTGACTTTGGGACTCGTTCCTTCTGAACAACTTGAGAAGAGACAGAACTGTGTTGCACCCGAAACCACAAACTAGTCCCCATTAGAAGATCATTGCCCAACAAGCTGTTGCTCTACATTCATACAGCCCGATAATGAAACCATTCATTGTAGTCATTTCTGATGATCAGAATATGTTGTAATCACAGACGAACTGTACCTATGACCTCATGTGTTTTACTATTTGGAGGTTAATAGATAAGATGAGCGACCTGTTTTAAGGTATAAGGTATATCCGTAAAAGTAATGTTCCCAAGCACTACACACACACACACACACACACAATGTGTGTGTGTTCTGATGGTTGTTTTAATGATATTTGACACCCTGCACCCAATCAGGTTTTTCCCAGTGGAGCCCACTGTAATTGGTCCCAATAGGGGAGAAAAATGAATATAATTTAACTTTATTATTAGTATTCATAATCTTTTTAGGAAAGTTGAGAAGAAATCTGTCGGAGAACCCTCAATGAGTCATAAATCATAAGAGAGCAAATGAGATACTGACAGTGTGAGGAGTGCAGCTGGAGTCAAGAAATGAATTAACAATAGAAACCTGTAAACTTGAGAGGCTGTAATTGATACTATACTGCCATGCAGTGTCTTACAGTATTATGTATAATCATGTGTATTTACTCAGCTTTGGTTCTTTTTCAATTTACACCTGCTGCAGTGTATTCATTTCATCTCCTCTCCTCCAGGAAACGGTTCGGGATACACACCGTGTGTGACTGTGGATTCATGTTCAGTCTGACGCCGGTGTATTTACCTGACTTCACTTTCTTTTATGTGTCCCGCGAGTTCTTCGACAAACTTTTCTCCTTTCATCCAGTAGATAATGGGCCTTCTGTGTTCTCCACTGTAGCCAAAAAACGCCTTGCAGTCCAGACTGAGAGGCATACCTGCAACACAAGCCACAGCACTCTTGTAACACAGACAACAGCAGACGGAGACATCTATATTTTGTTCCACTGTAGCTGAAACAGCCACTGCAGTCTAGGCTGAAGGGAATGCACACGCTGACATCTTGCCGTGCATACGTATAGAAGAAGAGAAGGTTAACGAAGAAAGTGGGAGCGTTATGGTAAAACATAGTTCTTGTGGCTGCTCAGAGGCGTGCAGCTGAAGGTGGGAAGCTGTCTAGTGGGTGTGCATCAGGGTAACTGCTTGGAGCAGTTGGTGGCAGCGATGTCCAGCCTGGCTGTTTATCAGAAGAGTGACCAAATTTCATCAAAGTTCAGGTAGTTAGTGATGCATCTGTTGTTTCTTTACTCCATTTGCCGTCATGGCAAAACACCTTCACTGATTATTGTTTGACCAGAAGTGAACAAATAACGGGGAAAAAAAACATGGTCTACATTGGCAATCCATATATGCTAAATGCAACAACTTCTGTGATACAGTACATATGATATATTACTGCGTAAAGAAAGAATGGACAATGCTAGAAACACACACACACACACACACACACATTTAAGCAGACAGTATCCACACATGCTCTCACACACCCTCCTGTAAGACCTTGAAACCACCACTCTGTGATTACAGCTATCAGTGGTGATGATGGAGTATTAATGAGCATTCTAACGAGCACTACCTCGTTAGGCAGTCAATTAGCAGATAATTATGATAGACCTCTGTATTATCATAATGATAGCTCTATCAGCACTCTGTCCAGGACCGACATCGAATGCTAACAACATGTGCATATCTGTGCGTTTTGTTGTCAGTGGCGCTTGAACTGAATGTTGTTCACATTTTAGACATAAACTGGCTGGTCTTCTGTGCAGAGTGGGTAGCAGAGGAATACATTAATCCCTGTAATGACTTGTTTCTTTATAAGGGCAGCAAAGGTACAACTGGTTGAATAAACATGAGTTTGTATCAATTGGTCATGGCAAAATACAACTGTTTTCATATGGAAATGACAGATGATTGCTTTAAGTTTGGTTTCAATTGCTTCGCTTATTCAGTTGGATGAAAACGTTTGTCCGTCTCTTAAAAATGATCATTACTAACAATCCAGAAAAGGAAGCGGTCTGGAGAGCTTTAGATATCCTGTGTGTGTGCGTGTGTGTGTGTGTGTGTGTGTGTGTGTGTGTGTGTGTTGGTGGTGTGTTTGCTTGCCTTTGTGCTGAGGCAGGCAGCACACTGTACTACACACACACACACACACGCTGCAGAAAAAAAGAATCAGAATCAGAGTGAAATTAGTTTAGCTTGACTGTGTGTTTCTGCCCTGGTGTGTGTACGTAGGTGTGTGTATATGTGTGTGTGTGTGCGCTCTGCAGTAATTGATTAGCACCCCGAGGGCGTGTTTGTGTTCGCAGCATGTTATCGTGATTAAAATCATCAACTTTGTTTGCACTTGTGCGGCACAAGGGTTTGTGTGTGGGTTGCTGCTGGTGTTGTGCGAGTGTGTGTGTGTCAGTTTCCCTCAATCACAACTACCCGCCCTGAAACCCAGTCTCATACAGCCAAGCGGAGTCATACTTTCTATTCACGGCCAAAGCAGCAGGGTGTTTAGTACCAAAAAAAAGAAAACAGGTAGGTGCTATGTTGTTTCCATTAGTATCAAAGCAAGACTTTGTAATGATGATTGACGGGAGCTTTTTCAAGTCGCTGCATCATCACACCTAGACGTTCCTGTTTCCACTGGTGTGAAGCATACATCAAGCGCCCGCTCGATCCAATCACGAGTAATTATGTCAACAACAAGTCACATGACTCATGGGTCCAAACCAGTCTGATTCCCGTCTTAGTAACTTTAATTCAGCCCGACAGACTTGGCCCGTGCTGTTTAACGCGGCCGCTCTGACACTCACAGCATGTAGATTCACATAAAGAAGCAGATGAATGGGAGCATCGGTCCAAACCGTGCTCTGCCCTCGGTTCATTCTTTAACGCCGCCATCCGAGCAAGAGGAACTGCTGGTTTTCAAGACGCCGACATCTGTTTCCTTCAGCCTGGTGTTTTGAGCTTGTTTCCCTGCTGTTGGTTCTGGCTGCGTTCTCACTGCATTTTTCTGCATTCTGATTTTCAGCGGTTACCCGACTAAAATAGGACACACATCCCCCACATCACCACTTAACATGATTGGTGTGGATTTGCCTTCCATTTAGTGCCTCTATTGTGATGTTTTCGAGTGTTTGACTCCAATTTGGTTTAATTAGGACATTGATGATTGAGGCAACTTATTCTTTGCAGCCAAATTATAACAAACAAAATGACCCAGAAGACAGTGCAAGATACAAAGGTTCAGAAGCACATATAACAAGAAACATCAGCTCTGGTCTCTACACCCGTTAATATAGTTATTAAAGCTGCACTAATATCTTATATTCTTTACAGCAACAATAGATTAAATGATGTTAAAGGGTGTTGCTGAGAGTGGCGAGCTCACAGAAATATCACTTTAATTTGGATTATTTTGGTTCAATCTCACCAACGTGACGTTAACATTGTGAAGTCAAGACACCCTGTATGGGACACACCCTGTTCACAACTAACTCCAAGGTATCACTGCGTCACTATCAGACGCTCAGAGCAATGGACGGAGTGTTGAGCGAGAAATTCCTCCTGAGGGTGGGAGCTGAGATGGATGGGTTGAACAAACAGGACTTTTACGTCACGTGGCGCTCCACCACTGAGTCACGAGGCTTTACATTTGTAGCTTGATTGTGTTATTTGTAGTGAATTTTAAAACAGAACCTTTTTTTTTTCAAAGGACTTGCAATCAAATTGAGTGACAGTTAATACGATTTTAATTTCTTTTAGCTCTTGAAAGCGTTTCCATTTAAATTTTCTTACAAATATTCAACAAAAGCTTTGGAGAAAAACACATTGTTAATGAACACTTGTTTATTTCATGAATCGTAATGCATTCAGTCGTTTATTACACTCAAACTCCGCTCATCTCAAATCGTTCTCTGTCAGATTACGATCACAAGATGACTTTTTTTTTGTGTAAAAGTAGGAATTCCCCAGTGAGCAGAACATGTTGTGATTTACATACATTTTTGCGATGGCAAAATCCCAAATTCCTGGAGAAAGTGATCTGCAATGGCAGTGAAGTTTCATATACATGAAGAGTGAGTAGAAGGGACAGAGGGAATTCATAGAAACACAGTCTGTCTGCTTTGCTCCCTCCTTTGTAACTATTGCAGCTACTTTTCACATCATTAGTTTCACTTGTCACTCGTTGGGTTTCACTGTTCTCTCCTGGCTCTTCACTTCTTCCCACCACTAAAATAGCTCCCCTGTCTCTCCGTGTCTCCCTGTCTTCTCCCTGTCTCCTCTCCTCCTTTTATTTCTTTCCTTTTTTCCTCTTTGCTATTATTCCCCCTCTACGCCTCCTCAGTCTTTCCTCCCTTCTCTCCCTTGGCCTTATCCTTCTCTATCCTTCTTTTTATCTCTTCTACCCTTTGTCCCTATATGGCACGAGTAAACCCAGGTCCTGATACGTTGGAAAGTGTCACAAAGGTGAAATGATCAAATTACTTTTGAAATATCAAGGTGTACAAAGAAATAAATCATTGTTAAACACTGTTGTGGCATAATGAATAAGAACAGTCAGGTGAAGGATTGTTGAAGAGAAGTAAGACAACCCTTAATGAGGGAAATGAATCACTGAAACACACACACACACACACACACACAGAATCCTATGTCCGTTGACTTGACAAGTCCGTATGACAAGAAAGGGCCGAAGTTAATAGACTTTGACTGTGATACATTTTCATAATTCTATCATCTGTGATTCAGCCCATTCATTAATTAAACGTTGGCCTACTTATTACCAGCATTAACATTAAATAAAGGTTATTGAAATTGATAGTGTCAGGGTGGAGGCAGTGTGCTCCAGTGTAGAGATGGAGAAAACATCTCACACAGACGAGAGGTTTTCATTTTACGGTTGATCCGGTAGTACAGTAGGGGTTTGACTTGCAATAGACAGCTGCATGAGGGCAAAGAAGGACAATATGGAAAAAAAACACGGCATAAGACAACGTAAACTCATACAACGGTTTGTACGATAGCTTACAAAAAAGTTACTCCTCGTGTTTTTTGTGCTTTTACTACGAAAGTCCAGCAACACGTGTTACTAGGGATGGGTATCGTTTGGGTTTTTTCCGATACCAGTGCTAAAACGATACTTTTAAAACGATACCGGTGCCTAAACGGTGCCTGAACCGATACTTTTTTTATTGCCAAGTCAAATTTAACAATATATTTAACTGTTTAAAGTATACTATACATATTAGTGCTGGGCAACGATTACAATTTTTAATCGCATGGAATTTTTGCGATTAATCTCATTGTTATGGCAAAGTTCAATAATTAATTCAAAGGTAGTGTATTGTGCACTTTTATTTTAAAAGTACTGCTACATGAACAAAAGTGCAATAACATTTGGTTTGCAAACACTTAAATCAAATAAGGTTCTTTTTAACAGCAGTATTCCCTTTACACAGTAGCAGTTATATCTCTTCACTATCTGTGCTCAGTGTGTGACTTCATGTGAAACGTTCCACTGCTGTGCAACAGGAATACAATGTTTCAGCACGTTTCATCTAAATGTGTGTCGTCTTCATGACAGAGCATGTGAATGCAGCTCTACTGTTCATCAATATAATGCTGTAACTCAGAGGTGATGATGGTTACCCAGCGATCAAAGAATAAAGACACACTTACGCACAATGTAGGTGTATTTTCCCTTTAACTCACGAGATGCAGGTAGCATGTTTTATACTTAATGTGAATTTAAGTCATACTTTGTTGGCATCTTATTCTGAAAACCGGATGTTTCTCTGAAGAAACCGGATGTTGTCTCACGTTAAATCTTTCCGCTAACTTTCAAAGTCCTTCGCTCGCTCCCGATCTGTACCGTTTGAATGCGTTTACCGTGAATTTCAGCGTATAGGTCACTAACATGTGAGTGTCTGCTGAGTTGACCACGGAGACCTGAGTGTCTGCTGACTTTACCGCAGCGATGTCCAGTAGTCTCCATTCCTCCACCGCTGCCAGTGAGCAACGGACTTTCAAAATAAAAACAGCCACACTTTTGACCGTTTACCTTTCGGCATTTTCTCTGTTAAAAGGTTGATGGCTAGCTAGCTGCTGTAGCTATACAAACGGTAGCTATCGTTACCTGCTGCCAGGACGGAGTCATCAGAGTAGTGTTAAAAAAAAAGTATTTCAATCGGCTCAGGCACCGAAAAGAAGCACCAAAATCTGCGTTGCGTTTCGGTCCGGTAGGTATCGGTCGTATAGGTACCGGTTCCATATTGGCACCGGGTTTCGGTGCCCAACCCTACGTGTTACACGCAACAATTTCCGGTCATGCACAGTCTTGACAGGAAAGATTGTGTAATACTTCGGTTTAGGGAATGAGCGTGTTGTACTTAATTAGGTTTAGGTAACAAAACTACTTTGTTAGATTTATGAAAGTATGTTTAATACTTAGGTTTAGGTAACAGCACGATCTAGTTTAGGGAAGATTGTGTAAAACTTAGTTAGGTTTAGGAACAGATCATGTAATACTTAGGCTTAAGTAACAAAACTACTTTGTTAGGTTTAGGAAATGATTGTGTACGACTTAATTAGGTTTAGATAAAGAAATTAATTAGATAGGTTTAGGAAAATATTGTGTAATAGTTAGTTAGGTTTAGGCAACAAAACTAAGCAGTTGAGTTTAGGAACATTGTGGAATGGGTTAAAACTAACTACGGAAGTGACGTTACCTAAATACTGAAGTTACGTGACAAATAAATCAACGTTGACTTCTCATCTCACACTGAGCACAAACTTCAGCCTCCTCTCCCATCCCGTATGTGTGTTTTTTGGCTTTTACACTTCCTGTTTCATGATGACGTGGATTACATACAAATTGATTTTGTGGGATATCCACGAATTACAGTGCATTGATTTTCGCAGGTATAGCTGGGTCAGGAACAGCCTGAATAAGACCTGCAGTAGAAGGTGGATAATCCAACAAGAGAGAGAGATAAAGTGAAGTCATTTAAATTAAATAAAAGATTACTGGTAATGGATTGGGATGATAAATATCAACCAGGACCCTGACATTTGGTTTCATAATAAGTATTGTTGGAAAGAAAGTCCGGTGTACTCTCTGAGTATACCGTTAGCATGGAGCACGCTAGCGTAGAAGCTTATAGCAGCATGAAAGGGGATATCAGTGTTTCTATGTTCCCATCACAAGGCAGGTCGGCAGCTGACTTAAAGAAAGCTGACTGTTGGGGGTTTATCGCCAGTCTGCTGCTCTTTTCGTGCCCATCTGTTGCAGCTGCAGCCGAATAAGGCGTGCATACACACATTGTTTAATTCAGGCAACAGCATGCTCCAGTGACATGGACCTAACCTACGCACTGATCCTTTCCACTCAAATCTGACTTCTGAGCTGGAGAGCTACAAACATTTCTGCAAGAATTGCACGCGGTGGAAAAAACACCAGTGGCCCTAATGAGCTCCTCTAGTGCCAGAGCATATACTCAGGCTTTAATTTAAGGGCGCCAATTATCAAATGTTGCTTTAAAACTCTTGTTACATACAAATGCTTCTCTGCCTTCAGGCCGGGATCTTCAGGGGCTCACTCGGTACATATGGGAGGTGGCGAGAAGACTGAGTTGACAGAGAGAATATAATTGCTAGAAAATTTAAATTATTAGTTTTTTATGACAGGGATAATGAATAATACATGTAGCCAAAAGCTATTCCCGTGTCAATGCTGTAGTTGAATGCAGTTTAAAATGGAATATAATAACTAAAGTACAAATAAAGGTAAATGGAGTGATATCAAATCAAACACTATCGATTCCCAAAGGAATTACCTGTTGGTGGTGTCGAGATAATCAAAGAGAAACATCCCAACCAGGAAATCCCACAAGCCAGTATGTGAATACAATGAGCAAACAGAGTCACAGAGGTCATTAGGCTATACTCTTCCAGGTGGCCAGTATATAATCAGAAGAGCTGCACGGCTCCGCTGACTGCATCCCTATAGAAGCGAGTACACCAACATAATTAGAATGCTTGAGAACATCCAGGCTCAGAGCCCGTCATCAATATGAGTGAAGTAGTGTGCATGGCGTGAACGCTCCCTGTTTCGTTGCACAGGATTTCTCCCTCTCCATTTGGACACATGGCCAGTAAAGTGTTCTTTGCAGTTTGGTAAACTCATGTTTCTCATTTGAGAATTTGAGTTCACTTCCATTCTTACAGTTTTTACCTGCACAGATGCAATTCTGTTTTCTTTTTCTAACAACCTGAAGAGTTTTATGTCCAACCAAGTCTTGGAAGTGGTCCAACTGCCAATCACCATGCTATATGCGTATCGGGGGCCCGATGGGACAGTCTGCCACAGAAGGTGTGCGATTGAATAACAGACTAAAAGCAGTAGAAAACTAGCAAATCTATATTTCAGTGGAGACTGAGATCATCTTCACATCATACACACAGACACACAGACACACACACACACACACACACACACACACACACACACACACACACACACACACACACAGTCATCTAAACCTCAGACATAGACTGTGTCCATCTGTCTCTCCCTGTTTCTGTCTCCCTCTCTCTCTCTCTCTCTCTCTCACACACACCTACACCTACACACACACACACACACACACATGTATATTTCATATCTAATATGTCTCTGTCCATCTGCTCATTTAAAAGCACACACAGTGTAAGACCTTTAGGTGGTTTGAACACTGTGTGTGTGTGTGTGTGTGGACCAGGTATGGGGTGTATTGGGGGTTGTCTTGGTAACAGCTGAGTTTTGGGCTCCAAGGGAGCACAGCTGCACATGGCAACACAGATGGTGCCACACACACATGCATGCGTACACAGACACACACACACTGAGGCCGAATACGCAGATACAGACGTGCACGTTCACACTCTCAGGCCACACACACACACACACACACACACACACATACACACACACACACTCACACACACACACATCCACGCGTCTGTAAGTGGGCAGCTCAGCTGTAACCTGGGAGGCTGTTCACTCTGTCATTTGGTCTATTTACACACATCCTGCCTCCAACAAATTATTCCTTTTTCATTTTGAATCCCTGCTATTCTTGGGGAAGCCGTGTACGCCGCAGCGACGCTGCTCCACAGTCCCGTCCTTTATTCCAACTACAGTTTTCAGGTTTCAGAGTCCTTGAGTTTTTGAAATGATTTGTTTTCTATCTTTGTTAAAAGTGGTGATGCTTTTGTGCCGCACTTCCCTGTAAATCACTCTGTCATTCCTGCTGTAGTGCTGCAATGTCATTACCATTGTTTAGCAAATCGTGAGGTTCTGTTTGAGGTGCACGTCTGAAATGCTGAATGTATCAAGGTCTGTGTATAACAACGATTTCCCCATGAAAGACCAACTAAGCACTGGGTAGCAATGATTTTGTGTCTGTTTAATCTGAATGTGGTTTTAGCTTTTTCTCAAAACAATTGTTCTACAATTTGGCATATTTGCTTACTTGCTGAAAGTTACATGAGAAGATTGACAGCAATCCCCTGTCTGTGCTTTTATATGGAACTAGAGCCAGGAGTCCTAAGTTAAAGCTGCAGTGCTGACCTTTTGTCGCCCCCCTCTGGCAGTGGGAGTAATAACACTGTCGACGCAACTGGACCGTTTGTCCTTTTCATTTTTTTACTTTAATCCTTCCTAACGCCAAGTTTATTTCTTTATCTGAAGCATCCACTCAAGAAACATTTCTTGGACCCCTTCTTAGGATTTTCCGCCGTACTCTTGGCTGCTGCTGCATCGCTATGGTCTCTCCTTCCCTTCCTGCCCCTTTAAGCTCCGGCTTGTTGATGTAAAACGCATCGCATGGGGTGTTTGTCAGCGCGAGGACGTCTCCACAGACACCAGGCACCACAGCTCCATTACACGGCGAAATACAGAGAGCTTTCCCTGACGGTGATAGGCTCGATCAGTATTGTGTGAACTAGTTTGGCAAGGGCTTGACTGTAACAGACGTTAATTTAAATGTAAAGGTCTTGTATTCCAGCTTTACCAGCGAGAATGGAAACGGGGAGAAACAGCTAACTTGTCTCTAACCAAAAATGCTAATTAATGGCTCGCTAATCAACACATTGTATCTCTCTCTCTCTCTTTGTTTTATTCGTACACAAACAAAAACATAAAAATGACAAATTGTGCTTTCAGGAGAGTCACTGCTGCATCTAAAGAGGCGTTGGTTTCGTACTTTGGAGTGAGCCAGGCTAGTTCTTTATGCTAAGCTAAACTGAGCAACTGCCCACTATAGCTCCTCAGTTGCTGAGGCTTGCAGGGGATGTAAATAGACATTACAAACACTACAAAAAGTAAAATGAACTATGAATTATGATTATTGTTTGTCACAATCATAAAATGTTGACTCTAACCAATAAGATTTGGCAATATTTATTATGACTTCTGGTGGTGATTTAATGCCCAGAAGTCAGTAAATCAGGCTAAACAGATGGAATGTTTCTCTAAGTGTTTGTGAGTGGATATAAGTTATTTTTCACCATGCGATACTTAAAGTACGCTGTATACTGTACATGTTCCAGAAATCTCGTATACAATGCTGCTGTATTTGTCTTTTATCTTTTGAGACCCTCCATATTTGCAATAACATTTCGAAGTGGAAGAAAAAGTGACAGCAAGAAACCAGGTGATGATTTAGAAAACATGGTTTAGAAAAGAGTCCTTCTCTACATAGTTTACATTATGAAATCAGCAGGTTGCATTAGTGTACAAACAACAACGCAGTACGCTTTGAATCCACAAACCAGCAGAAGTAGGAACCACAAACCATCGACATCCACACATCAGTAACCTTTTCATGGTAAGTCTTTTCACAGGTCAGTTCTGATGAGATTTAAGCTTCTTAATTCCCTTTAACACACTGAAGTATTGATGCACGCACACACACACACACACACACACACACACACACACACACACACACACACACACACAGTAACACAGTCACATGTGGCAGCTGTCCAATACAAACCCAATATGTACTGCTTGAAATTACCGTTGCAACTGAAGTTATTGAAAATCATGGCTACATTGAAAAAAAGGAAACAAGCTTAAAAGTTTCAGTAGCTGATATAGAATAGTTTCATAATGAACTTTCCATCGATACATTTGACATGTTTACAGTGATATGAAATCCTTCAGAGAATCCTGTGCAAATCTTCAATATAATTTGACATTACAATTCCACTGGAGTATTATTTAATAAATATAAGATGGAGAATCACTTCTGGAAATGCCAAGGCTCAATTTCCTGTCTAAGAGGAAATGAAGCTGCCACAAAGTTCGAAGGAGAAGTATTTTTATTATTCTGAATAAACGAAATATTTTCTCTGTCTTCCATTTTTTCTGTCTCTCTTATCTGACTTTATCTATCTTTTGAGGCTTCACCCCCTCCTCGTCTTAATTCATCACCACGGAGACACACACACACACACACACACACACACACACACACACACACACACACACACACACACACACACACACACACACACACATACATTCATACCACCTGAGGTGATTCCCACAGAATTAATAACTCTCCCAGGAAAGTAATAAAAGGAAATCCACCCTCCTTCTTTGTCCATATTTGGCCATTTCCTGACAGCTCTAATTAACCAAGTCCTTTATGCTTCTATACCTGACATTTGATTGGCTGGGGGGCTGGCCTCGATAAGAACTGTTTTAAATTAACAGATGAAATTAGATTGGAGATTACTGCAGATATGCTTGACAAGGTTAATTAAATGACCAGTCACGAGGGGCTTGTTTTAAATCCGATGTCACCGACACATTCACAGCTGATATCGTTCACCAGGCCGGAGTTTTCTCCCAGTTTTCCAAAGTATACCTCTGTGTGTCTTTTTATCAAATGTAAATCATTAGCATGTTCACTTTAACATAGTGACTTGATTACCATAAACTCACAAGACAATCTGTGATTAGCCTCAGCCCACAGCATCAGACTTGACAGGAAATCTGCTATATTGCTGTATGGCACCAAACAGGGAAAGGAGCAGGTGCATTGTTTTAAATTCACAATGTATACTCGCAGTCATTAAAGTGTTCATTGATTCCTATTTTCCTTTTTAAACTATGAAACAGAACGACACCAGAAAGAAGGCTTTTGTGCCCTGAGCCAAGTTTACAGACAACACCATCTACATCATCTATCTAACACATTGTTGAGGTTATGGAAGTTTATTATATGGTTTTGGCCACTTCGGGGCAGTGTTATAACGCTTTATTGCCTCTTTACAAATTCAGTAAGTCCAGGCGGCAACCTCCGGTTCTGAAAAGCCAATGTGTAAGTGCCTTATAATTGAATTCTTTCTAATGGCCAGCAGATGGCGTCTCCTCTAATTGTATGGAAGTCTATGAGAAAATGACTCTACTTCTCTCTTGATTTATTACCTCAGTAAACATTGTAAACATGGGTTTATGGTCTCAATCTCTAGTTTCAAGTCTTCTTCAATGCATCATGTTCATTTAGTAAATGATGGTCAAATAGACTATAAACAGGGTATGATTTAAGACGGGGCTACGTCTTGATTGACAGGTTACTACCACTACCAGAGCAGTATATGGCGTCTGAACGTTTCTCCTCCACAGTCCAAACATTGTCACTTCACTGGTTGCAAACAAACAATATGGCAACGAACAAAATGCCAAACTCAAGGCTTGAAAACGGCTGTCCACAAACCAATGGGTGAGCCACGACGACTACGTTTACTTCTTATATACAGTCTATAAGTAAGTCCAATATTCACTTTCCATTTTGGTCCCTACCAACTCTGGCTCTTTAGCTTCCAGATGCTCCAGTATGCTCCTTATGTAGCGCACAGAGGTTATCAGAGCTTTTCGGCTAAAAACTGCTACCTGCTGCTGCTGGAAATGAGGTCGATAACAGCATTGAGACTGAATCCATACAAATAAGTTTGCTGTCTGACAGAAAAAAAACAAGACACTAAAATGATGTGTAGAGCTTAAGAGTAGGCTTAAGACTTTCCTCTTCTATAACTATTATAGAAGAGGAAAGTCTTAAGCCTACAAGGACAGAGGGTATCGTATGCTGTGCAGATTGTAAAGCACTCTTAGACAAATTCATGGTTTGTGATAATTGGCTATAAAATAAAATGAAGGTGAAATAGTGAGGCAGGCAGTCACTATTCTGGGGTGTTTCAATTTTTGTGTTCCCCATTTGTGTACAAACAAGGGTGGCTAAAATATTAGCAATCCCTAGTTAGGGGTGGGAATCACCAGAGGTCCCGCAATATGATATTATCACGATACTTGGGTCACGATACGATATTATCACGATACTGCGATATGCTGAGTATTGCGATAACATATATTGCGATTTATTACTTTTTTCAACTTCAAATTATGTCCCCAAAGGAAAACTGTGTCAACATGTTTGATCTAATAAGATAGTTTTCAGTCTGTTCATCTCACTTCAATCATTTTTATTGCTGCAAAATGGGATTGTCAAGCAGACAGACTGACCAACACTGTCATAAAAACCTGTACGATATAAGAGTTATATAACTCAGCATAACTTGGTGGACGTTGAGGGCAGAGAGCCAGTTATGCGATGAGCCTGGCTACTGTTGGCAGATTTAACGCCCGTTGTGAGGCCAGATTGAGCGTGTGAGTGAAACACTTCACATGCAGGAATCCCGCTAACTGAACAGCAACGCCCACATTAGAAGTGTTACAACCACCAGGTTTTTGTCAGCAATCCCCCATTCTTATGCTGCATTTTACAGGAGGTCTGTCATGTTTGCCCCGGTGTGACTTACGTGTACTGCTCTAGTTTGGAGAATGCGAGACTTCAGTCGCCAGTCCTCTGTGAGATAATGTGCTGTTATAGTCACATAGGAATCCACTGCGCATGACATCAACGCATCGCAAGTTAATACAACCCTTACTCAACTTTAAGCTTCACTTCTCTGTAGAGCTTGGGCACGGCTGTGTCGGTGAAAAAATGCCGCGACGGAGTCATATCCATGTGTCATATGCTTGTCCTTCTTCCCTTCCTTGTTAAAAAATCCAAATAAGTCCAGACGTCTGATTCAAATGCGGACGGCGCATTTCTGATTTCTTTCTCCGATGTCTCCATCTTTGTTTTGACCAACTTCCTACCAATCACGCTGACCAGGGACCTCTGCTGACCTCAGCAGAAAACAACTCCGCACCATCTAGTGGACTGAAAAAGCAATTGATTTTATTTTTCTAGTACCAAAAAGTTTATAGTTTATATATAATAAAAGATCGATACTTGGCTTCCGTGTATCGATACAATATCGCCACGCAAAATATCGCGATACTATGCTGTATCGATTTTTTCCCCCACCCCTATCCCTAATGCAGTTTAATACAAACAGCCACAAAAAAATGACCATGGGGTTGAATCTCATGTAACAGTGCCCACAGCAACCTATACACCTGGCTTTACATAGATAACATTAACTGCAGGATTCTTACATTACTTTGCATTAGATTGTCAAGGTGTACCTAATAACATGGTAACAGATTCTATTGGAGTCAGAGTTTCGAATTCATGGCAACGTTGAGGGTACGGGCTGCTTAATGTCCAAACATTACATCTGTGTGTCTAAGCAGAGGCCCTTGGTACCTGCAGTCCAACACAGGTAAATAATCACCGGCCGCCACTGGAGTTTAGACAGACAAAGATGAATACAAATGATATAGGAATGAGCAGATGGTTGTGGCCTTGAGGGTGGTTGACTGTGAGCTGAATAAAGAAGCGAGAATCAACAGTTAAAATGAGGATAGAGAAAAGAAAAAAGCAAGTGAGCCCACATGAGGTTCAGAGTGCTAATAGTTTTGGTCTCAGTGGGTGTGTGTTGGGGGGTTTCATGACAGAACTGGGTGGCAGGTGATGGCTGACTGACAGCTGTTACCCGAGGGTCCCAAACCATCCAATAGTGTTCTACTTCTCCGGCTTGGGGCCAATGGTTAACAAAGAAGACTAAAAGAAGGATTGCAAATTAAATTTTAGTTCCTAGTTGTTTTGAGTCATCTGTGGTTTGAACAGCTGTAGGCCTACAAGTGACTGGACCATTTAGATTCTGTGCATGATTTTAGGCTGTTCATATTATTGTAGCATTCCCAGCTGGACAGCTGCAGGAACTGGAGACTGGAGAGAAATACTTAGGGTTGTTACAAAGTTTTGCTGGTTGCATTTACATGTTATGTTACCAGAAATTGCAGGCAAGGTCTAAACTATCTGGATGACTATCTGACTGAATATACATAACATTACATTACATTACAGTCATTTAGCAGACGCCTTTATCCAAAGCGACTTACAATAAGTGTAGTCAACATAGGTATTCAAGAGAACTACTAGTCACCAGAAGTCATAAGTGCATCTCCTTTTTTAAACAAGCATCTGAGAGCATAAACCGGAGCAAACGTACAGTGCAGAAACAAATGAATACAAATACAAGAAGTGCAACAAACTAGTATGAATACAATAAGTGCTAAGTGGAAGGCTCAGGGTAGCCCTTCTTGAAGAGGTGAGTCTTCAGCCTGATGAAAGATGGGCAGTGACTCTGCTGTCCTGAGGTCAGTGGGGAGTTCATTCCACCATTGTGGGGCCAGGACAGAGAAAAGCCGTGACCGGGTCGATCGGCCGCGGGGACCTCTGAGTGAGGGGGCAACCAATCTATATATAAACACAGAAGGTAGCCAAGTGGATTAGCTAATGAAGCTTATAGATCTACTTCCAGGCAACTTGCTAGCTAACTAAACTAGCTGCCTTTTTATCGGAAAACACTGGTTGGTTTCCATGTGTGACATTTAGTTGGTAATAGCTAAGTCAGAGCACGAGGAAGTTGTTTGATAGATTACTGTCTTCCAAATAAATTCAACAGAACTCACTGACCCAAAATCAGTCCCTATTTACTATGCACTGTATTTACTGTTTGCCATTTTATTTGAGTGTCCGAAGTGTGAAAATGTATCCCGTATGTTGTTCTGTCAAAAAAATCCACCATGGAACGAGTCCATACTTTCTTCTAACAACCCAGCATGCAATGCTCTGCATTCTACAGAGATGAAAGTCACTGTTATGAGACTCTACAGCTCTCAGTGATGACGCAGAAATTAAAATGATTTGTAAATGTCAAGAATTTCAATTAACTGCTCAATATTAAGTAAACGACCTAGTGTCCATTATATAGGGAGTAGAGAATGGGTTAACGAGGGAGTGGTTTTGTACATAACTGTGCAACAGCTAGTTAACCAGTAAACTATTATAAGGGAACGGGAGTAAGAGCAACGTCCTGCTAGACCAGTTAACCAAACCTTTTTCTGGGGACCCACTTCCTAAAAATGAATAATCATAACCACTTCACAATAGACCTTATAAAGCACGAGAAGAGCAACTTTGTATGTATCTGAACTCTCCTGACCATTTTACTGCCATTTGCCCATCACCGTATATTATCTTAAAATAGGTCAACCAGCCATTTCGAAGAGATATACCTTTGATAAATCACAACTCTTTTTTTTATGCAGGTGTCCTCGCATCAGCAAAACAAACAGAATATACGGTAGCCTGGCATACTAGATTCAATGTTATAAGTAGGCTACAATTATCATAACAATAGAGACACCAAGGCTCCCTCATGTGGCCCAAAGGTGCACTGCGGATATAAATGTTAAATGAAAGTTTTGGCAACCCAAATAAAATCTCCTGCAACTCACCTGTGGTCCCACCCCTGTCTTTGGGATAACTGCACTAGACAATGAACTGTAACGTTACCTGAAGAAACTGGTGGTTTTCCTGCAGTCGCTGCGCTACAGTAGTTTTTATTATTGCAGAGGAATTGGCAGCTCCTTTTGTTAGCTGGCAAATTGCCCCAGATGTAGACTGGATTTATGGAATTAGCAACAAAATCTAATCCAAGGGTTGTGTTTACTTTTGTTCACAATCTATGTAAAGTGGAAGGATTTTGGAAGGCGTGTGGAGGCTTTCACTGCTTTCCCTGTTCTACTTATTTTGCCAAAGTCTTCCTCTTTCTGAATCATTGCCCTTAGTCTGAAAGACCATTAGAATTAAACCCAGTTTTGAAAACCTTTGCGGAAACCTGTGTTGAAGCAACTCCAAAAGCATTGTTGCCCTTCAAAGTTGTGCACAAACCTGCTGTATATCCCCGGCTTGAGGTCATGGAACCCTTTTTTCAAGTCAGCTAAGATGAGCAGTGCTGTCTATTGTAACAGCGGAGTGAGTGTCAGAGACCTCTTGACCTCCATCACTCATCTAAAAGTAATAGAAACAAACTATACCACTTAAGATCCCTCTTTGGCTTCTCCCTTCTTGCTCCCCGCTCCCACAGCAGTTCAATGTGTGAAAATGTTAAGAGCGGTAAAAAAAAAAGTGCTGCCCTCGGAGACCAAACGCACACATGCCGACGGCTGCACAGACGTACACATTTAATGACTGAATGCACAGACAGAGAGACAGACAGAAGCTACACAGAGAATGTGTGCATGATCAAGGTGTACAAAGAGCTTTCATCTGCTTATCTTATTCTCTTTCTATTATTCTATTCTATTTTTAACATGCACAGTTTTACACACAGTTATATTGTTGTAAAACTTACTTTAGGCCAGCGAAACAAATAACACCCAAGAAGAAAGAATTGTTCAATTAATTCAAGTTTTACGAGGATTAAAAAGACAGAAAGTTCTGTTTATGCATTAAAACCCATTATCGTTAACGAATGCTTCTCTAAATGAATAAATGACTGTGTCCCAGGCAGGCAGGGCCTCGGGATGATCAGTAGCTGGAAGTCTGAATTTACCCACAAACAAGGAAAGTTACTGATTTTCAGAAACTCTCTGGGGAAGTGGAGGATTATCAGGGGATTATCAAATGACTTAACTTTACATAAATATATCAGAATATTCTTTATACATATATTTGATGAAAAGGTGGTTTGCAGCGGTTTTCTCTACAGCAGCCAAACGAAAGCAGAAACCACTTAGCTTTAAGAACTCATAGTAGCTTCAAAGACCTTAAACTAAGGAAGGAACACATTACTGGGTTTTAGAAGCACTCTCAGACCCCATTGTGGACGTTGTTTTCTCATTTAAGTTAAGTCTGAATTTATTTTGCTCTGTGGAGATTGTGACTGAAATAACTGAGACAATTTTCATATGATATTGTGAATTTGTTCACTCTTTATGATTGAGCAATCTTATAAAACAGTTTTACAATAAACTCACGTGCATTAAATCTGATAAAACATCGCTAATATCCGTCATATATGAATATATGAATAAGTCATATTATATTCTGTAGAATAGTGACATGAGTCGAGCCTCACTCACACTGCAGTCATTAATCATTTCAGTGCCATACACACACACACACACACACACACACACACACACACACACACACACACACACACACACAGATAGAGGGAGAGGGAGAAAGGGGTCCTGGTTAGGTAGATTTTCAAAGGGGATTTCTACTTAATAAAAATCCAATTCTGGCTCCACGGGATCCTTCTCCCACAGAGAGAGTGAGAGTTTGAAGAAGAGAGAGGAAGAGAGGAGAGACAGCAGGGGAAATAATTAGACAGTGATGGAGACACAGAGATCACAGTGTACTAAACAGCGGGGGACTCATGTTTTTGTTAGGACAGCGGATTTATGGTACAAAAAAAACGACACATATTCTGAAAAGCTCTTTAGTTTGAAAAGCCTTGTATATATATATATGTCTGTGGTTTCTCACATTAGATTTACTGGTTAATTATGTGATAACCAAGACACAACTGATTTATTTTATGTTGAGGCTCTGAATGAAACATCTGTCCAGCATCATTTTCCCATTGATGACCCTTGTTTTTTAACATTTCCATAAGTCATAGTGAGAGGAGGTAGATTTACAAGGAGGTAGATTTACCATCAGAAACCACAGGTGTCTCTAAAAATCCACCTCAAATAAAATCTTAAGGATTGTTGCCCTTTTAACCCCTTAGACTATTTAGAGGCCTCTGCTCGAACATTTCATACCCATACTTAAAGGGGCTTATCTCTCTAACTACAAGGTCTTTTTGGATAATTTCAATGGAATAGTAACACTAACACTTGTGAGATTTGTTCATATCAGTGTATATGTTACTGGTAAATGCTGAATGAATATAACACACAGCTCAAATTGAAAATGATCAGGTTCGCCTGAAAAAAAAAGCACTTTTATTGATGCTATTGATTTGAAATGATGCAGACAAAGGCCTAAACTCTCCCAAATCATAGCACAACATGTCAGCAGTCCTTTTAAAAAAAAACTGGCTTTGATAAAGTGAAGCAGGCCAGAGCTATCGATGTTTTTGTACAGGTCAGTCGAGGTCAGCTGACGTCAATTCTGATTTTGGAAGCAGGACTTTCAGACATTTTATTGTAATTTTATATACTATATAACTATATATTTCACTTCTTTTAGCACTAATAGTGTTCAATCTATCTAATACAGCAGTTTGGCATCATTTTGAGAGCCTGGGCCCTATATAAACCTGTAAAACAGGGCTCATCCTCATCTGAATTTCAGTTTTACAGAATGCAATTGAACCTTACCAAAGCCTGTGATTGGCCAATTTGCGCATACGACACAGCGTTGAACGTGGAAGAGTGTAAGGAGTGTAATGATACGTTCTTTGAGTTGATTGACAGAATTTTAAGCCAATACAAATATCGAAAACCGTGGCTCACCCCCAAGGGTCAAACCCATTGGCCAAAACTGAAAAGATTACCCCTTCCTTATACAAACTCGCAGAGACTCAGTTTTTTCACAGAATGGAGGAGAGAGACCGGCAGCACATGACTGCAAGGATTAATTAATTTTTTTTGGCGATTGTCATCCAGAAAACCATCTCAAGGTGCGAAGCGTTTCAATTGTTTTGCTGTTTGGCTCCGTGTTGCTCTGTGGCAGATGAATTGTAACTTTTTAATGGTTTGAAGGAGAAGAATTTGGAAGGTATTGTTGGATTCAGTGTGGAGTCCTCATGCTCTTTGATATGCGGTTTGTCTGTGAAAGTGCCGTAGGTCGTGGCTGGTATCGGTAACGGAGAACATAGCTCGCCGTCTCTTGGCGAAATATAGGTGAAATTGTGGTAGTACTTGTAGTATGTTTTAGTACTTTGTGTATATATATGTTTTTGAGTGATTAAAATAGGTTACATGGTCCATTTTATCAGAATTTCTTCGATATGTGGGTATATGATATGTCATAAAAAACACTTTTATGCATTCTCAGATGTACTTTGTACTACATGTGTACACTCTGTCGCCCCCCCTCTGGGACCAAATTGGGTGTGGTTCGTTACTAGAGGGTTAAAGAAAATAGACTTTCGTGCGCAACAAGAAGCGGCCATCGCGGAAAAACATATATGATTATAATTATGATCGTTGGATTATGATTGTGGAGAATTTAAGAATTAAAAGCATTATTTAGTTGAATTTATAACACCCTTAGTGGTGAATAGAGGTGTCACAATAATAAAAGGTAAAATATGTTAATCACAAAATATTTACTAAAGAATGAATTATGTTTGTAATATGTTTACATGATACAGGATGTTATAGGTTACAGTATATTGACACATTGAATGTATTGAAATCATGAATGCATAATCACTGGAGGATTAAACACTGTAAAGAATAGCCATCAGGGAAAGTTAAGGAATTCAAGGAGAGGCTTTTCGGAGACGGGGGAGGAAGCAGACTGCCATAAAACAACAGAGAGGACTCCTGGGTAGGACCATGCGGTCGCAGGTCAGAGGTGATGTCAGAGGTGATGTCACAAGAAGCCCAGCCACTGAGATGAGCAGCGGATCAATGAAGGAGGGGTCAGCGCGATTGGAAGCCAATCACTGACCCCAGAAGACGGCCTTTGTGTTTTACGACAGATTTCGGACACTTTCCGACCATCAAAGGACATAAAAGGACTGTTTGCGAGGGCGTGCGGCAGGCCATGGTAGTTCGCTTTGCAGGACCCGACTAGGTCGGGCCTGTGAGTGGAGTTGCACGTGGTCTCTGCTCTCGAGATGCATACTATCGATAGTGTATTATAGATTGTAATTGTAATCATCAGTTTACAGTTGTCATCGTTTAATTAAATACTGTTTTGAATTTGGACCGGATCGAGTTACTTTTTGATGCGCCTGCGCAGAAAGAAGTAAACACAGCAGCGGCCTTGCGATTCCTCCAGTAGCTTCAGCCTCAACATGATCTGTCCACCCACATTCGTTAATATCCATAGGAAACTTTTTGACACACCCGGCTAAAAAAGGACATTCCATGTTTATGGCGGATGTACATATACCATATTCGTACATGTTATGTTCATCATGTTGCCGCAAGGCTTAAAATGCCGTTGAAGTAATTCAATAACTAATCAGACAAACTAACTTGAAAGTATCCCCTCGTGATTTTATAGAAAATTAATGTTGCGAATATTTGAACAAATATTTACAGCCTCTAGGCATCAAATTATGGAATACATAATCCAATGCACCTTCACATTACCCAGCATGCTTTTAACAGAGTCAGATACAGAGCAGCAGCGCTCGGACTGGCAACTGTCTAACACGTGTGTTTGAAGACACATCCTCTGGCTGGAGGACTTACACAAGCCGCTGTGCATCCTAAAGTCGAAGACCTATACTCCATTAGGGGCCGGTTTATCGAAAACCGCTGAAGCTTTGGAGGTGGCTCTGAAAAATATAACATTCTCTGCCACACAGAGGACATATGACTCTACAGCAGTGGTCACCAACCTTTTTAAGCCCAAGATCCCTGACCTCTGCCTTGGTGACCGGCAAGATCTACTTATTGAGGCGTTGAGAGAAAAAGACTGTCCAGACTGTACTTACAGCTTGAGGCTTTTTATTTGGCCTAATTGTAATTGAATGAAATCAAACACTTTGGTCCAGCTTTCAAATTGATGTGACCAAGAACACACTAAATGACTTCATTTCAGTGCAACATAAAAAGGAAATTATTTGTTCACCAATGTATGTATGTAATGTATTATGTGTTAACCTTGTATGAACAAGAAAAAACACATTTGCAATGAGCAGGCTGGATGAACTACCAATATTAACTGTTGTATTTATCAACTGACGTTACAACACAACACTGACACATTTCTCAGTCAGTGCAACTAATGTAAGTGCAGTTCAGCTCTGTGTCCCATCACAATGCCATCAGAAGTCATGTGACTCAAGTCAGTGTGATGCTGTGACTGAACACCGTCTGTGAGTGCCTTGTAGTTCGGCTCATAAGCACAGACAGCCAGTCTGAGGCAGTCTGTGAGGTGTCTGTCTCCTTACCTCCTTATCCCTCACTCCCTGCCCTGGTGTTCTCATGTTTCCTTACCTCCTCATCCCTCACTCCCTACATTGCTGTTCTCATGTTTCCTTACCTCCTCATCCCTCACTCCCTAACTGTCCGTGCTGGATCTGTCCCCGTTGTTTTAAAAAGCTAAATAAGTTGTTAGCATGACATTCACAAACATATTGCTGGAGATCTAAAAGCCACATCTCATATATATTGTGGGGATTACGATTGTATAAGTGAGCACTACATCACAGCCACGTATAAAGAAATACATTCAAGAAAATATATTTATGGAAAGATCGCATCAACCTGGATTCGAACCTGTCGAGCAAAATAGGAATAGATTCAAAAACGGCCGCGCTACGCGATCCGCCACTTGCATCTTACATTGTAACGCGCATTTTCTTGTAAGTCATTGAGCATTTGCAGACCTCCACCCTCGGTAAACTATCGATGGATAAATCCAAAATAAGAAAAGTCACGGAGGAAAATAGAGTTTAATTCTGCGTGGACGTATTAATTTGCTTTCACTGCCAACGATGCTGGCTTACCTGAATGCTTGATATGTGGCGAGAAATTTGACATCAAATAGCTTTTGCGGCTCCAGACACATTTTATTTGGTGGAAAATAGGGCAAAATGGCTCTTTGGATAGTAAAGGTTGCCGACCCCTGAGCTAGCCAAACCTGTCTGGTGCAGCTAGTAGAGAAGCTTCATGTTCTGCTTCCCTTTCCCGCTAGTCTGCTGTCTGATTGTGAGGTCAGGCTGATCTGGGATCAGCTCTTTAACTGCAGAATCTCCGCGAAACTTCTGCTCTCAAACGGGTCTTGGAGGAGCAGTGCTCGCCTGGCGCTCGCGCTCGCCTGTAGAGACTTCTCCTGACGAGAACGCGCAGCTTGGGACCAAATTGTTTTGGCCCCACTCTGAATCTATTTGAGGACGCTGATTGGCTAAATTGTATGTCACTCATTTATATCTTTAATCAGCAATTGGCTAAACTGCTCCATAGACCCGCCTCGGTAGGGCCCACTAGCTGCGCGTTTTGAGACGTGCAAACAAGCGGAGATGATGAGCAGACAGGCTGCAGACAAAATCCCCTTCAAAATAAAAGCACAGGATTTTCTTTTTCTTCTTTTTTTATTTCTTATTTTGGAGATCGACAGGGAAAGTCTCCGAGATCGACCTGTCGATCGCGATCGACGGGTTGGCGACCACTGCTCTACAGAGTCACAGCAAATGAATGCATCAACATGTAGAAGCTTTTCAACCTATTCCTGTGGTGTAATCCACTTCTTCGCTATGTGACAAAAACAGTTTATCCACAACAAAGCTAAACTCACTACTTCTTTGGTGCTGTATTGTATTGTGAAGATCCACAGTGTAATATATTTATTCATTTGTTTCCAAAGCAAAAAAACACAAAAAACATTTTCTGGTGTCGTTTTCCTTTAAAACTAGGTAGAATCCAACAGTTAAACCAGTGCTCTTGCTTTCCATGTCAACACACAGCCAGTCTTTTAAAGTTACTTATTCTTGGTTTACAGTATGAATGTTTTAAAGCTGTGTTAATGTTTTGTCCTCATTGCTCACATTTGTCTTGTTTTCTGTCAAATTGGGGCTCTGAATGTTCTCACCAACCTCGTTTCCAGCAGCAGCAGGAAGCTGTTTTTAGCTGTGTCCTGCCGATATACACAGTGGAGTATTTAGCAGCTAAAGAGAAAGGCCTTTACATTCATCGTGTGATCAGAATCACGCCTCATAATGACCGCTGATGTTGCTCCTGGTTGGGAAAAAGTCAGCTGTTTTCCAACACTTCCCCCACAACTCTAAAAGGTGATAATAGGCTCGTTCGAGATGAGCCAGTCTTGTGCAAAGTCGATGACCGGCGATCGCCGCACAGTTAGATTTGTGTCTTGATCCCGACTTGCTCTGACGTCATGAACATGTGGTCAACGATAACCTCACGAGAGCAAGGCGGCCACAGTTTTCAGAACCAATCACCGCAGTTGCTCACAACCGACTGCATGACCCAGGGCATGATGGGAAACGCCTGGCTGTCACCAGATCAAAGAGCTGATTGGCTCTTAGATTTGACAACAAACACCACGTTTTGTAGAAAATCCTATTTTTCTGTGTAATCGTAATAGTTAACGCTAGATTGTTGGCTATTAGTCGCATGTTGTGCGACAAAGGTTTAATCTAAAAACATATGTTGTGTGATTGATAATAATAAAGCTTATTCATAGAAATCATATCAAAACGAGCTTCAAAGTTTTTAACAGACAGACATAATGCAAGTTTCCACATAAATATATATTTACAAACACACAAATAAATCCGAACATGGTCTGTAAACTACAAGTAGCCTACAGATCAGATCTAACAGGAAGTAACTGTTTCTTTGACTTCCTGTTTATTCTTTGAAGGCAGCTGAAAACTGTCCGACTTGACCGCAGTTCTTTGTCAGCGCCCCCTGCTGCTGCCGCCTGCTCCCGTCTACTTTCCAGGTGAGGCGCAGTTCATCACCAACGAGCCTAATATGTCTTTGGTGTGTTTGCAGCTTGTCATGCTGCCCCAAAGTAGATAAATCTACCAATTCTGGCGAGATAAATAAATGACTGATATTCTAAATATAGCGTAGACTTAAAAAGACATGGTGGGCCTTTCCTTTAGGTGGCTAAAATACGTTTTGCGGATGTCCGTCCTCGTCCAAACACCATTAACTGTCGGTAAACCACTATGGATAAGCACCTCATACAACCCCACCTAAAAACATCCAAACTATCCCTGTAAGGTGACCGCCTCACCTCCATCAGACTCCTTCCTCTCCTTCCTCTTGCTCTGCCTCCCTTCCAATCTCTCCATCAGTCCCTCCTTCTCAATCAAGGTTGCTGTTTACCATATTTAGGAGGCCGCCAGACGACAAATGATCATCCTCTCACCAGTAATTATTTTCTCAGTCCCTTCAATGCTCTCAACTCTCACTGTCCCTCTGTCCTCTCACTCTCTTTTCTCTTTCAACAGCCCATTTGTCTGACGGCACCAAGAAAGGTTTCTGTGTGTGAGTTTGCACATGGCTCCGATAGCAAACACCCTGTACATCTCATTTCCTCTCTCTGCCTCCTTTTTCTACTTAAGGGGAGCCCTCTCTAAATTTCCATTTTTCGCCATTCTTCGTTTTTCCTCTCCCCCAACCTCCTCCTTTCTTTATTCCTCCATCGTCTTTCCCCCCAAACTTCTTTTGTACTGCTTCTCTTTCCCCTCGATCCATCTTTGACCTTCTCACTTATGTTCATTTGCTTTGAAGCACCATGTATTTAGGCTTTATCTTGTAGACAAGGTTTTTTTTTATCATCTTAACTAGGCAAGCGGGAAATAAATAAACGATTGGTATTATTTGTATTTTTGCAGATAATTTGACACTTTGGAGCCATTGTGCTGCATCATTGTGCTCTGAATTACACGTCTGAGGATGACTAACAACCGCAAACACAACCAGGGTGGAAATCTGCACTATAAAGACCTCAGCTGCTTTTATTCCACACTGCACCCCTCCCACCTCACGTTATCTCCCCGTGACAGTTTGAAAGGGAATAATGACGTGACGCATCGCCACTTTAAGACACATGAATGAAGGAACCGAATGAGCCGAGAGAGGAAGACAAAGGCACGGTTTGAGAGATAGCGAGCGGTGAAGGGAGGACAGGCGGATGGAAGGAAAGTGAGATAGAGGCAGACACCTCGCAGGGACAGAGGGAGACAGACGTAGAGAGATAAATGCGATGGGTGAGGAAGGAGACAGAGACGGACAGAGGAAGAGAAACGAGAGGGGAGGAAGAGGAGGAGACAGAAAGCCTGCCTCTATCTTGCCCTGCCTTTCACAGCCAGCCTCATCCTGGCACATGATACTGTTGTGTGTGTGTGTGTGTGTGTGAGTGAGTGTGTGAATTACTTGTATGGACTTAGGACTGCAACTAATGAATATTTTCACTCAATCTCAAATGTCTCCAATAACCTTGTTGATTATTTAGTCTCATATCATGAAATAGTAAATGTCAATGGTGGTTTTAAGGAGTGCAATGTGTCTTCAAAATGTTTGGTTTTCATAAATAGCTAAATAGAATGTAAAAGAAATCCGCCAGTTGACTAGTTGATTAGGAGATAAATACTGCCGGTCCTCGTCTAAAGGTAGAGTTTGCGATCGGTCTGCTCCCAAGCCTCGATCGTTGCTATTGTAATCAATGTGTTTTATATATGGATGACATGCTTGACCCCCGCTACTGCACAGTTGACCCCCGTACTGCACAGAGTGCTCTCCCTTGTTTATGTCAATTTTATTAATATTGACTGTGTCACTTGTACCAACTACACCAACTTTGACACTGCACTTCCTTTGGTCCCCAGCGATACAGCCACCACAAGTAGATCAGATGGACGGTTAACAAGGTAGGTGGACACACACACACACACACACACACACACACACACACACACACACACACACACACACACACACACACACACACAGACAGGCAGACAGAGATTCCGGGCTTTATATTCCGGCATCACAATAACGAAAGTTACCTTCACTGACTGCTGAGGTGAAAGAGAGAGAGGGGGGGGGGGGGGATGGGGTTGAGACAGGTGACAATTGGCAGTCAAGCGATTAGCTGAGCTTCACTGGCTTTAACTATTTCTGACGTTCAGGTCTGAGAGCACTTGTAAGACAGATTGCTGACGGTAAATGATGAACCCCAGCACTTCACGTTCCCAGTTATTAAATCAAATTGGGGTTCATTCATCAAGTCATGTCACAATTGATCACGCTTCGGTTTTCTGTGCATTTGCATCACTCTGGTTTAAACATTCACATTCATTCTCACTCTCTAGCCTGCGTTCATCAGTCATCTTTGTCGCTTCTATTCTTCTGGCTCACACTAAAACAAAACGGCGATTCATTGTTTCAAGTGTGACTAATACATGAGTTAAATGTGTCTGTGATTTTCTACTGGATAAACTCTTTTATAGATGAATCAAGAAACTTGACTAGTTGTGCCTTGTTTTCAGTCCGAGCCTATATTTTCATATTTTATTTGTCACTTCTGCTCCAAATGTATTTCTCATTGAACACAGTATTGAAGTTCAGAAACAGCAATAATAAGAAACAAATATGACACAGTGAGACTCAAATAAATCACGTTTAGATAATGTATTTATTGTAAACCACCTTAAAACACCTGATAGTGTTGTGTTAGCATTACACGCCTACACACTTCTGACAGCACACAGTTTTAAAGGCAGAACCTTTACGGAGGACGTGCAAATAAATCCTAAAGCACCATTGTTCTTTCCTCAGTATTCTATTTAAAAGAAAGTGTTAATACTCATATCATGAATCAATCTTTAATTAAAGCTCTTTTTCTCAGTCTGTTGCCTGTAGCCCACATCATTGAAATAACAATGAGATTAATGAATTGTGTTTATAACCCACAGCGTTATAAAATATTGGAAAACGCAGAGGAAAGAATGAGGAAAAGACCAATGAAATAAAAAAGGGACCAACAGCTAAAAATGAACAGTTGGAAGTTGAGGAGGAGAAGAAGAAGAAGAAGAAGAAGAAGAAGAAGAAGAAGAAGAAGAAGAAGAAGAAGAAGGTTGAAATAGAAGGAAATGAGCAACATAACTGTGTCTGCTGGTGTAAATCTCCCCCAGGTTAAAACAAGATGATAATTAAAAAATGTACCGCAGGGTCACACTGTGACTGTGTGAGTGAGAGTGTGTACATTGTGTACAGCTGCTATTACTGTGGATGTTTGTGTGTGTGTGCGTGTGGTTGTTTGATGTGGGATGTGAGAGGGGGGGGGGGGGGGGTTGCGGTGCCCATTAAAAGGTGTCCCCGCTGCAATCAGTGTACAGAGGCCTTAGGGCCTATTTGTTACTACATCAATCTGGAGTTAATGGAAACACACAACGCACAAACACACACGTATCGTGCACATGCATCCAAACCCATTTCTGCCTACAGTGCTAACATTGTCAGAGAGAACACTGAACAGCGGGACACACACACACGTGCACTTGTAAACACACGGACATGGACACACACACACACACACACACAGCTGGCGAGGAAGGCAGCCAAGCAGGCCCACAGCACAACACACACACACACAGACACAAATGTAGCATAAGAAAATCCCAGTGAGGTCCCATCATTTTTTTGATTCCATCATTTTAACAGAGTGCTAAAATGACATTTTTGAGCTTGATGCTTTGCCAATCCAAACTTCCTTTACTTTTGATCTGAAAATCACTAAATGACTACATTTGACAAAGTCATGGTTTTGACTATCGGGCAGTTCTCATCAGCAGATAAGGCGGCGCAGTAGCGAGTCCTGTGCGGGCTACGCAAGTGTTTTTTTAGGCACAAAGTAAATTGGATTGAGTGCATGTCTGCTCATGAGTCACTGTTAATCGCTGAGTAGAGGAGATGAAAGAACACAAAATGCAGCAGGACTGGGACGGGTAGAGCGAGGACAGCCTGAGAGCAGGAGGCCAGCAGAGCGCTCACTTTCAAACTGTGTGACCCAGGTCACCACATCCCCACCAGCTCCGGGCCTGCTGCTCTGCGCACAAACCTAAGTTCCCTAAAGACGTTCGCTACGTCTCTGCAGGGTCCAGTAAAGTATATCTTCACCAAGACCTCCCTCACTCAACGAGACTTTTTCCCTTACACAACCACTAGAAAAGAGACGACTGCAAAAGGAGGTCAGCCGACACAGTCAGAGGGCTCTACCGCCGGCCATGTATACATTAGAATGACGTCCTTATTGGACGATTGCACACCTCATGATTTATGTCCAATGTCAATGTTCAGTGCCCATGCAGTAAAGTAGCGTGACCTTTATGTGGCGAGGCGGAAAGTAAGGGTGTGGAGGTTGGAGTGGTGGGTGGATGGGTGGGTAGTGGATCTGACTGTTAAGTGTGTGTTCCGTCACGTACTTGCATTTAATCAACATAATCAAGTGTTTTTCATGCCTTACTTCAACCATACTCTATAGGCCGTAACTATGATCCTTCCCCAACCCAACCAATACTCTGGTCTGGTGCTAATGTGCATAATCTGGTGTTTAGAATGAATGGGGCTCCCACCATGGACCATGGTACCCAGCTCTCTAAATATGTCCATGCTCTTTATATAAATCCATTATAGTTGTGAATAAACATGTAATTAAGTGAACTTAAGAGCATGCTACTATAGTTCATACAAAGTTTTAACATATGCTGTTCTGAGCACTTGGGTGTCTCCCATAATGCATTTGACATCAGTCAGTTGCCAAACACTGAGGAAGAAGTGCTAGCATCAGTGCTGAAGAGACAAAAGCAAAGAGCTCCACTCACAGGATCACTATGGACAGAAAATCACTATCGTCAAAGCTGTGCAGCTTTGGCACGGCGAGCGAGAGGCACCTCTCCCATGCACAGGGTGGAATTAAATTTGTGCATTGAAGGGTTTTGGTGTCTCTTTATAGCCTCTGAAACTCCACGAGAGGACTCCCATTAACCCCCCGCATCAAGCAGCAATACAGCTTTAGTGTTAATTTATACCTGAAAGTCACACTACAGCGGCACTTGAGCTGTCGTGAAAGGGCAGGAATTGTCCATGGTAGTGTCCCAATAGTGCACACACACACACACACATGAGGAAACACCACAGGAATGAACGCTTTCCACCAAAAGATTGCAACAGCATTTTAAGGACGAGGACCTTAAGGATTACCATTTCAACCTAAGAATAAAGAGATGGAGAAGAGCTGTTGGTCCTTACCAGGCGTGGTTTCTATCACGGTGTCTTGTCTCTCGGGGGGGAAAAGGACCTTGGGAGGCTGAGTGGTCTGGAGAGCTGTGAGAGAGATGGAGAGAGATATAACAGGCTGATCATTCCCACGTATCAATCTTTAATCTAAACATGCACAAAGAAGAAGACTGCCTTCATATCTCAGCACACACACACATTCATCATATCCATCCTACTATCAATATGTATTCTATATAGATTATTGAGAAAAAAAGTCAGATCTAAGAGCATATCTACTCTCATGTCACGGTGTCGATATACAAGCGACATATTGCCCAGCCCTAGTTAGAGCGCTCTGTGGTTCATTTCTTAACTGTAGCAATTTGCTGTATGTCAAGAAGGAAGCTTTACTCAATGTAAGAGCATTTCTGTCATCTGAAGATGGCGCTAGAGTAAAAACAGGAGAGAGACGTATTATAACGGAGGTCTGACATTTGGGTTTTCCGGAAAAACGGTTGCAATGTGTCTGTAAATCTCCACAGTACATAATTTCATAAGGAAACACCGGGACCTTTGCTCCATCAATCGGTCACTACCCTGCAGCGTCACAGAGACCAATATAAAGAGGTCTGGAGCGCATTGACTTTCACACCTACGAGATGCCGCCTCAGCCACAGGAGGCAGGTCAGTGCGCAGCTCGTCTCACCTCATGATTTCTTTGTGTCTCTTGCAGACAAACAGGTTGACTGAACTCTGATGACCAGCAGACAGACACTCTCTGCTTCCACCTGAAGCGCCAATCTCAATCTCACCTCGCTGGATTCTGAACACCAATGCTCTCTGCTGTCCAACACCTTTCCTCCTCACTGCCTCTGAGCTTCTAATAATCCTCTGAAGTGTTTCAGTGTTCCCATTCTTCTCTGAAGGCTGTGTTATTATATCTCATGCCATTTGTTCTGTGTGAGATGAAGAAGTGGATATCTGGTGTCAACCAATTCCCAGCGATCAATCTGATGATCGAATATTGGTGATTTAACAAGACACATGAAATGGACGCAGTATAGTGAAGATGATTGGTATTTTGTTGTATGTTCAATTAACCGATGAGCCCACACTGTCAGAGAGCAACACTAATGGGATAAGGAGCAGCCATTTTTGTCCAGAACGTACAGTCGCCTCTTCGACTCGTCTCATACACTGAAACGACAGCCCATAGCTGCCAGGAGCACCGCAGGATGCGGATTGGTCCGAACACTGGTGGTCTGCACACAAATGCAATACTTAAAATACTGACACGATTGTTGTTCACCTTGTGATATCGCAAGAATCCAGCTGTCTTGCAAGGTAAAGAGGAAAGATCTGTGCTCCAGCTCCACGATAAAGGATGCTTTGATTTCAAGGTGCAACACTGATAGCGATGGGTGAGTATATCTCCTAACTCTTAAAACTTAAATATTGGTCCACTTGTAATGACATTTCCTGTATTTTGTCCAACACTATGAACCACGGGAACAAAGCTCAGGAACTGTTGGACCGTACAGCGGTGAGACTTCAGTTTCCAGCAACAAACTCACTGTGAGCTACCCGCCAAGCACCAAACCAGGCAGACAGAGTTAGCACATAGCTGGCAAACATAGTGGAGCATTCAAAGGACTCACATTCATCAGGTGGACACAAACCCAACTTCAAATGTATGCTGATGTTGCTCTGCTGGATGTGTAAACAGGCAACTGTTTGCTTGTATGTTGACATCAGAAGTGAGTATAGTGAGCTTCCGCACTTCAAACTGTTTCATTACTCTGATTTCCATGGAGCGAAGAATCTAAAGTCACGTTTTTTTTGTCTTTTTCCACCTTGTATCCCAGTAACCCCTGTCAATACCTCTATCATTCCATCCCTCTCTCCGTATCTCTGATAAGACTGACAGTTTCATTTGCATTCTGAAGGGACCGCTGCTCTCCTTTGAGATTAATGAGACAACCCTTCACCTAGACCTGCTCCTCTCCTGCTCTGTCCTCTGTGCACACCCTATAGCTTTCCTTTACTTTCCTCTCTGCTTCATCACTTTTTCTCTTACTATCATGGTGGGCCGTTGTTGCTTGAAGTGTGTTTTTTGTTGGATGCACCCAGGTGTATTTGCATGCACCTGCATGGTATTTTGGGGGGACTCATTGTGGACTTGGTTGCGTCAAACTGAGAAGGAGGCACAGTATGAGCCGTGTCAGTAGTGATTAAATAGTGCTGCACTGCGTCTCTCCCACATACATCCGTGTCTTTACCGGGTGACACCCCCAACAGATCCTATTGGCAAGACTGCATCACCGTCCGTGTTCATGTTAGATCTTTCTAATGTAAAGAAAGTATCTGCAGCAGAAAGAAAATTCTAAAATCTGAATATCAAAAGATGTGTGGTGAATAGATGATAATGGCAGGGTTGCTTTTTACTTCTAGCATACACACACAAACACACACACACACACACACACACACACACACAAACACACACACACACAAACACACACACACACACACACACAAGCATGCATTTGATATCTTTAAACTTCTCATAATGCTTGCTAGTCTAGAAAATGATAAATACTTGTTGATGTGGACATGTTTCTGTCTATGTCTACATGTGACAGAGAAAGTGCCATCATGTTAAAGGCATCGGCCGACTTCAACAAAAACAGTCCAAGAAAGTGAAGATTCACAGGAAGTAAACGCAGGAACCAAATCAGCTCCCTCTAACGTGTCTTTGTGGTTCTACCGCATCTGAGGAAGCAGAAATGTTCTGCAAAGCCACAGCGTGACGTGAGGCAAGAAGCTCGCATGCAACGACACAACAATGAGTCAGAGCAAAGGAACAAAGGCCACTCCTGTGTGTGATCTATATCCCAATCGTGTAAACTGACCAGAAAAACGTATTACAGAGAACACATCACAAAGAAAGCGGCGGTCTCAGTGCAGTGCTGCTTCATATGCTCTTTGGGGTTCAATGAGATTTGACCTTTTCCAGTAAGGTGTTGTCCAGCACATTGAGTCGGATAGACAGACCTTAGACAGAGTTGTCAAACACAGGCGATATTAATCGAGCATTGTCTTGAACTCAAAGATGTGTGTGCATAACGAGTCATCAGATATGAACTTATATGAGTGCAAGGAAGTTCAGAAAGTCATTTGAGTGACTTCTCTGCTGCTATCTGAATCGTCCTGATCTGATCATTGTCAGCTCACCGGGTGCTCCAAGTAGATTAAAACAAACATTGTGCTACTGCGGTCTTTATCTCCTCAGATGGAATTAACCCAGTGTGTGCGTGTGTCCAACCAAATGTGACCTTTTTTACATTTCCTTTTAGAAATCTCATGACAGTAAGATTCACAACATCGGGAACAAAAGAACAGAAGAGGACATTCGTTAACATTCTAAATAAAAATATCCTTTTATTCTTTGTGATGTTAATAATTCCAGCAGTGTGGTCTATTGTCGTGTGTACTGCAAAATGGAACGACCTCTTTATGGATCGCTTCATTTTGACCTTTCTGTCCAGTGAAATGACCAAACACTTCCCATCTCATCTGACCTTATGCACCTTTCATTTTGTTTTATTTAGAGCTCGTTTGAGACACATTTTCTATAAACTCATGAGGGCTGTCATAGAAAGAAAGCTGTGCACTAAGCTGAGACAGTAGAGGTGCTGTAGCTCTAAATGTATTTTGTAAGAGTTGCGATTAGTATACCTGATAATGAAAAACAGGGGTCAGTAATGGTTTAGGTTCACACGAACAGAGAGCAGACAAAGTATAGATTAGCATAACATAGTCATGGGGAAAATAAATCAACTGAGGCACACAAGTGTTTGAGTAAGCAGACTTTGACCAAACACTGCCTGCCCACTTGTTCTCTAAAAACAACAGTGAGAAACGCATATATTATGTGCTGTTCAGTGTGCATAATCAGATATATCATATTCTGTACAACAAATTGATTTGACCTTTTGGGGGAAATATGAAATGTCTGGCGGAGCAGAGAAGCGAGAGACATTTACGTTTGGTCCTGATACATTTAGACTTGTGTGTCGTGCCCTATTCACAAGACTCATTTATTCTTGTCAGGACCCAATCCATTTTTTTATTTATATATTTTTTTTGGGTGCAAATCCGTCACTCCGATGGTGGAATCCTGAGGGAAATTTAAATAATTTCACTGGTTTGGTGCAAGGCGAATCGCTCCTGACAGATCCCCATTCGAGTACACTGAGTGAAGCTCTGATGTTCAACAGATAAATAAACGGGAGATTTTTATCAACCAGCCAAAAATATAATTCAGTTGCTATCTCCGCTATCCTTGTCTGTCTTTTCTCTCACATCCTCAATCTTTTCATCACTTTATTTCACGTTTCTATCATTTCCTTTTTCCCACATTCAACTTGTTTTTGTGTGTCTTCATGCACTAGGACCTTGAAGGCAGCAGAGCAGAGCAAGGGGCGCAAAGTATTTGACAATTTGATGCCAGTTTAAGATCTTACAAGTAACTTTAAACCCAGCGCTCTGTCACCACTGCCATAATATATTCACAGTGTATAAGAATGTGTGTTTTCTTTCCTGTCTGTGTACGTGCATCTTCTTCTTTACAAAGTGTGAGTTTTTGTGTGTTTATTTGTGAATCATTCATGCCCTTTAAAGGGATGGGGTAACGTGTCATTAAAATCCCTGTCAGAAGTGTGAATATGTGTTTGTTTGTGTGTGTGTGTATGTGTATGTGTGTGTGTGTGTGTTGAGTGGGCCTGTACATGTGCTGTGAGTTTTGGAATGAATGCAAACCGACATAATGTACCCACAGATATGCAAATGTGCTTGTGTGTGTGAACATGTGTGTGCGTATATACACGTGTCAAGTACGCATATTTATCTTCAGTGATAGATTCTATTTGAGTTGTGAGTCAGCTGAACTGAGCTGTCTCCCTTTATGAATGACAGGCATAAACTCTACGTCATTCATGTTTTTCAGAGTTTGTTCAGTAAACCGCCTCGTTTTTTGCTTGATGAGAACATGGACAAAATGTCACTGATGTGTGTGTGAGTAGATCGTCTGCTTTTGAGTTTCACTTTGAGTGGTAAGCAGGAAACAGGAGACAACTGATGTTCCTCCCCACCTGAGAAAGCCTTGACATCTGTAGCTTGGATTGAAGAATTGTAGAAAGTATCCATCCTGGACAATCCAAGAGATAACGCGTTAAACTGATAACACTAGTTTCCGATACGGTCCCAAGAAGCCCTAAAATAGAGCCTTTCAGCACCCCACACGTATTACCCTATAGGTTGTGAAACAGTACAACCCATTCACCATCACAGAGTTCTTCCTGTAAAGGTTAAAGATTGATTCATAGTTTTTTGTAGGGTCTACGGATGAGGGGTAGGCAACTTTAGGCACATGTGCCACCATTGGCACGCGTTAGCTTAACCAACTAGCAATAACATTTGGAATTGTTGACGTGCCCACTCATCCACATGTCAAATTACCTCATTAGCAGCCATTGGCAGTTGGGTGGCCTGTTATTTATGCTAGTTTGATGTCCTACTCTGAATCTGATTGGCTACTTGTTGTTGCCTCCATTGTTGTTGCCTCCATTGCAACATGTGTGAAGTGTATTGCTGCTGAACAAGATTGGTGGAAGGTTGGCAGGTAGGTAACTGGAAGGTAACTGATTTCAACTCAGATGTGGATGCTTTCATAAGGATGGCATCCTTTATGTAAAGTGCTCTCATATAGCATTACAACATCCTGATTATGGGAGAAAATGTTTTCTTTTTTTACATTATATAAAAACTATAGATCTGCTGGAGATTTAAGTTGTGATGTGGTGTTGGGATTAAACTTGCAGGTTAACTCAATGTTGACAGCACACTGAAAAGTACCTACGGAGTAGATTCAACACACGAGTATAAACCGGCCTTTAGTACTGAACCAATTTACAGCAGTAGGTTCAAATCTACACGCACTGTACATTTAGAGTCCAGAATGAGTCAAAGACTTTCTGCAAATCAGGCACTTACCATGCCAACATAAACTATGAAGACTGACCTTTCAGTTGTTATTGGTCCTACAACCTTTATCTGCTGTAACATCCATAATATACCTTACATCATTTCCAGGGAAAGTGGCAAAGTAAGCCCTGCTAAAACTTTTATTTTGCTATGATTAAGGTAAGCTCCACCTACATGAAACCACAATCATTATTTGATGTCACGTGTAGCTTCAGAGTTTGTGTTTTTGGACTTCATGCTAAGCATTGATCTTCGTATCTGTTCCTGTTGTATAGCAACGTATTAGCATTGAGCTTTAGTGCCAACAAACTACCAGTTAAAAGAGGGGGAGGTGTCTTCATCAGGAGCCAAGCAAAAAACGCTTTTTGATATATTTCCAAACATTTTCAAATATAGCAAGGCATCCTATAGGTTTATCACATGATTGGTAATCAAGTACATCATACAAATGACCTGCAGTGCCTTGTCACCTGTGTGTGTGGTTGTTAAATATTTAGGTTCTTGTGGTTCATTTAAAATGCATCAATCTAGCCAAAAAGAAGCAACAAACCAGTAATCAAATTCCTGTTTAATTTCCCCTAAAAAATCTCTCAAAGTTAAATAACTTAGAACATATTAGGAAACATCTCAAGTCTAGAGCTCATATCCAGCCCATGTGGTCTTTCCAACATCGACCCCACACAGGTAATGCGTCCCTTTGGATAAAAGGTCTGAACTCTTTAGTACAGGTTGTATTGTTGTATTAAGCAAATAAATAAGACAAATTCAGGTTACCATGTCCTTTAGGCAAAAACAGTCTGAACTCATTTCAATTTTGTTTAAATGCAGCAATGTTTTTCAACAATAGGTTTAATTTGACCAGACAGAGGTGAACAACTGGAAGTCAACACGCACAAATGACTTGTGTTTGAATTCATCACAGATTCTCCAGCTCTTTCTCTGGCCTTGTTGTGAGCACAATCAATCCCTTGAGACGGGTAACCCCTTGTTTCTAAGAGCCACTGATTTTATACAAGTCTCTCTCAGAGGAGCAAATGATTTGCAATCTGTAGATTTGGCCTCCCAGAAATATGGATAACTGCAAATAAATGAATACAAATAGAATAAGGAAGCAGAAAGTTGTATCATAGCAGAGATGATGCAAGTCCAGCTTATGGTAATGTCATTATGAGGATCTGGTGTTGTCTGAAATATATATTGGCTACTCCTGATGCAACAACGCCAGAGCCCGAGAATGAAACACACAGGGTGAAGTTAGTGTGTGTGTGTGTGTTTGAGATCAATTGGCCTTAATGTGAGCCTGGTGCAAGCGCTGAAGTACCAAAGTACCAAAGTACACCTCTTTCTTTTCTTTTTCTCTCTCTCTCTCTCTCTCTCTCTCTCTCTCTCTCTCTCTCTCTCTCTCTCTCTCACACACACACACACACAGGCCTGTGCATTGTAGATCATTATCACCGAGGCCATCTGCTCCGGAGCAATGCCACTCTGGAGGGACACCCTGACGGGGGAAACAAGCGCTCTCCCTTAACTCTGCACATAGAGCTGAGTGATTGAAGACATGAATTAAAAATGAAGGGCTCTGCAGGGAGGGGAGCAGGTTTTGCAGAGGAAGGAGAACAACACTTGATGAGCTTGGATGTGACAGGTAGCAGGCGAGCAAATTGAAAAGGCAAAAGCGCACAGAACTGGCACTTTAAAATGTTTCAAGAGGTTGTAACATCAGAATGTAATATATTACAAGGTCTTGCAGACAGAGTACCACCTGGTCATGTATTTGGTTTGTTAAAGCCAAGAAAATGTATATAATTAAAGTGCAAATCCAGCAAGGGATGGATGTCAATGTCTGTCTTTTAAAATCTTTTAAAATCTGATATTATAAGACTTATTTTCTTCTACCTCTTGACAATTTAGGAAAAATTCCTTCAAACTGCAATCAAAGAAGTGCGCTGGACTCATCTCTGAATCCTAAAGGTTAGAAACTCTAAGACTTATTGATTAGTTCCTATAAATGATGAATCTAAACCTGGAAGTTTTCCTCAGTGGGACTACTTTAAATCACATTCATTTCATATATAGCATCATATCAGAAGAGAAGTTATCTCGAGACACTTTTCGTATAGAGCAGGTCTAGACCTGCTCTCTCTTCTTAAGAAACAAATGCAGCTTCTCTTATATTTTCATAAAAACATGAATATATTAAATGGAACAATGAAAAGCTTCTGCAGCAGAATCACCAAATGGATTCTCTCGTTTAAAATCTAATTTCATCAGACGGGAATGCACTTAATGCATAAAAGTGCAATCTGGGCGCGCCGATGAGTCTCAATAGAAGGTAAAATGCTCTTCCGACGATCACAATGAAAAATCCATTTGGCTGTGACCCCAGAGATCTCTCTCCGTGTCACCGGCTCAAACACTCCCACGGGCAGATGTGAAGTGACACCGGCACACTGAGCGAGCAGCACAAAGAAATGGAGCGGAAAAATCCAGACCAGATAAATAGGCAAGAAGTAGATATGATTCATACAGTATCAGCCAACTACACCCTTAAGAGGCACAGCAGGAAGTGCTGCCGCTCTGTCTTCAAGCCGCCGCCGCCTCAGCAGAGAGTGTGTAGTTAGCGATTCTAATTAGTTGATTTAAATCAGTTCAGGGACCTTTACCTAAATGCCGCTGGTCCCACCGACAGCATGGATGGGAACGCACACTATTTCCAGTGTAGGGGCTTGGGGGGGGCTCAACCACCCGTGGAGATTCAGCTAATTATCTTCCTCCTATCTGTAGGCTATACGGAGCGCTCTCTGCCTCTCATTCACTAAGCCTCACGGCGAGCAGGTGGAAGAACTTGTCGAGACATTAAAGTGGCAAGAAAAACGTCAACTTCTACGTACTTTCTTTAATGGCTGCAATCCAACACACACACACACACACACACACACACACACACACACACACACACACACACACACACACACACACACACACACACACACACACACGATTGGGGAAGAACAACAGCAGAAACTAGAAAATAGTTGTCAATTAAAGACGTTCTTAATACCAGCTTAAAGCTCTTTATATTGCTATTGCTGCCGTGCTAAGCGGCTTTCTTTTAATTAAATATCTCATCTCAATATGTGTAAAGGATAATTATCGATTAGCCAACTTTAGCCAAACTTATTTGCAAGTGCAAACAAAGTTCAAAAGTAACTTTCTGTTACTGGTATTCATCACAGTTTAGAGACCGGCTTCCTGGTTCAACTTTGACCCATCATTGGATTTGTATTGACATTTCAGGTGGAGTAGTTTCTATTTGACCTTTAAATGAAGACTTGTGCTTGAGGGTCCCACCCTGTCTGGCTTTTAAATAAGAAAATGTGCAAAAGCTTTAAACGTGCAATAATATCTTTACATGCCACTTCTTTATTTTATGGATAGGTAACTTCTATTTATTCTGTCTATGTTATACCATTGTGTGTGTGTTTGTGAATGTGCACTGCTGGTTGGGGAAGTGGCAGTTTCGGAGCGTTCCTCCATCGTTCTGGAGAACTGTTCGTCGCTCGTCGACTCCAGGGAAGTGAAGAGAAGTTTAGTTGTAGCGCTAGTGCACCCAGCATTCAGCAGGGAGAGAGCTGCGGCCTGTAAAGGCCTGTGGACAACATGCTCGAGTCAGCAGAGCCCTGAAGCTCCGCCCCCACTGCTGCAGAGCACTATCGCTTGTTTATTTCAACTCTGTGTCACTGCTTCAATAGACCTATTCTTCCCACTCAACCGCTATGACCGTTTACATCAGGTGCCAGACTTTGTACAGATTGTTGGCACTTCAGGTAACCTTGACCTTCAATGGTCCTCATACAACTTTTTTAAAAAAAAGGTGAGTCGGGGGCAAAACGTTGAAGACGATGACAAACGCGTGTCGTGACATTGACCAAGAAGTGTGGTCTGTGTGTGTGTGTGTGTCTGGCGAGAGGTGATAAGACCTTTAATAATGAGCTTGTTCGTTCCATCATCAGTCAACGCACTGTCGCCGTCTGGGGCATATTCAATCATTAATACATTTTTCATTTACACACATAGACATTAACAGGGACAGAGGAGCGAGAGTAAATGAACATTGAAAATGATTGAGCAGGGTCTAGACAGTGACAAAGTCTCTCTTTCCCACACACACACACACACACACACACACACGCACTTCCTGTCAGCGGCGAGGTCACACTCAGTCATTTAACTGTACATTTTACATGCCACCCTCATCACCTGCACACACACACCTCCATCCTCCGTCATTCGTCCGTGAGTTTTCTAAATTAAATATCACTTCATTTCCTGGAAGGAGAGCTTAAATTATAGGAAACATCCGTCTCTCTCTGTCTCCCACGCCTCTCAATTAATTGAAATTCTTATCTTTTTTTTAGTGAAAGTGAACCGGACGCACGGTGTAAATGATCACTCTTGGTGATCTGCTGCAATTTGTGGCTTTCACGAAACGAGACGTTATTTCTTCCTGAAGTTGGGTTTGCAGGTTTGTATTGTTTCCAGTGACTGCCTGAAACAAGCCTCTTAGCAAAGATAACAACAGAATACATATTCCTTCAGACGAAACACACACACACACACACACACACACACACAAATCTAATGAGGATAGAGGTGGCTGTCAAAGAACGAAGTAAGCATATGATCCGTACAAACAGGCACATAGTGTGACAACCAGAGTAACACACACACACACACACGTTTCGAAAAGACAAAATGTGTCGGGGGGGGGGGGAGAGCAAAAATATCTTTTCCATTTACAACAAAGCTTCAGTGCCGTACTTTGCTCTTCTTTTAGTAAAGATACACCCTGTTGTTCTGTTATAACTGATGCTATTGCAGTAGCTACATTAACGTCTGTAAGAGCCGCCATTGTTGTTTAGAACAGTCGCCTCACTGTGTCGTCTCACACACGTCTAAGCCCCGCCCCCAGTAGCTTCCAGTAGCTCCTCACAGGACGCTGATTGGTTCGTGCTCTGGCTCACCGAACACAGACACATTACTTGAAGCCTGACACTGCAAATAAGCTGTTAATGTGGCCAGTGAGAATGAATATGTTACATATTCCAATTCCTCATCAACGGGGCCAGTGTAGCCTACGTTGACTTGGCCGTGACGGGTCGATGCCCTAACATGTTGTTTATCACGTCAAAGATTTTTGTATAATATGTGATCCTGCGATAGTCCAGCTGCAGTGCAAGGTGCGACGTATCCCTCGAATCTTCATGCAAATGATGATGAAGAATGTTGAAGTTGGCTGATTGGAACAAGGAATATTAGAAGAATCGATCCCTCTAGCTGCTAAATACTGTTCTTTGTTTATCAGAGCTTTTCTCTGAAGCCGCCTGCTGCAGTTTGAAACGAGGTTCATGAGAGCGGCGAGACTGATCCAAACCAGTAAAGATCAGTGTTCATTCAAGGCGATGAATGGATTTCACTTTCTTCTTTGGTAATAGATCTGGCGGCAGGTCATGTTGACTTAGAATGGACTAGTTTTAGCTCGCAACGTTTTCAAAAGTACTTTTATTAAAGGCTCTCAAAAGGAGCGAAACCCACACAGGATCATCCCCAGTGAGACATTACAAGTTCACAATGGGTTTTGGACTGATACCGTAATGTGTGTACAGAGAGCTGTTTGGCTGGCAAGGTTCCAAAATATGTGCACCCACAACTCCTGAGGTCATTTTATGAAAAGCACCGAGGGACCCTTCCCACAAACACACACACACACACACACACCCTGCTGCTGTCCCCATCTGTTGAAAACACACACACACACACACACACACACACACACACACACACACACTACCTTGGTAGAAGGGGTCCGACTGGCTTTATCTGTGTTTATGGTGTCTGGGTTCATTGCATTAAAGGTGTCTGTGAGTGTGTGTTACAGGTTGAAATCAGCACCGTAGTACCGACAATTCAATATGTCCCAAAACAGATCGGGTCCAGTTCATTTCACAATGTGTGCTCTTCGCAGGTTCTGAGAAGAAGCTGTTGCTCTATCAGTCCCCATGTCACTGTCAGGAGGGTTGGGTTTGGACGTAATGTTTTATTTCTTTGGGCCTTCCTGCACTGGGTTTGGATGGAGGACTTTGCTGTATTTCACCGGGAAAAGTCAACAAAACTGAATCTGTGTAGAACGATTCTCAACATCCCCATAGGTTGTATGTGTAGGTGTGTGTGTGTGTGTGTGTGTGTGTGTGTCTGCAAGTCTTTTTTCTTACTTCTGAGTGACACATAAATCCTCCATTACTATCCGACCTTTCAGCACAAATAAATGTATTGGGACTTTATTTCCGCTCGTATTTCCAGCTCTTTGGCTCAGACTCAGGGTCATAGAATATCTCATCTTTACTAAAGGAAAACAGTGTCAGCTCTCGATGTTTAAATAGGGAAAAACATCGTTGAAAGAAGTTTGTGGAGAGCGGTGATGGCCGCTCTTGGTTTTCATCATATCATACAGCAGATGAGTCACACACACATTCTCCAGGAGTGCTTACACAGGTACAAAAAAGTGCTGTATGAAATATTCAGAGCAGTGTCTGAAGAGGCACTACTCGGCTCTATTGCTTGTTACGTTACATCTTTTTTTCGGTCTCTATGCACTGTGAACTGTCTAATAGAACAAAGGCTAATATCTGCAGCTCAGCATATTCTGTTCCCTCCAACAATTTGCCAGTTTTATATGTTAGCTGTTTGCTGGAAGAGATGCCAAAAAGTGACCTTTTCATTACTGTAGCCACAGGCATGGTATTATAAAATAACTCCCATCATTTCTTTATATTATTGACCTTTCTAATATGCCCTCGCTCATCCATATAAAATCATATAAAACACTGAACACACAATTCAATTATCACTATCATCACTGTCACCTTTAGTCAGCACAGTTAATAGTGAATCCCGTCACACGGAAACTCATTTCCAATAGCAAATACGTTTAGGGAGAAACATAGAGTAATGCTGCCTGAATCATGCTTCTGCCAACAAAATAATGAAACATTAGTACAGAGCATGTCTGTGGAGTTGCAGAATGTACAGTTGTTGGGGAAAATCTAAATGACTAATGATAAGGTGTGCTTACAAAGCTTGGTGTCTTTATGTGTCCTTGTTGTGTGAACTTCCTCTGACATTAAGCGCCACAGCTGTTTAGTCTATCCGAACGAACACTCAGCACTGCTTGTAATGGTAAATAAAGTTGTAGACGGCGTCAATACTTCATGGCGTCTTCAGATTATAAAAGTGACCTTTGTACTAGAACGAATTGTTAAAGTGTCCCGATACTTAGAATATGCTGAATGAATGTGTTGTGCTTTCATGGCGTAGATAGCCTGTGACACTATTGTTTACTTGGTATAAATATCCGAGGCTCAGAGTCAGACCTCTGAGCAGCCTTGATCCATGTATACTGTATGTGAATCAACTCTGTCTCATTCTTGCAAGAATAAATGGCAGTACATACACAGTACATACAGAACACTTTTGCTAAACATTCACTGAGAACAGATCTTATTTGTTAAAAATTATGTTTTGTTTCTGGTTATGTTTAGGCAACTCACAGCACTTGGTTGAGGCGGAGGAAAGAACCAGAGGTCACAGTTAAGTATTGAAAAAGTTCAAAGCACGAGACGAGAGACTTTTACTTTAATAACATTGAACTGAAACTGCGATCTTTCCCTAACTTAACAAAAGGGATTTTGTTTGCAGGTCGCTCGACTGCAACCGAAATGGTTGCATATGCAATCATTTCTTTGTGTAGTAATTCAAATTCCACACGGTCATGACTAGGGATGGGTATCGTTTGGGTTTTTTCCGATACCGGTGCTAAAACGATACTTTTAAAACGATACCGGTGCCTAAACGGTGCCTGAACCGATACTTTTTTTATTGCCAAGTCAAATTTTTTTTCTTCAAATTTAACAATATATTTAACTGTTTAAAGTATACTATACATATTAGTGCTGGGCAACGATTACAATTTTTAATCGCGATTAATCGCATGGTTTTTTTGCGATTAATCTCATTGTTATGGCAAAGTTCAATAATTAATTCAAAGGTAGTGTATTGTGCACTTCTATTTTAAAAGTACTGCTATATGAACAAAAGTGCAACAACATTTGGTTTGCAAACACTTTAAACAAATAAGGTTCTTTTTAACAGCAGTATTCCCTTTACACAGTAGCAGTTATATCTCTTCACTATCTGTGCTCAGTGTGTGACTTCATGTGAAACGTTCCACTGCTGTGCAACAGGAATAACATGTTTCAGCACCAAAATGCGTGTGTTGTGTTTTCATGAGTCAGAGCATGTGAATGCAGCTCTACTGTTCATCAATATAATGCTGTAACTCAGAGGTGATGATGGTTACCCAGCGATCAAAGAATAAAGACACACTTACGCACAATGTAGGTGTATTTTCCCTTTAACTCACGAGATGCAGGTAGCATGTTTTATACTTAATGTCAATTTAATTCATACTTTGTTGGCATCTTATTCTGAAAACCGGATGTTTCTCTGAAGAAACCGGATGTTGTCTCACGTTAAATCTTTCCGCTAACTTTCAAAGTCCTTCGCTCGCTCCCGATCTGTACCGTTTGAATGCGTTTACCGTGAATTTCAGCGTATAGGTCACTAACATGTAAGTGTCTGCTGAGTTGACCACGGAGACCTGAGTGTCTGCTGACTTTACCGCAGCGATGTCCAGTAGTCTCCATTCCTCCACCGCTGCCAGTGAGCAACGGACTTTCAAAATAAAAACAGCCACACTTCTGACCGTTTACCTTTCGGCATTTTCTCTGTTAAAAGGTTGATGGCTAGCTAGCTGCTGTAGCTATACAAACGGTAGCTATCGTTACCTGCTGCCAGGACGGAGTCATCAGAGTAGTGTTAAAAAAAGTATTTCAATCGGCTCAGGCACCGAAAGGAAGCACCGAAATCTGCGTTGCGTTTCGGTCCGGTAGGTACCGGTCGTATAGGTACCGGTGCCATATTGGCACCGGGTTTCGGTACCCAACCCTAGTCATGACGAGCATTGTCTTTGGTGCTCATCAGCCAACCGTCTACTCCATCCCTGCCTCCAAAGTCTCAAAAGTCAACTTGACAAGCGAGGCAGCGTTGAGCAGTCACAGCCCCGTGCTCGCGGGACAGCCTCTGTGCACGAGGAGCAGAAACGCTGTGACTGAGCCAGAGTCATCGACTAAGTTTACATGCACCAAATATTCCGGTTACCGTCCTTTTTTCCGAAAAAGAGGAAATTCAAAATAAGTTGTTGATGTGGCCAATGAAAATGAATATGTTGCTAATATTTTAAATGCAGCCGTGCATATTCCAATGAACGTAAACTGAGCCCATGCTGCATCCTCTTCAACGGGGGCAGTGTATCCCACGTCGACTTGGCTGTGTTTGACGGGTCGATGCACCAACATGTCGTTTGTCACGTCAAAATATGGCAACGGTGGTGGACTTGTTCGACCTTCACTAAAATGTTGTCGTTGAGATATTTGTGCACAGCCCTAAAACTGTTCAAATCCGAGTCCTTCAGAATGATTAACATTAGGTGTGTTCCTCCGAGCAGAAATGTGGGCTTTTCCTTTGGGCATGCAGCTATGCTCTAGCTTGCAAACTTACTGAGCTGGTCGTTGACAGGAAAGAGGTCGCACAGTGCCGTAATAACCACTATAGACACTCACACTATAGACAATGAGCTGTATCTGTCCAAAGAATGCTTCTAAAATGTCTTAATTCGAAAATGCTTCAATTGGAATAATATCTAATTCAGAATATCTAATTGGAATATGCTGTTTACATGACACATATCACATTTGGAATATTGTCATATTCTGAACAATAGTGGATTATGAGTGTGCATGTAAACATAGTCATTGAATAATACCAGTGGTGTAAGTACTATGGTCTGTATGACTCTAAATGGACCATCATGTACTAAATGAACATCATGCTGTATTGAAGAAGACTTGAAACTAGAGACTGAGACCATAAACTCATGTTTACAATGTTTACTGAGGTAATAAATCAAGAGAGAAGTAGAGTCATTTTCTCATAGACTTCTATACAATCTGACCTCTTTTTGCAACCGGACGAGTCGCCCCCCGCTGGTTAGGAGAGAGAATGCAAGTTTTAAGACACTCCCACATCGCCTTCACTCGGCAGAACCGGAGGTTGCCGCGTGGGGAGGAATCCGGCAATCAACGTGGGCCGTCGACAGTTATCACAGCGGTGACAGTAATCATTGAGTAGGTTGGTTAACTTTAAAGAGTTCTTTGTAATGAACACCTCTGCAACACAATAGCTACATTGACAGAAAGAAACCTTGTCACATAACATCCTATCCTGTATAAACACTGGAACTAGGTGCTATTGTATGTGTGACTACTGTCTGAAATGTTTTTCAGGCAGACACGAGCAGCTCATACAGTCTGAGTAGAGATGTCTGAACAGACATTAAGAAAACAAGTCACCATGTCTCTCATGATATCAGGAATTACCTTTTTAAACTTCCAACTCCCGGCAGTGCAGACTTGTAGGAATCCCTGTGTCTGCGTTGCTGACTAGAAGTGGCAGGCTAATTTGTTTTCAAGAAGCACAAACAGACCTCTGAACCTGGGCAGACAAGTCTCCGGCTTTATGGGAGGTAAGCTGTCCAAAATAAATGTATGCAGGTAGAAACTATGAAGTGTTCCGGTCTGCAGCGTGTGGACGTGGATGTATCTGCATGCTTAAGTGTGAGTGCATGTGTGTGTGTGTGTGTGGAGATAGAGTGAGCTGTGCGTTTTCCTATCTCAGCTAAAACTGTCTCTGAATATTCCATCGCCAGTCATTATGAATGTGTGTGCACATCATTGTGAGTCTTGACACGCCGTATCAGACGGAGAACAGTGTAATATTAGCGGATCATTTTCATCGAGAGTCACTTTTGAATGTTCTTTATGAGTTCAAATGGAAAACAAAACTTTCCGTCCTTAAATAAATTGATCTTTGATGTCACCAATGGTTGGTGGGTGGTGCATTCAAATGCAAATAGACATTTCAAAACTGTAACAACATTAAGAAAGACTGTTCAATTCAGACGGATGAAACTGTTTCACAAAACATCAAAGACCAATCTGTGAAGTCAGTGATCGATACTTTGCTCTGCTGCTCTGCTGTTAGTGAATAGTCAATGGACTTGATACGCTTCTTCAGTGTTTCTTGCAGCTGTTGTAGGTTTTTATATCCAGAAGGCACAAGCTGAAAGGTTAAGGTTGCCAATAATCTATTTCTTTTACAGTCAACAAATCTCTTGAAAATACTAAAACCAATAACTGATTATACTTACATGTATTGTGTGTGTGCATCCAAAGCCTGAAATATGTTTTTTTCCCCTCCGTGCTCCAGCAATGATTAAAAACGCATCACAGAGACACAGTGTTGCACTGGGGGACATGTTCCTTCATTGCCATAAACACACACACTCGTTGTTTTTTTTTATTAAATTGCACTCACAAGCCCTCCAAATATGTGCTGATCCACAGCTGGAAATAGTCCCAACACATGCAGTATTCACTTCTGTTTGAGTCACACTAAAAAACAGTTTTTCTTTTAGGAGATTACTTTGCCTTTAAAAAAATAAATCATAATATGCATATGACCTCACAGGAAGAGCTTAAGGCTTTATCATGTTTCAGGATACGGGTGGTGCTTTGTCTGACATTGTAAGACACATTGTCAAGAGATCATATTTTGCTGCATGAGTTCTATGGAGTGTAAGCCTGTAATCATTTAGAGCCGGCAACTAAATCATTCCTGATATGACTGTGGACAAAAGAATCCAAAACTAGACGAGTCTACGGCCGTGCTGGAGGGTCTGTGAGGCCCCAGCGGTGCTTTGAGGTAAATACTAACATCGTCAAGATAGTGTGCTCACATGCCAACATGGTCATGTTCAGAGACCCATTTGGGGGAAAACGGTTTGCTCATTGTATTGTTTTGGATGGTGTGTTTGGCTAACAGCTACCAAATGGAACTAGCAGCACACACACTGCTGAGTACATGGCGGCCACTACTGTGCTGGCAGACAGCTTGGTGGCTTTTATTATGCTTTTGGCAAGATTTTGTGAAATGTCTCATACGACAACTTTGAGCCGATTACATTGGTCCTTGATTTGAAATTTGAATTTAGTGTGTTTTGCGTTTGTCCAGATGGGGTCATTGCAGACACACCTGGTGGAGATCTGCACTGAGTGCACCTTTCTAGTTACTTTTGTAGGTATTTGGTCACAAACCCCAAATGTGGACACATACAAATGTTGACCTCATGTCAGAGAATCCCAAACGTTAGTATGATTCATCCTGAAGGGGATAAGAATGTGTGTACCCAATTTCAACTGTCCAATAGCTGTTGAGATACTTGAGCATAACCAGACATATCGACCTCGTGGTTACAGGAAAGGTCAGGGGATCATGTACTGTAGTCAGTAGGCGTATCTTCTGGAGGCCATGAATGCCTGTACAGAAGTTTGTACCAATCCATCACAGAGATTTTGAGACATTTCAGTCTTGACCAAAGTGGGAGACCTTGTTCTGTCTTAAAGTGGAGAAAGGGGGTGGGGCTAAATACTACAGGAAGCATTATAAGACATTGCAGCATTGTGCTGGTAAAAAAAAAAGACAATACTGGTATTGTTGTGTAACAGGTCATGACTCATAGTTCCTTCACAGGAATTCTGAATAGATTTCCTCAAATAATTGGTATGTAAAGTCATGCTTTCTACACCACCTATAATATAAATGAGCTTGAATTAAGTACGGTACCCTCTAGAAGTGGCTAACCTTTGTGTCATTACGTGGCACATCCTCCCACAGCATCAGACTGGCAAAGAACAAAATGCTAAATACTTGGAGTCCTTGAAAGCAAGAGTCTTATTTTAGAAAGGAAAGTGCTGAGGCAGACACAAAGAGAAAATGTAAATAATGTCTCTAAAATAAGGTGGAATCAGAGCTGAGAAAGTGAGAAACGAATGACTATTCTAAGATTACTCTTCATTGAGGAATATAATGGTGTGTGTGTGTGTGTGCACAGTATGAATTTTGGTGCCTGCAGTGTGTGTGTGTATGTGTGTGTGTGTGTAGGTGTCCTCTCATATTGGGAGTGTAAAACACGCTGAGAAAATATTCATTGCTTAGCCGAGGGGTGTATGATTTGTGTTTGTAAAAGAGTGTAAAACATAATGATGTTTCGTGTTCACTTATCTGTGTGCTCTGTTCAAGAAATACAGAGAGAGAGAGAGAGGAAGAATCCACAGGAAGAAAAAAAGAAATCTCTCTGGCAGCCATATTGGACATCAGCTCTCAGCTGATCCTTTCTTTTGAACAACCTGGGTGTCAGAACATACACTGATTGTAGCCATATCGATTTTTCAGAGAGAGAGGTGCGCAGTGTGCACGGACAACGGAACGCATCTGAATAAAAAGGACCCCTATTACTGACGCGTAGAAACTTTCCCTCTCTCTCGCTCTCTCTCTCTCTCTCCCCCTCTCTCTCCCCCCCCCCCCCTTCTCTCTTTCCAACCAATATCAAGCTACTCTGTTTCAGTACTACGGACAAGACCGCAGAATTCAGGCTTTTATTGAGAAAAATATATCAGATTCTAAATCTCCACACAGAAAAAGAAGCTGGGTGCAGCGCTTTTACCCGAGGCCCCTACACTCTCTCCTCATTGGGAACAACTGAACAAAAGATGCTAATGCTCAGAAAAACCCCCAACATGGACACAGGCTGGACATATTTGATAGTGTTTTTGATTGTGACTTGATTATTCTGTCTGTAGCTCTTTAAACGAGGCAACATCATTTCCAACTGGGAACTGTGTCTGACAAACATTACCCACAAAAGTAAATAGTGTATTTGTTGGGGACTATTTCCGGTTGTGGACTTGGTGTGCTAGTTAGTATTTCAGCAGAAGGGTGGTGTTTGTAGCATTTAGTCCATATAAAAACTACAGTACTAATGTTCATTGTAATGTTTTTAATTGTTTCTGGTGCCAGGATCAGCTCTGGGTTGTGAGGCAATTCTGACCCTAACCCTAAAAGACTTGAGAAACACGTACTTCTTTGTATTATCAGAAATTGAGTCAATTGTTTCAATAAAAGTCTTGATCGATTGTCTCTACAGACCCAGAACGAGGAATCCCAAGGAAGTCTGACAAAACCTTTTTCACATTTGCACACAGTCGACTACTTCCACTGGAATGAATACGGCACCATCTTAGACTCCGGTTTTCAGTTCTCTTCATAGTCAATTTCTTCTATTGATAAATCAAGTACTTTGACAATAAATCCTTTAGTTTTATTATTAAAGAGCAGTAATAAATATACAGAAGGGAAAATAAGACAGTTCTCTTGAAAACAACGAATAATAGTTTTGTTTTTAAAGATAGATAGATAAATAGATTTTCATTGCTTGAATTGGATACAATAATATAATCCGCCAAAACAACCTATTTAGTGCATTTTAGTGCCACTTTCTGGGATTGCATGAAAAATTAAATGCAAAGAAATAAATGCAAATAATTTAAAATGACTCTAAAAAGCTATTTTAGGGCTATTCCTATAAAGGTGCTATAACTTTAACAAACTTTGATGATACGTTTGAAGTCAATTTGATATGAATTCATTCATATTCAGTGCTCCTTCTCCCCGTGTGCTCTGTTGTGTCTGTTGTGCATGTCTCCAATTATGTGCATCGAGGATTTTCACTCATCAAGTTACTTGAGGAATCATTCCAGCCGCATATTTAATCCAAAAAATGATCTGACTGTGTGCTGAGCAGCACTGTTGTGTTTCAAACCCAACATTTGAGTGCAAAGTCCCCAAAAAGAATACAAACATGTGAAACAAAACCTCAAAGCCTCAAAGCCTCTTTTCTTCTGAAATGAGTTGTCTGAGTGTGTCTTCAGACTGAGAGAGACAAGCTGCCATGCCATGAGAACAACTGGACTGTGTTTGGGCTTCACATCCAGCTCCATCAGCCGTCCCCTAAGGCACCGGTTCTCAGCATAATTTGCTGGTCTTAAATGACTCCAGAGAAAGACCCTGGTGTACCCAGCACGAGAAGGACTGGAGATGGCTTTGTATCAAGCTCCATGTTCCTGCCTTTAAGGTGCCAATTCTCCACCACGCTCTGGTGAACGGTGGTGATGATGATGTCGGGTAAAATGAAGCGACAGCTGGATGTTGATCATTCCAACATCCCAGCAGCAGCATCTTCGCCCCCCCCCCCCCCCCCCCCCACTGGATCGGCTCTAAACTCAGCCGCACCTCCGGGGGGCTCCGTCCCAATGTGCTGCTCCACAGCTCCAGGACGGGGAGGTCTAGAGACGATCTATGATGTCTGAGAGAGACTCTGGTACTTAAGAAGAGGACCAGGACTCCTGTGATCAATCGTGCCTGCAGCCCTCAAGGCTGCTGCAGTTCACCAGCCAGCAGGCCTCGAGCAAGACAAGTTGAATCAAGCTCTACTTGACATGTTACTAGTTCAGCAAATTCAAATTTCAGTAGGTTCATAGAATAAGACAACCAAACAAAAGTGTTTTATGTTTAAATGTATAGATTACCTTACTAGATGTGAGAGTCTTTAAGAAGTGCAATTCCATCTGGAGTGATTAGATCAACTGCTGTAGTGCATGTTTAAAAGCCCAATCAGTAATAACTTATTTAAAGACTGGAATTTAATCTACGTTTATTGTATTTGTGGTTGTGTGTTATGACTACATGGGAGCAGGTTTACGTGTTTGAAATGTGAGCTCAGACTGAGCCTTTAACAGACTGTCATGCTTTTGCACTTTTAAACCAGTTTTGGATCATCAGGTTGTAATATGACCGCCTGCAGCACTAATCCTACTATTTCCTGTTTGCCAGTTGCTGATGATTGTGAGCTAAATCCTCAGCTGTGAACCATTTTCCACCCATCGGCTATGCTGCAATCACTTCTGTCCTTTTCAGTTGTGAACATTAAATTCAGAAAGACTTTGGCAATATTTGGCCTCTGAAGACATAGATTAGGGACGTTAAAATATTTGAATATAACACAATACATACTGTTCTTATAACCCCACTAAATACCAAGGGTGTTTAAGTTCTTTACATTCTGGGGGCCTGATGAATGCGTAACACTCACCTGCGATATTATACGTATAGAGCTTTTATTGTGAAAGGTATGAACGTAGAGGGTTGCTCTGGTCAGTGCTGTCTTCGTGAAGGTTGAAAGGAGTAATAAAGTTTGCCATCTTGGTACAGAATGCGGTGCCTCCGTGTTGTTGTTTATAATTATGGGCGCAGCTCTATCCGTTCCGTACATGATTGGTTGAAACCTTTATTCGTCTTGCGAAAGCTCCGTGAAATCTAACATTGTTCCCAAAATAAACACATGCCGCTTTTTTTGCTTAAAAGTGTTCATGGAAAAAACAAGTTAAAGAAGATATAATGATGTGCAAATGAATCACACACAAAAAAGAATCCTTTACTGTAGTCCAACACATGTTTATGCACGTGTCCATGTGTGTTTGTGCTACTCCAATATGTGAGGCAGATACTGCTGGTTTATTAAGATATATGATCTAAACCCATCTGTACATGGGGATCATCAGACAGAATGGATAAGAAGCAGTTTGTTTGATGATATGTTTGCGTAAAAATAGTTGCATAAAGAAACAACTACAGTACAAAAATACTTTGCTTGATTTCCCCATCACATACACTGTTGTTTCTACATCCTGTACTGACGTTCTTGCCTATTTCCAAAAATACCGGCAGCACGTTGTGGGGTTTAAGGATTCACGTTGTGTCCCTCGTCTGTTTCCCACCTTTTACACTTTTTGTAAATGAGCCACACAAAGTTTGACTTGACTTTACTGGCTGAGAGAGGAGGTAAAACTTTGCCATGGCCTCATATACCGGTGGCACAGACACACAGTCGTTTGAGCTATACTGGCTCACAACCAGTGTCTCTATTGTCTTTACAGCCGGGGCCAAACCCAGTTGGAGTGTGACTGAGCCAGGCGTATCCACAATCTGTCCAGAAGCTAACCACAACCTAGCAGAATATGGTATCTTTCTACTCTTCCTTTTCCTATCGTGGAGATAAAATGAAACTAATTATCTTCTATGTGTGTTTTGTGTGTGTTTTTCATCCCATTGTTCACTTCCTGTTTTGCCCTCTTGGATATTAAAATGTGTGTTGCAGGAACAAAATTCTGGTGAAATAATGATTAACTGTCTGGCTGTTGTCTGCTGCTCCTGTGCAACATGTGCTCATTATTTCCAAATCCTGCTGTTGGCTCATTTGGTTTTGGCCAATCAATGAAGATCCGAAACCGAACACGGCTAACCTCTGGCAGACTAAACTCAGCTAGTGGGAGCCAGGATAGTTCCTGTCAAGCCCGAACATGAATTCCCTTTCCAGTCCATTGCCTCCCCATAAGAGCGCTATAACTTGTTTTAACAATAAATTAAGTTATAGATTCACATTATTCATTTTGAGCCACGTCTGGTGTGTTCCTGCTCTTGTGAGTGTCTGTTCAATATAAGATATAGTGTGTTCTGTTCAGACATGCTGACTCAGCAGCGAGACACGGCTTTATGGATCCTGTCACTGAAAAATACAACACAAAAGTCTGTCCATTTTCTGCTTGTCATGATGCAATCTCTCTCCCATCTCTCTCTCTTTTACAAAATGAACGATGAGCAGCAGCAGAGACTCTCCAGATGCACGAGGTGTGGAGAAATGCTCCCCCATGAATAATGTGCGAGTGATTTGGCTTTTCCACCTGCAACAGTGAGAGTTGAACATCTACCTGGATACTATAATGAGACCACAAGAGGGCTGACCTTTTTAACCAAGTCACCATATGGCACACTACACCTGTCTGCCTCTCACACACACACACACACACACACAGCAGACTGCCAATATGTGTATGTGTGTGATCTTCTTGTCCGCACAATCACGGAAAGTAAAGTAAAGGCAATAATAGCTGGACTTTTTAGGGTTCTGGGATATTTTATGAATGGAATAGATTCATAAGATTCATAACGCAAATGTCTGTTTGTGCACAAGTGGAAAATTACAAAAGGTGCCAATGAAGAGGCAATCCAAGCCAAATAGGGCACATTACAAATCTGTGTGTGTGTGTGTGTGTGTGTGTGTGTGTGTGTGTGTGTGTGTGTGTGTGTGTGTGTGTGAGAGATACCCTAGAGGTATCAAATATTAGCAGGCATGCCAAACTGAACATATTGTAGATTAAGGAGGTGGAGGGGGCCTGAGCGATCACTTGGCAACAGTGTGTCTCCATCATCACCAGGGGAACAGATGACAAAGATGTACAGCTCACAAGGCAATAGATTACACACATACACACACTCACACACACATGCACACACACACAGCCCATCCCTGTCGTCCTGGATTTATATGTGTGTATATATAAAATAATGCATTCACAAGGATGAAGGTAAAAATATTTTATGATGTTGCACTTTGACCAGCGCTAAAAATGTATGGGCTGAATAAAAACGACATGTACCTGCTCACCCGCTGCATGGTACCGTGGATAATACTGACACGGTGTAACTTTAAGATGCTTGTCGTTCAGATGCTATATGCAGAGTGTTTTTATGAATAAAAGTGCTTGTTGCTTTTGAGGAACGTCCCATCATAAGACACAGGAACAGCAGGGATATTTCCACGTGTCCACTGAGACGATGTGACGAGAATTTTTTTCAATACGATAGTGGCTGGCCACGATGATGGTCCTCACATGTCCATTATCATGCTTTAACGCATTGTTGTTGCCCATAAAAAACAAGTACACGGTGCTAGCATACATCACATTTTGTGTTATGGTGGTTTTATAAATGTAATATATGGTGCTGTTAGATTGCTGCTAGACTGTTCTGTTGATACAGGTGCATGAGTTGTTTTTGACTGCAGTGAAAATCTAGTTTTTGAAAGACTAAACGTCATCAATAATGGATTGCAGCTCGATATTTGGTTAGATAAAAACATGTTCTCCTACAGCCCTAGTACTTACCCATGTAGCCCGAGCTCCAGCAGGAAAGATGTCCGCTCTCTTTAGCAAAAAGAAGGCAAATGCCACTATTTGGCGATTCTTTGGATTTAAACCAAAGGAAAACGGAGAGCCAGAGAATGTGAACGAAGTGATTTGTAAGCTGTGCAATAAACAAGTCGACACTCAAGATGAAACATGACAAATCACTGAAAATCACCATCCAACAGAATACGCTCGTCTGCCAACGACTCCATCCACAAAGAGCAGCCAAACCAAATGTCCTACCACGGTGAGAAAACCAACCCCTCAAGGATCAGGGCTTTTACAAAGGCAACAATATATAAATGTAAGTTTCTTCACACATGTCGTCAATAAGTTGTTTAGATTTTCAAATCAAACTTTGCAGTAGAGCAAGATTTCTTCTTTTGCCCTTTAAACCACTGTCTGAAAGTGATGTCAGAGTCATGGCCGAGGCTGACCAGTGAGGCTTATCAATATCCTAGAGGGTGTTGGTGATTGGCTTATGAGTCCAATTCAGCCTGGGGCTATGCAGTGATTCAGGGGCAGTGCATGGACTGTAACCCTGGGCTGGAACTTTTCCATCTGAAAGAAATGCAAGAGTCGAAGGGGTTGAACTGTAGTTGACACTATATACCTTGAGTAAAGTACAAATGTGGAATTTTAATTTAAATCCTATGTTTGTCCAAGACCAAGAATCTGAAGCAATTACAGTGGCTCATGAGGCTGACCTGATGATGGTGCTAGTGGAAAGTCGCCAAAGTAATTACGGTTTATCATCTAGGGACCGTGAATGTCATAATGTCAGACAGACCTGCATTGCCATCCATGGAGGCACGCCGCAAAAATCCACACACTATGATTCACAATTGACAAGATTTTGCAGAAGTTCTCTATGGGTAACACAAAATGTGGCGGCCAATTTCTTCCAGAAACTGAACGGATCGTTTTGCACAGTTTGATCCTGCTGTGGGCAGATTAGTGATTTGTAAGCTCCAAGTGAAATGATGAACATTACAAATATTAGAGTCGTTGGGACATGTTTTGTACGACGACAGATCTGAGGAGGTCAGGTTTGTCTTGCTCCAAGCAGAGACAAATTGGAAAGCCGATCACACGGGTTAGGCTCTCTGTTTTGTTGTAACAATTTCACAGCTCCAGATGAGCCAATGGCTACTTTAAACATGTGCACATCGGGGTGCAAAGCGTGGCCGATTCACAGGACAGGAGGAAGTCAGGGTGTCAGAAAACGATCTGCAAATTAGAAAAGGACATCTCCATTTCAGCTTCAAGCTTATGGCCCAGATAACCCTGCCTGTGCTAGTACGTACACACACACACACACACACACACACACACACACACACACAGTCTTAAAAGAGTATTATCTTGGCTGTAAGCTCTTAGGTTTTCATGCAGAACATTTAGCTTGCCTATTAATACATTTTAATAGGGGTCAATGCTACTGTGTCGAGGGAAAATACACACGATGTAGACACGTGTGCAGATGCTCACTGTTTCTTCTCTCAGATCTAATAACTTGCAGGCACGCACCCCAACACACACACACACACACCCACACACACACACACACACACATTACTCTATGGTTAATTCGTCTTTTACTAGAGACTAAATCAGGTTAAAGAAAGTAATTAACTCATTATAGCCCCAACCGCACTGCTAATTAACACAATGTATGTGTGTGTGTGTATGTGTTTGTGTGCTCATGTGCACATGAGTTATTGTGTACCGTGGCAGTGATCATTTATGAACATACAGTATGTTTTTGTCCATGTAAAATGCCACTGTTGTATTTGTATGTGTGTTAATATGTGGGTGTCTTCTTCCGGTGTGTGTGGATAAATTAATAGATTTTCTTTTTTCTTTCTAGTCTGGCCGTATTGGGAAATTAAAGTTACAAAATGAAGTGTGATTACCCTGAAGGCCTTTTCCGTTATTACTTAACACTGTTCACAAGCTAGACAGCCCGATGGTGGCTTACATGGGGTGACAGGGCTGAATAGCTCGAAGAAAGAAAAGGCAGAAAAGATCAAGAAAGATAAGAAAGGGAAGTTTAAATGGCCATTCAATCCGCCAGTCGGTGAAGCAGTGACTCTCTGGCAGCGTGGAACAGAGCACATTACACAGCAGCAGAGGCGGAGTTTGTTGATCTCAGTGAATCAGACCTCAGCTGCCGTCTGGCTGTTTGCTGCCTGCTGTCAGTCACTCTCCCAAACACAACAGCTTACTTTTTCCTCGCGCTGCAATGATGCCAGACGTGGAAGACAGCAAAAAAAAATAAATAAAAAGAGGCAGGCAGGCTAACACACACTGTCCAAAGTACATCAATCAAGCAGCGGCGGTTTGCATTACTTGATGAATTTCAAGGCTGTGTGAAGGCCGTCTGTAGACCTAGTCCTGTAATGAATTTCAAAAAGGTATTGATATAGCGGCGAATAATTTCCCCAGAAAAATAGGCACTACCTGACTTTAAAACCACACTGCATGAACTGACAAAAGTACCAGAAAACCAGAAGTCTAAGAAGTTTAAAAGCTGCATTCATTCTTACACTTTCAGCCCTCTTTCATGAGTGGAAAGAAATTCAAATGTATTCATATGGGTGTATTTTGAGCCTTTCCCGTTTAGGGTTCTTGTTAATCGTAGTTTGCCTCCAGAGCTCTGAAGGCTCACAATATAGTACAATACAACCAGAGCTGAACCGGTAGATCAGCAGCTCTGGGAGCAGCGCTGATTCAACAGGTGAGGAGAGAGAAAAAAGTCATGAAACACATTGAACCCCAAGGTCATCATGAGCAGAGCGGTTTACCTAGTAGAGATGTGCATACTTATGCTGCTAGCCATTTATCGTAATACATACTATAATAATCTGCCAACATGTTTGAACACCAAACCACATTTTCAGGATATGAAGCACCTAGATATGCTGTATGAGCATTCCCTACCCTTTTTAATCACAAATCATCATACTCCAAATCAATCATCGATCGCTGACACATCACAGTGGAGAATTGTACAATGGGAACCACTTATAGTGATCACCTCTGACAGATTAACATCAAATTAGGTTATTTATTACATTGCCTATTCCCTCACCAAGGTATCCCTTGGGGATGAGGCCTTGCCGGCTCTTGGCCAGCTCCAGGTCACTGCAGCGCGGGCGTAGCATGCAGATGAACGGCGCCTCATTCATTCGTTGGGGCCTCCTCGCTCACCCGGCGTGGTGGGAGGCCCGTTCGTCTGCATGTGGGGGCGCAGAACCAGCTGAGGATCGGCAGAGTTCTTATTTGGGGGCATTATGTGACCGGGCTTTATCAATCCTCTTGACGAGAGCGACGTCAACCACAGGTGCTATCCCTGAGCACAATCATCTAGTATTCAGAGAAAATGACTCTTTGAGATGCACGCAGCACCAGCCTCAGGTGGCCAGCCAGGAAGTAGACCACGAGACGAAGTATCAAGGGTGTCAAATCAAAAACTAAACACAAATTTAATTTAATGCTGAAACACCCAAAATGAACACGGTAAGAGGACCACTTGATTATTTGAACAGCATTTGTATAGGAATGATACTGTCCCAAGCCTGTTGATCCATGTAGTGGTTGATCACTGTAACTGTGATCACTATAAGCGAGTTCCACTGTAGTTAAACACTACTCAGCTTTTTAATCATCTAAAAGAAAACAAGACAATTGAGACCATTTGTATTCTTTAATGTGTGGTCATGTTACACAGGCTGAGATCTGAGTCAGACCACTTCTTAACGCGGTCTGGCTGATCTGATCCCAAATGAGTTCTCTTGCATTTCTCCTCATCCAGATAGGAAGATACAGGTCATATGTTAACGCCAGGTTGTATCTGATTCCAAGATGTTCTCATGCTCTTTTTGTTCCACCTGAAATTCCATGTGGTGCTTTGGCTACCTGTTTGAGGGTGCACCTTTTCAATTAGGTCTCAAATATTTAGTTACAGTTTTTACAAAAGGCTAAATGATTTCCTTGAACGGCTGAGGGCTGTAGCTTTAAGTAAACATGACTGAAACAAGAGTAAAAGGCCCGTTTGATCGGGACTTCTTACGGACGTGCGTTAACACTCATGGTGCTGTAGTGTGTATTTACGGCAGCAGGATGGTGTATGTGGGATCTCCTCAAAATAAACCACAGCGCCCACGTTCATTATAACGAAGGGAGGAAGTGCAACAGTGTGACTCATTGATGTGTTTGTATTAGCTTTTGGACAACAATGGCACAGTATTGCCCAGAGGAAGAAGATATATCAGGCTTGGATACACACACAATACACTCATCGTTGGATTATGTCTTTTCATGGGATTTGACGACTGTAACAAAAACACCAGCATTGTCCGTTAAACTCTGAATACAAATCCGGACTCTCTCTCAAACCCTGAATGTATGGATATATATATTATGGATATATAGCTCCAGGAACCAGTGAAAGGACGTATTTGGCAGCAGAGAGCTGGACTAACTTTCAGTCCTGTCAGTAAAGCGGTAAAGTGGTCCAGTCATTTACTCAGTCAGCAAGTCAGCGAGCAGTTGTTCAATGACTCAGTGATTTAGCAATTCAGTCGGTTAGAGACCTTCAGTCAGCCAGGCCACTTAGTGATTCCATTTTCATTATTCTAAATGGATGCTTCCTCTTCAGCAACGCTAATTGTGTTAATGTGCTGAATATGGAACAGTTAGGGAGACTGCCAAATGCTAATAACTGACCAAAGTCTGAAAAACTCACACAAGCACACAATGGAGCTGGGAGAAAAACAGGAGCAGATAGAGGTCTCTCATCCCTTTTGTCTGCGTTTGTATTCGTTTCTTCTCTTTTGTCTGTTCTGGTGTGCATGTGTCCTTGAGGAGGAACTGAAAGTACGAGCCTGACACACCCGGGACCGAGTTCTCCCCCTGTGTTACCAAGAAGATGTGATGGAAGATGGCTTCGTTCTAACATGTTATAATGTCTAGAAAACATGAGGTCTTCAGCTTCCAGAATCCACACACCAGCTGGACGTTGTCCATCTATGTCTTATTACAAAGCATTTGACCAATGAAGTGTTAACCTTCGTAAATATACTAATACGTTGTGTTCAAAGGATCTGGGATCATTTCCGAGCCTGTCGACAATAACATCATGGAAGCACACATACATGCTCTGGCTGCAGATGGTAATGCATTTTGCACTCATCGCTCTGCTAAGGAGCAGCAACAAACTAGAGAACACACAGAGCTGAGGCTGGCAGGGGGGCATGTATTGGAAACAACTTGAGGCTCTTTTTTTTTTTCCTCCTTCTCTTATTTAGCTGTAGCCACCCCAAGGCGACACACGCAGAGAGGCAAATACACACGCTCTTATTTAGTTATACCACCCAGGGCGAGACTTCTGCATAACATCTGTCCAACATTCATCTGCCCCGATGCAGCCTCTCAGCAAGAGATGGGTGAGATGACGGAGAGAGGGAGGGAGGGAGACAGAAGAGAACGATGCGGAATGGGGGAGAAAATTAGGATTATAAAAAAATATGAAAAGGTGAGCGAGCCAAGCAAAGGTGAGGAGTGGATGGAAGCAAAACACAAAGGAGGAAAACAAAGCGAGGGATAGATAGATGAAAGACATCTCTTTACCCAGTGTGTGTTCAAAGAGACCTGCTCTATTGAGTTCCTTATTTTGTCTGATCTCTCATTATTTTCACAGTTTTGCGAGGATAGTTTACGTTAACTCTACTGCGAAGGATGAAGGAAGAAGCTGTGGAAACTACTAATGTGACGTGTGGAAATGATTCCAGTGTAGTTTTCATGTCTGTGGCGCTGACACAGGCCCAGCCAGAACACTAAATCCTAAAGTTGACGAACTCCATTTGTTTGGAACCGAAGGATTGTAGGATTGTCAGCCTAAGAATGAGAGACAGCTGTACTTTTCTGACTGTATGGATTAATAGTGTGTCTGTTTGTGTCTTAGTTTGTCTTCACACTCTATTTGAGCCGATTACCCTTAAGAAGCTCCCCCATTTTTTGGTGTCTACTTTCTCTAATTGGTTTAGCCAGTTCTGAGAAACAGCCTTTGTGAGAGGAAGCCCCACTTCTGTTCTGCCTTTTATGGGATCATACAAAAGTCCCCAGACACCAATATACAGCAGCCGTTATGTGATTGTACAGCTTTTCAAAAGACACATAAAAAAGGCAGGGCGCAGGTTACAAGTGGGGTCGGCCCACTCACCAACAAAACGAATGACTCCGTATCACATTCAAAAACAATGTTGTGGAACATTCAATGGCAATTTTTTTGATTAATTTCTATGGCGATGGTCTTGGTTTTTGCTACTATTATATGTTTAATGTTGGGCAACTAAACCAACCTAAAGGGTAAGGTAAGGGGAAGACCACTGGTATTTAAATATCTAAAGATGAACTCAGAGATTATTCTTAATTGACCGAATACATTTGTCATCGTGATTGTGTGCGTTTCACAAAAATAAAAAGATGAGAAAATGAGGCTCTGTCCACCCACATTGATAGAAAGAGTGTTTAATGTGCCTGGAAATGTTTAATAAAAGTGATATGACCTCCCCTGTGTGACTGTAACCTTTGAAGAATGAATAGTAAAAACTAAGCCAGATCCTCCGCTAGCTCTTCACACTGACACTTATTAATGCAGCATTTGACGACTCTGGATTTGGCCCGCTCTTAAAACACACATGCCACTTTGTATATTCACGCAGTCTGAAAGGCCAGTTTTCTGAAATGTCAGATGTCGCACACTGTGTGTGCGCGCTTTGGTGTATTTGATTCCAAGCGCTTTCAACGCTATTCTCTCATGTCTTTCATTTAACGTGTTAATGTGCTTGTTTTGTAAATGTGTCCGTTGAGTGTAATTAAGCAATACATCTCCCTGTTTTTCTCATTTAGATGTGTGACCATCTGGTATACATCAGCCTGCGCTGCCTGTCTACATACTCATGGCACCGTTGGCGTACGCTGAATGAATGTGTGTGTTTGAGGGCATAAATATGCTCTGTTCTGTCTGCGAGTGTCTAGAAGCCCTATGTCTGTAAGGGGCATTGCAATTTATGATCAGTTTGTGTAGGAGCAGCACATCAAGCAGAATAACTGATGCCTATTAAAGTCAGATTTTTCATACGGCGGTATTCTACGGACGACACAGAATATAGTGAGTATGTAACTACACTGGTGGTGCTAATGCAGCTTTCTGGAGAGAGCCGCTCATACAAACAACTTCTCACTCAACACTTCGCTTCCTTGGGTCCTCTGCAACACTCCTGCCATGACAGAGTTGCGTCACACACCCTACACACACACGGCTACTCTCAATCAGAAACACCTGAATACGCTCTGGTTCAGAGTGGAAGACTTTACCGTTTGGCAAGGCAGCCAACCTGGGCTAAAACAGCTACAGCCTTTTTATGATGTTTGGATTATGTAAAGTATTGAATTATGTTACTATTCTAAAAATAACTTTCAAAAGGCCACCAAAGCACAAATATAATACAGTATGTAACTGAGCTGTACAGCCTTCTACTGTGTACTTGTACCTCAGAGTTGTAGTACAACGTTTACCTGACAGAGAAATGTGACTGGTTATGTTGCAGATTCAGATTTGACTAACAAAATATAACAATTAAAGTATGATGCATTATTATGCATTAAACTATCCAGCATAACATTAGAATTGAAAGCTCCACGTTGACCAGGAGTTAATTCAATTAAAGTACATTGTGCTGATAATGTCCCCTCTTTTCACTCTTCACTCGAGGTAAACCTTTGAAAGAAGGACTTTTCCTTTATGGTATTAATAGTTTTACCATTAATAGTTAATAAAGTTACTTTAGATACACTTTTGAGTATTCTACGAATGCTAATACCAACATTCCCACAGAGAGAAAGAGCTAAAATAACTAAATCTGGCCAAGTACTGGCTGCAACATCGGTGAAATACACTTAGTGGAGGTATCCTTTTCCAAAACAGGCGCATTAGTCGCTTGCTTTGACATAACCACCATAATTATAAAGTAGAGGCGCTGTTCCTGTGTAGGCGATCTGCTCATGCTCAGTGGCTCCAGGGAAGTGAGGAAACGTTTGGTTGTAACGTTAGCCAGCGTTGAAGTTGCGTTAGCAGGCTATATTCAAGATTAAGCAGCAGAAGTGAAGTGCAGTCGATGAGCAGCTGTCTGCACGCTGCGCGCTCCACGGGGTTCCCCGCTAAACAGTGTGAAGTAGATCAGATGAGCTGTTCCCAAGATATGCAAAGATCACACGGACAGATTGACAGAGATTCCATGCTTAATAGTTTGATAAATACACTGCTAGTAAATTATTGACTGTGATTGGCCAGTGGACGCACTCTGAGATGTTATGTCTGAAGGTCTCTCTTTCAGATCTCTTAACAGACAAATGTTTCATCTAACAGAATGCAAATGCACACTTTTACATCCCCAAAGTCATGAAATCCCTCCAGCAGATAATCTCTCCAAAGAGTCACTTTATCTGACATCTTATAATTCGTTGATTTGAATGTTTTCAATGTTTTATGCTGAATAAATGTCTTTGGTAAGTAGGCACATAATACTATAAATGGGCTATATAGCAGCCAGCTGCTCGTTATTTCTAATTAATGATCAGCTATTTATGTCCCAGAACACCCGCTAAGAGATTTTTTGTCTCCACTTTAAATATGAATATATCCAGTGCAGACAAACCGTTTCTCAGGACAAAATCATTTCATTTGATGACCGTTCAAAATGTGCTCCTAATGAGTCTGAGTTTCTTCATTTTACCACACCAAACACGCTTGTCACGGTTACGATAATGAACATTTGGTTAAGGTTACAGAACCGTGGTTACATTAAACCAACGCTGACTCGGTTGGAAACTGGTAATGAAGAGCGGTCTTCCGCTTTAAAGTCTGACGCTTTGTTGACCCATCTATCCCCCCCGAGCACCTCCCAAAACAGGCTACAGGCTATATCTTCACCTGACTTCCTCCTTCACCACGACGGCCACCAGAGGAACTTGTACTTTTCTTCTGTTGCATTGACCGTTACAGTTTAGGGAGTCTCCCCAGTGTTTAATGTCCATTGCAACAGCTGTAATTCTGTCCTCTAGATCAATAATATAGTACATTCAAAAAAGTACAAGGCAACGTCACAGTCACCGTGGGCATCAATCTCGCAACAAAATAAATGAAAACAGAAATCAGCTGACCAGACAGATGGACTCCAGGTCATCCAGTGAGTGAAAGTGCAGAACCGACTGGGGCGCAGTTATGTGTTAGTGAGACGTGAGGCGTTATGCTGCTCATGTTCGGCAGTAGCATTGCTTGAAACTGAGATGGACGACCGACAAACATGGCTGAAAAGCATCTGGTGCAGACAGCGGGTAGAATAGAGGGACGATGGAGCAATGCTTTGTAAGGGCAATGGGGGGGTCAGTGGTCATGGGGTAACCGGGTCTAGTTGCTCTTTACCGTTCCATTGGTCCTACTGAAGGCTGCTTGGAGATATACTGGGACATGCCACATGTATAAATATGATCTCTCAACATTTTCACCCTGGCTGATAATAATGAGATTACACAAATTGTCTATTGGGAGGATGTTTGCTCCGATTCATAATGGCTTCCTTGTTTTTTGCTTGGGACTGGTCATTTAAATGTAGAAATGCTTGGGACTGGTAAAGTTGACTTTGGGTGTGCCTTTCCAAACTCTTCAGCATAGATGCCCATCAGCTCATATAAGTTTCGTTGAACAGCCATTTTATTTGCAAAACATGGATTTATTCACATGGAAGTTAGCATGAAAGTCCACCAGAGTGCTGTGTGACCAAAGACCAACGTAACAGGTTATGACATGAGCCTTGCAGGTTTGAATCCCTTACGTGAGTGTGCCCCATGAGCACGGCACAGCACTGCCAGCTACTCCAAGTTTACGACAATGTTGAAGATTAAAAAGCAGCATGGGGTTTTGAGTTGAGAATTCCTGCTGGAAAAATCAATCAAATAAGTTGGACATGATGCTTCGGCAATGAAAATAAATGAGTAGAAACAGAGATCAGATAAACAGATGCCTCCGTGTCTGCTGTGTTGGTTGAATCGCTCGTCAAAGTCCTAACATATTGATGTTGATCGCGTTGACAGTTTATTGAATAGATGTCAGAATTTCTCACTGTCTGTGTCTGGGATAATGACGGAAAACAAGATGTGGATGAGTGCAGGTGGCAGAACAACCACTCTCTCTCTCTTTCTGTCTCTCTCTCTCTCTCTCTCTCTCTCTCTCTTTCTGTGTCTCTCTCTCTCTCTCTCTTTCTGTCTCTCTCTCTCTCTCTCTTTCTGTCTCTCTCTCTCTCTCTCTCTCTCTTTCTGTGTCTCTCTCTCTGTCTCCTTCAGTCTGTTCCTCTTTATCCGTCTCTTTTGTTCGCCCTCGGTCTTGTTGCTCTTTCTCTGTCTATTGGAAATGAGGAGCACGGATCAATACATCCTGAGAATTTACAAATAACCAACACTGATTACAAACACACACACACAAAATCATTCCATTTCTTGTCACGAAGGGACACATGCTGCATTCAATAAAAGGCAGCTGTTATTATGGAGATAGGCTACATGACGCTCTGTTTTACATGTGGCAACAACAGCGAGACAGAGAAGAATACATGTTACCCATTTATGTTCCCCAGCCTATGACCATCCAGGGTTTTTCCTGTATTACTTTAAATTCACTGGGAGTTTCATACCTGGCTGGGAGCTCAACAGTTCCCACATGAAGCAGAGGAAACAGAAGAGGAAGGAGGCACTTTGTGTCAGGGATCAAATCGGCCGGGGCTAATGAGTGGAGACCTTTACTCTGGTAACTCCATTACAGCCGCCTGAAGGCAGCAGGCCACCTGCAGTCTCTAACTGGAAACTGTCGAGCCACATTTTGTGCAAAAGCAGAAGACTGTCGCAAAACAAAAACAGAAACCTCTGTGCATGTGTGTGTGCATCAAACATTTAGTCATGACGAATTATTCTACAAAAATTCATTAAAACTCTCGCTGACAAATGGTTAATGGACTAGTTTTCCGACCACTTAAAGCACTTTTACACTACATGTCATCATTCACCCATTCACACCCATTCATACACTGATGGCAGGGGCTACCATAAAAGATGCCACCTGCCCAGGAGTCTAATTAACACATTCACACCCATTCATAGGGAACAATTTGGGGTAATTAGGGTAGACAGCAGTCAATCGACATGGACGAGCGGAGCCGGGGATCAGGACGACCCTGCTCTACCACTGATCCACAGTCTCCCACAGCTTGCGAGCAACCAAAGAGCCTCATCTTCTTCTCAACACGTCCGGCCAAAGTGTTGCCTGCAGCTCCGCATGCTTAAGTACAATACAGGTCAACATGTCGCTGCGATCACCAACATGATTGAGATTGTTGGAGTTACATTGTGTAGCGCTGTAACAAAAGTGTTTCATCAAATCAAAATGATGGATTATTTATGGATCATTACCATGAGTACTCTTATGTTGCAATATGAGGAAAACGGGCAACTATATCTTTCCTGGATTATCAGCAATCATAATAGCAAGTACATGGAACTAAACCATACCGAATTATGAATTCTACTTTCATTTTATAAATGGAACTACGATGTGATTCAATGGCTTTATAGTAAGCCTGATTCATTTTAGAAGTGGTGGGGCCAAAAACTGTGTGAGACACTACATTTAATACCACAGGACCACTTTATTAACACATTTCTTCTCTGTTTCAGTTGCTAAGAGCTGATCCGCTGTAGGGAAGCATATATATATACATATATATATATACATATATCTGTGGCGATGCACAATTCTACTACAATGTATGATAATGTGTCCTTCTGGTCCTGAGGCACCAAATGACTGAATGCACTGGGCATTGTGCACCTGGCTGCTCATGGAATTGATCTTAAAGGCTGTCAGTAACCTAAAGGCCCTGCTGACCCACACATCTGCCTGATTACACCTCTTCTCATTTGATTATTTACTCTTGTGCATTTCCGTACTGCCACATGTCAGAATGCCCACAGACTCTTAATCAGGCTCCATCAGGCAATAAGTGAGAGCACCTGTGCAGGTGTAACCTGATTATTTTACCGTGAATGGGTGACCGTAAAGGTCCCAAAATATTACCGGCCACTTCCCGTCTTATTTTCAGCACATTAATAATGACATGAGTAATCATTTGACAGTGATATTAGCCTGTTTTCAACCCTATTGCAATAAATGACCAATGAGTTCATTATATTGTGTTTGGCTGCACTGTTGCTGAAAATACTTTCACAAGAATTCCAACAATCAACAGTTAAGCCTTTGTTTGAATATTTAAGGGGCTCCATTAAATTCTATTCTGTTCCATCATGTTTGAAGAGCAATGTGATGACTGTAAATCTGACTAATGATACTAATTAGAGCTAATGAGAATCATTTTGAAATACTACCACATGACTATTTTCACAATTTGATTTGGTTGAACGAAAGAAAAACCCAAGGTCTCACAGAGCCTTGTCAATAAAAGAAAGTGTTTTCCCAAAATGTATATATGTGAAGAAAGTCTACTGACTCATGCTTTATGTGCCCCACATGCAGAAGTCAATAGAATGTGGCACCACACACACACAGTGCATCCATAAGAACTGGGTAGAAGGCATTAAAAGAAAGAGCAAAAAAGAAAAGAGCACCACAGAGAGCTAGACTACATTACCAATACACGATGTACAGTAGAACCCCCAAAGCTGTCGGACTGAAAGGTGGCTCTATTTAGCACAGAGACACTTTTTATTTAGACATGTTAATACACACCAGTCTGCTGTGCATGTGCCCAAATAAACTCAAAAGGCAAAGAAATAGGAATACGATTTCAGATGAATTTTCAAAAGTGCACGATCCGAGATCTTTGGATTGACTCTCAGCGGCTCTCAACATGTCGACAACGACCGGCGGCTCATAGCTATGGCGGTGCTAACAACGCTAACACCGGCGCTGACAGAGCGCTAACAGCGTTATCCCGATGGGGATTCGGAGGGTGGGGCTACTCTTCCGCGATGGCGCTGTTTGGTGGCGAAGGTGTTAACAGCTGTAACCGCCCCGAGCTAGCCAGTGGGGCATGCTCACATGCACACACATGCACTAAAAGCTGATTGGCTGGCACCGGCTACGTAAACAAAGCAAGGAGAAGCTTGGATAACAACACACAGAAAGAGAGAGAGAGAGAGGCTTCAATACTCCACTATATCTTTACAATGCTAACAGTTATTCACTTCTATGATAATGTACAAAGTGTTTAATACAGATCCTTTAAGTTGTCACACATTAGGTGTCCCTTCAGTGACAATCATGTATCCAGCATGGTCCCTCTATTCAGGCTACAGTCTGTAGCAAACAGTAGAAACTATTAGAGAGACAGAGAGGCAGAGAGAGACAGAGAGACAGAGAGGCAGAGAGAGACAGAGAGAGACAGAGAGGCAGAGAGAGACAGAGAGACAGAGAGAGAGAGAGGCAGAGAGACAGAGAGACAGAGAGAGACAGAGAGAGACAGAGAGACAGAGAGAGGCAGAGAGAGACAGAGAGGCAGGTGGAGTAGGAATATAAATTAGAAAAAGGTACAGGTAGTGAGAGGTACTTGTAATTGTCTATAATTAATTGGCAACTCATTAATCACATTCTCATCCAAGGTAATGTGTCACTCCATGGAACCAAACAACGGGCCGGGTGGTGTACTGTACTGTGTGTGTGTGTGTGTGTGTGTGTGTGTGTGTGTGTGTGTGTGTGTGTGTGTGTGTGTGTGTGTGTGTGTGTGTGTGTGTCAAACAGGGTGTTGCTCCAGCAAGGCAAGCAGGCTTCATTAAGTCCAGTGTAATGACCTGTGTCACATTTCACATCGTCCTTACTTTGTCTCGCTCTTCTTTCTGTGCCTTACATTTCACTAACCAGAGGGTACTCAACAAGGAAATTACATTTCAAGATGCTGTCCCAAACGAACGACATTTGACTGAAAAAAACTAAACAAACAACAAAACATGCTGCATCAATTTAATCATGTTTTTTATTAGCTGCATTCTAAAGGTTTACATTTGGCGACCTGAGTGGATGGAAAGGCTATTGCTTCTGTCAAACTGTGCTGATTTATTACTTGTTAGCCTTTTTAGTGCCGTTTAAAAGTTTAAAAGGAGAGATTGTCCACAGTCTATATTAGGTGTGTCAACATGTAATGTGTGTGTGAACACAGGCATCAAAAGGTAATCCTGCTGTTGGCCATCAAAAACAATAGAAGACGGACTGAAAGGTCTCACAAGGCTGCAGAGTTCATTACACGCCACAATGCTGAAGTTTCATGGAACAAACAACACGTTGAGACTGTCCCGATTGTAAAGATTGTCCCGTGTGCTGCACTGGAGGAAAGGCTGTGTGATCATTCAAATGAAAAGGCTTCATTATTTGATTTTGTATTATCATAGTGGTGTGAATTAGTGCGTGAGCATCCTGAACCCTTTGGTAAGAGTGAATACTGCGTTACATGGCTGGTTTCTGTAAACTGCATTTTTACATTTCTTCCATAGAAAAGTAGTGGATTTGGTTTTATCTTTGAGATCGGTGTTGAGTTATTTTGAAATTACGTTAGTGATGTCTTGGGTCTATGGGGTCAAATCAGTCTCAATAATTGCAAATGCACATAGAAAGACTCACAAATGCACACAGAACAATTCACAAATATATTCGATTTACAAATGCACACAGAAGGATTTACAAATATATTCGATTTACAAATGCACGCAGAACAATTCACAAATACATTCCAATGCACAAATAAATAAATTACGATTTATATAAATGTAAAAGCGCAGCTCCCCCCTCCCCTCCCCACGAGACTGTCAGCTTTGTTGAATCAGGAAATAAATATTGTAGCCGTCTATGTTCACCCAGAGCTCTACGATACCTCATATCAGTAGACCGGACCAAACTATGTGTGTGTAAACCATATGGTACAAACAATGAGGCCACTAGGCTGCTAGCGTAATGCTGCGTTCACACCAAACACGATTCGCGCCGCCGTTCTCGCCGGGGGACTATTTGTGTTCATTCGCGTGAATCGGTGAATCGCGCTGGACGCGCCGGTGAGGGAGCGCGGCTTATCGCCCTGATAGCCGTTCAACTGTCCGCCATCAACTGTGGAAAAAATAACCTCTATTTCTGCTTAGTATGTGTTGTGGAAGTCCCAGATATCACGGGGAACCAAACGCCGTCATGTCTGGTTCATAACATAGTCCGGAGGAGCTCCGTGGATTTCATCGAGCTGTATTCACTGTGTCTAGCGAGCCACACGTCGGCTGTTTACCATAGCTGTATGAACACAACATAAACTGATTTGGCTATGATTTAACGGCAATAAACCAACAAAAAGGAACTCCGAAATAACATTTATACACATAGTTTGGTCCGGTCTCTACTGATATGAGGTATCGTAGAGCTCTGGGTGAACATAGACGGCTACAATATTTATTTCCAGTCTCGTGGAGATTGGTTGAAAATGAGGCTGACATCTGATTGGCTACAGATAGGTCTATGTTGAAAAAAACGCATTTGTGAATCCAGCGACGGCAGGACAGTCTCATAAATCCACAAATGAATGTGAAGCGATTTTCAAATAAATGCAGTGCGATCCACAAATAAATACATACAAATCCACAAACAAATACACACAAATGCAGAAATATATTTGTGATTTTCTTTTTTACATTTATATAAATCGTAATTTATTTATTTGTGCATTGGAATGTATTTGTGAATTGTTCTGCGTGCATTTGTAAATCGAATATATTTGTGAATTGTTCTGTGCGCATTTGTGAATCTTTCTGTTTGCATTTGCAATTATTGAGACTGATCTGACCCCATATGGGTTAGGGTTAGGGTTAGGGTGAGTGTGTTACAAATGTTACATTTTTTATGTTTTACTTTACTTGATTTTACGCCCTACCATGGGCTGGGTTACCCGTTAAAAAGTGACTTTAAGGAACGAGACAAAGCGTCAGCACGTAACCGTTTGGAATGAGAGCGTGTCGATATGACGGGATAAGCTGTTTACACAACGGATGGCTTTTAAAAAGTCTTTTTTAAAGCTGCACTCATCAATACTTTTACAGTGAATCACATAAATAAATGTGTGTGTTTGTACTGATGAACTCTACAGAGCATTTGTGTGTGTTTGAGCCCATTGTTTTGGTTTTACGTCTGTTGTACTGTTTTAGTTCACTCTCACCACTCTCTTCAACATCATTCTCTGCAGCAAATAAGCTCTTAAAAACCTCTGCACATCACCAAGCAGTAGACGGACAATGTTGGCAACTAGGTGGTGAACATGATTTAGCATTTAGCAGCTAAAGAGCCAGATATTTTCCTCAAGAGTTGGTAGAGACCAAAACCATACTATTTTAACCTTAGAAGATACAAGTTTTTTGTTCTTTGAAATGTAGTTTTTTTTTAGCAATATTATCCACTTCTCCTGCTCCATATTTGTTATTTTGTGGGGCGCTAACATGCTGTCGTACAACATTAACTGTAGCAACGTAAAAAGAAAATATTTTGGAAGTGTGTGTTTTGTATCCTTATACAATAGTTCATATGATATTTAATGAAAAGCTACTCCTCATTTTTCGTTCGTCCAGCTCGTTACATGGTCCTTTCAAAATGTACTTCTGTCTTCACAGGAAACTACTCCGGTATCTTTAAGCAACAAAATACTTGTTTAGGAAAAGATTGAAAAATACTTGGTTCAATTTAGGTTTAGTTAGGTTTTGGAAAAGATTCTCGTTTACGCAAGTTACGTGACAAATAAATCATGAAATCAACGTTGACTTCTGGTTTCAAGCGGGCAACGAACAGCGGCCTCCTGGCTGAAAGATCCCCGGTTCTTGGACTGTAAAAATGTCCTCATGTAATCAAGTCGGATGCTAGTGAATTTATCTTTTTAACTCACTTGAAGCAGCATCGGAGCATTGCCGTTACAAACACAAGAAAGGAAAACATTGAAAGACGCCTGGGTGAAATAAAACTATGAAATACTTTCAGTGAGTCACACAGTGAGGAGGCAGATGCTTTGGTAGCGAATGGGATGACATTAAAATTCAATGCAAAGGCAAAGAGGAGTGAAGGCACTGTAGGTCAGACTGTCTGGCCAAATCAGGCCTGACGCACACAATCACAGACAAAAAGACATCTATTACGATATGTGGAGAGATGCAACTAACACACACACACACACACACACACACACACACTTTCAAGAAAGTACCACATGATGAATTTGTCTGGCTGAAGTGGAAATAACCTTCTCAGAAAGATTCCCCTGTCCTTTCTCCCTTGTTACTTAGACACAAATGACTCTGTCAGATTATGTTCCACACTAAAGATATTCAGGTCACTAAAAGGTTACACTGACATGCGTTATAGTACATTTTGTGTTCATTTGTGTCACTCTATTATCGCTCCTCTCTCCCATCTGTATTCATCTCTTTCTCTGTTCCTCTGTTTTCTACACCTGCTTTAACTTTTCCCAACACACCTCTTCGTTTCCTCCTCCTCCTCTGTACTGTTTTCACACAAAGTGCAAGTAACTCACGGCGACACTGATGCTGAGCCACCAGCTGCTGTTTCAATGCTCTTGAGCAAAGCACTTTTGATCGCTCGACTGTAGCTGTCCGTCGACTAACAGTCTATAGAGAGCTGTGGCGTAGCAAGTTGGTGTTTAGAGTGAACCTGCACACTCAGCACACCTGAGGAGGAATTAAAGCGCTGAAAACACTTCAATAATGATTGAATTACTATCTGCTCCATGGCTTCTATTGTGATAAAAAATAGATGACTTTCTATCAATAGATGCTTGAGAAGGAGGAGGGACAGCAGAAACAGAAACGTTTTGATCGGCAGCCCATCCATCGTTTATCTCTAGTGCTGGAGACAAAGAGGATGCAAAAAAGGCAGAGCTAGAATACTAAAGGACAGAGAAAGAAGGAAAGACTTAAGACAAGAGAAAAGACAGAAAAAAGAAGAAAGGAGGAGCCTTGAAGGGTAAAAGAATGGGAAAAGAGGAGAGAAAAGATTAGAGGTAAAGGATACAACAAAACAGTAGAAAAGTGGAGAGGAAGTGATGTCCATTTGAATCACAATGAGAAGTATTAAACTACATGCCAATAACCTATTAGCCTGCTCTAGTTTAGTAGTAAAAGGTTTTTACTGAAAATATTATGGGAAAGAAAATATTTAATGTTCTTCCACTCTTCTTCAAAGATTCCGTCTGGGCTGTGGATAATGGATTTCAGGAAAAAAAGGCCTTTTATGAAAGACTGTTATATAATAGGATATTTGGTTTATGATTACACTTAATGGATAGAATACCTGCTACAGTGGTAATAAGAAGCAACGCTCGGACAGGGCCTGGTACAGAGTTCCGGTGTGTTTCACTGTAGTACACCAGTGTAGTGTTACTTACCACTGCCTAACAACTCAATGCTTCATCAACACACTCTTGTCACAGCATAGGAACACATATAGCTATCACCAGACAATTGGCAATTGTGTTAAGCCTATTTCTATAACGTGTAGCATTAAATCCTGGTGGAATTAGCAGGCTAGCTAGCTAACTAGGGGACAGCTGGCAAGTTAGCTAGCTTGCTAATTCCACCGTGCTTGAATGCTACACTGGTTACAGAAAATGAGCTGGACTGCGGGCCGGTGGCCAGGGGTAGTTTTGGATATAACTGTCCCTCCTCCTAACTTCCTCCTGCTCCGAAGAAGGACAAGCTACCGAGCTAACTAGCCAGTCATCCGTCTCTGGAGCTGGGTCCGCTCTCTTCCAGGCAACACTCTTGTGTGGTCACCAGGCACGGTATCCTTATACAAAGGTTGGTATGATACCTTACAAAAAGCTACTGCTCATTTCTTGTGATTTTTCTTACGAAAGTCCGGCAGCGCTGGATTTCCTTTAGTCACAAACATACTGTCTTTTCAAAATAAACTTCCGTCTTCACAAGAAACAACTGAGTTAGGTTTAGTAGAGAAAGCTACTTGGTTAGTTTTAGGAACAGGTTACGAAATATTGGTTTAGAAAAAGAGGTGGTTTGGGTTATAATAACAAAGGAAGTACCGTTGCTTAAGTACGGAAGTTATGTGTCAAATAAATCAACGTGGACTTCTCGTTTCACATGCGGCACAAACAGCGGTCTCCTTGGTGAAAGAACGTTTTTTGCTTGACAGGTGAATGTCCATTCTACTACTATTCTATTTCTATGGTCATCATTGTACCGGTCTGATGTGGAAACAGCAGACAGGGACAGCCAGAGACAGTACTGTCCAATCAGCTCACTCTGAGGCTGTTGAAAAGGGAAAAACTGGTACATACACCCATCTAAACTTGTCTTTTGAAGCTGTCCTATAAATCTCCGAGACATTCGTGGTGTGGTAATGCTATGACTCAGGAAGTTTTGAAGGCTGATGCTAATTATCTTAAAGGGATTTAAGGGCATAGTTCAATATTTTGGACAATGCCGTTATTTGCTTTCTCTCTCAGAGTGAGCTGGGGAACAAATGAATCAGAGGGGAGTCCTGACATAGTAGCTGAGTATAAAGGTTAGAAGCAAGTGACTACTTGTCATAGTAGTAGTCATAACAGTGACATGTCAAAATGTTACCATGCAAAAGCCTTTTAACACAGTGTTTCTAAATTGTGTTGTCTAGTCTTTCTGTTTGTCTCCACGCACGAAAAGAGAAATGCTAACTCAGGGCTTTTTGACAAACAATAGTTCACCCATCCGTCCTGTTCTCCTGCACAGCGTCTCAGCTTTAGTACGGCTTGTCAGATGCGTTCGCTGACCTCGTTCTGTACAGGCATGATGGCACCGAACCCAGCGACCTCCCTGAGACGACAACGCTGTTGTTCGTCAAAAAAATAGTTCCAGTACAGAACTCTATCGAAAACCACAAATTTTTACATTTGTTGTACAAACATGTGCTTATTAAATCTGTTAGTTTGTACATTATTGGGTTGAATATCTAAATGATGTATTTAACAGAGTGTGCAGTGCAGGCTGCAGAAGGAATGTTTTTTGTTGTGAATGGAATTATGTGCGGGTGGGAGTCATTAATATGAATTTAGTAAAGGTTGAAAAACATTTGACTGCACTCTTGTTATTACATAACATCTAATGTCTTTCAGTACCGCTTTCTTTCCGTTTTTTCCCCCATCCTCAAACCTGCTGCTATATTATAAAAAGGCATTTGAATACTTCTTAAAACTTACTTTTGGATATATTCCCTTTTTTTTAAAGTGTGGCAGACAGCGTGAGTGCAGTATCTGCTTGTTAAGGTAATTTTATTCTCTGCATATTGGTTTTCTCTGTGAGACGTTGGAAACTGATTATGGACTGTCCTCCTGTTCTCTGCAGGCCACAGATAATAATGTTCTGGATCAAGTTTGTCAAAGTCTACCCAGAGTAAACAAAGTTTGTTATTCTTGTCCCAGTGTGGCTAACCTGGCATAAACCAATTTGCATAATCACTCCACTTTCTTTTTTCTCCTTAACTTGTTTTCCCTGTTTAGTTTTTTTTCCCTTCAGTCTTTTCTTCTTGTTTTGTCCTTTTTGTTGTTTTTCTTTCGCTTGCCTCTCTCTCAGAGGTATCGATGTGTGAGAGACAGAAGGGTCTGCATCTTAAGGTTGTTTAATGCAATTAACTTGACCACTGGGTTTTCAGGGTGTTTGTGTGTGTTTGTGTGTGTGTGTGTGTGAAAGAGAGAGAGCCAGACACAGGGAAAGGAAGTTAACATCAATGGTCTTGCGCGTCTTAGTCTGTGTGTGTGTGTGTGAAAACGTGTTTTTGTGCCCTTCTTCAACATCAATGGACAAATTAAACTTGTGTGTGTTCGTGTGTATACATAATGTACCTCTTGACTCCCTAATTTTCCAGACCAGTGGTTGAATCATGTCGAATCATGTTTGAAGTGGAAAAAAAAAACAAAGGATCTCCTGGGTCCTCTTTATTAGCTGACACTAGAGTAAAAGTAGCAGCAGCTGAAGTTGACTGACGTGATCCTTCTCACCTCTCTTATTGTCCATCTCTCTCTGACATGGTCATGGTGTCTTGAAAAGGCTTGGTGTGCTCACGTTTGCTGAAGAATGTCCCCTTTGGTAATCTTTAAGAAATAAGCGGTTGTTCCAAACCAATCATTAGTCTTTAACTTTAACTTTAGTCAGTGGCAGGCCATGTATTTTATACCTGCTGTCCTACTACAGTTGAACCACCTCCTAATAATCTCATTATGACGCCACAGCTATGGGTTATTATTTATTTCTAGGGGTGTAACAATACACGTATTTGTATTAAACCGTTCGGTACGAGGCTTACCAACCGAACAATACGTTTGAATAATACTAGTGCATTTGGAAAATGCAGAAGCTTAAATTGTGGGAAACATTCTTTCAATGGAGCCACTGCGCTGAACCTGGCAACCCACCCAACATCACCGACAACGTGCTGTCTGACACGCCCACCACGGAGGAACTACATAGTACTCTGGTGATGCACGCGTGTTCTGGGACGCACGCTATGCTAAATTAGCTTAGCAGGAAAACCAACAGCAGCACACGCGCTGAAAACTCTCCCTGCAGCGTTTAGCTGTTCGTCCCTACTGATTCAAACAGGGCTAAAGCAATCACCACACTTTCCCCATGTCTCCAGACCATAATTCTTGCTTTGTAAAAGAAAACAGATTCATGAATACGCACATGGCGGGATGCTTCGTCATTAACGGACAACGCATATAGTCAAAATCAACGTAATTAACACAATGACAAGAACAAACTCACAAGAACCAGTCACATATCTTTATATGACAACAAAGCATGACACATCAATCCAGCAACACTGCAGCGCTACAACACGTATTCCACCGCACACTGAAGAGCACGAGCCATTCAAATATTATTCACATCAGAGGGAACAATATTCACCATATCATAAAAACGACACCATAGACAAATGAACACAGTAGTAACGCTACTAAAGATGTAAAAACACAAAAGCACTTCACTTCCCTACATTTGCCGCTTCTTTTTAAACCTTAGCCAAAAGTGAAGGGTGAAGGGTTCCCAAGCAAGGTGCAACTGATCTGGTGTGTCGTGATGTAATAGCACCTGAGGGCAGTGTATCTTTGTATGCATGTTGTTCAGCTCATCTGACAGTGTGGATTCCCTGCATGTGACCTATTTTATAAAGGTTTCTCGCTGTGTATTTGAAGCTGTGTATCACAGTGATCTAAACCTGTTCCTGGTTCAGCTGCTGATGTTCAGCTGCTGATGTTCAGCTGCTGATGTCATGCTTGGGAACTGAATACAATTATTGAAAAATGCTTGCGCAATAAAAGACAACCTACTGCTGTCCACCCTAGTGTCTCTATCTATGATCGTGAAAAAGATTTGTTATTCACTCAACTATGGCACTGCTGTGTTAGTGTTGCAGTGTAGAAGGCTGTATGCTACACTAACAGTGACGAACATTACAGCATCACAGAGCTGCTGGCGTGGGCTAGATACTCTTATTCTTGTTTATTTTGAGAATTTGCTTTTGCCAGAGTGATTAGTGAACTGCTATAGAAAATGGCTAATATGAATTAGTAATTCTCCACAGGATTATATTTCCCTATTATATCGCTGTATCCAGAGGATATGTGTTCATAGTGTATCACAGTATTTGAAGGGTTACTTCAACCACACTAGACGAATGAATAAAATCGCCTCGGTAGCAAGTGGTCACAGTGCAACACAATGATGTTGCTGTTGGTGGCACACAATGACATCATTATGGATATACTACAGAGGTTATTTTGAGGACAATTGTCAAAAACCCATTCCCATTATTAATCACAATGTGTTAATGCTTTTGTCTTTCAGGTATAATAATTATTTTAAAGTGCAAAGCATGTCTGGGTAAAATCCATATTATACAGCCAGTGTCAAAACACCACAGCTGTTCAGTATTTATGTTTTTTGTAAAAGAATAATTTTTTAATAAGACTTTCAACATTAGGATGCTCAAGTTGTGAGCCGTAACCTCAGCGGGTCAAAGAAATGTAACAAATATGAGGCAAATAGATAATGCATGATGTTGATCTTGCTTGTACTATGGAGGGAATCTCCTATAGCGCTACACTTCATGATACAAGTGTAACCAGATCAGTATCTCCCATTGATTACCTTGAGTGTGGTGGCCAGCCAAAGTTTATTTTGTTCATCCAGTTTCATAATTAATAGAAGTATAAAGTTACATAAAATGAAAAGCCCTCTGAACTGATTGGATTATAGGAATTATGACCCTTGTCCGTTGGGAGGAGGACATAGTGTCACAACGTTTGCATAGAGAGGAGGTCAGGACACAGCCTCTTGTTTCCTGCCAATAGTCAATGTTGGCTTTGTGACTTAAAAGCCGTGTGTGAACCCCAAACCGTGATCTTGTCCTTACCAAGGGCAAATGACAAGTGAATATGTTGGGGGTAGTTAACCGCCTGAACATAGCTGCCCTTTACCATCTCAACACCTGTAGAATCAAATAGAGTCTACCTTACATGAATAAAAACACAAAGGAGGCCATCGTATTTGACCAATGATACACCAGCAACACCACTGACCACGAGTCTTCTTCGCTAAACGACATAATATGCTGCTTGTCATTTCCTTCCTCAACGACCCACTGGAGTGTTCTCAGACCTGACATCCCTACTGACCGCTTTGTCAGTGCTTTCCAGAGCAACTATATACGATCAACACAAAACCATCACATCCAGTGTGTTAAGGTTAGCGGGAGATCGCGGTGATAAATGAACCCACATTGGCTGTTAGGGTGCAGACGGTCGGCTAAGAAGTCTCTTCTGTCAAGGTCAAAGCCGTGCAATACATTGAAGCAATAGACTGGAATCTGAAGAACAGGATCCTAGAATATGTTCGTGATAGTTTAGAAGTAATGATGGCTGACATGACTCATTCAATTTATTTCCATCATCATTTAGCAGTTGTTCGGTTTGCCCCGCTGTACCTGCATGCTGTCAAACTTCATCAGGGTGCTTTTGAGAAAAACATCTTGTCTCTAAAACTGAATTTTAACCGTCTTCGCACCTAAGGTGTGAATTTTCACAAAACCTTCTCAGTTCCTCCTCTGACATTTAGACACAATTTTTACATCATCACAGCTTGTGATTAGTGTGTTTTTATATCTGTAAAACAGAACTTTAATTATCCTGGTTTGAGAATGATCTCTAAGGAAGCAAAGGCAACCTGTTTTTAATCTTGCAGGTGTCCAGGTTTATCTCTGAATCACTGTGGGACTTCACTAAGGCCGGTCAGACCTTTGAGATGTATTTGAGAAACTTCATTTTTCCGTAAGAAAGCAGGTTAAGATTGAGTTTTAGATTTGATCAGAGTTGAGAGAACATGTTCAGCCCCAACATTCAGTCATCTACATCACTGACTGACGAGGGAAAGCTATACCGGTACCACCATACATGACTTTTTCTTTCTTAAATACTCTGCACTGATCCCAAGTACCATGAGATGGTTTGGGGGATGCAAACCCAGGCGATGTGTGCTAAAAACTGCGATCATGCATCTTTAAAATACGGGGCCGTTATTGTAGCAGAACTATTTACAAATGTGTGTTGGAGAGTTATGTAACTGTATCTCAATCTGTGTTCACATAAGATGTGTTAATGTGCAAAGGGATCTGCCAATGTGTATTTAGAATCTATTTGTAATCAGACTTGTCAATGTGCACAAGAGTCTCTCCAAATCACCTCACCTCCGCAGCTATAGCAGACTGCTTCACCGGGAGAATAGCGGGGCGGCAAATTCATTAAGCGATACCCATTTACAAATCTGGTTACACGGATTGAATTACAGTTACACAACTCTCCACAGACGTTTGCAAACTGTTCTGCTAGGATGACGGTCCCATATTTTAAATGGAGCTTTAACTTTTAAATAAATGAATTCTGCCTCACAAACACACAGGATATTCTGTTCTTATAATGTTGTTTGTCCGTCTCTGTCTCCTGCCATCGCTCTGTCTCGCGTTCTATTTAAGTTGCAGAGTCATGTTAATAGTAGGTGTCTGTGTGTGTGTGTGTCTGTGTGTGTGTGTGTGTGTGTGTGTGTGTGTGTGTGTGTGTGTGTGTGTGAGAGTAGTTACCTCATGGAGCCCATCTGTCTTTGGAGAACAGAGCCAATTTCACAATGAATTAGGAGGTGAGACTCTAACTAGGTCATGGGCCCTTATCGCATGCACAAAAACACACACACACACACACACACACACAATATGTGGTGTGTCAAATTGAGAAAGAGCGAGAGAAAGATGGAACCGGAGGAAGAGAGAGTGAAAGTAGAAGAGAGGATGAACAACACTAAAAGAAAAGAAAGGGAGGGAGAGGCAAACAGAGAGGAGGAAAGAGAGGAGAGATAGGGGGAGGGAGGGAGGGAGGTGGAGAGACAGGCTGTAACTGATGTAGACAGTGGGTTGGAAGGGAAAACAAAGAATCTTTTAATGCATCCTGCGTCCTAGAGAGAGAGGGTGTGAGCGTGTAAAACAGTCATGCAGGGGAAGTAATGTTGCATTAGGCTTAGCATTATTCCAATGAGGTTACAAATATTTTGCACCACCGCAAATCCCCTCTATTTCTTTGTCTCTCTCTCTCTCTCTCTCACCCTGTCTCACGTCCCGTCTTTCTCTCTCTCACACACACACACACACACACACACACACACACACACACACATACACATCATAACACAGAAATTCTCAGCAGTGTTAAATTTAGCCTGAATGCTGTGTACTTTGCTAACACACATTTTACTTTGAAATGCCTCTGAAATATGGATGAGACTTTTTTGATAAATGGCTCTGGGTGGAAAAAGACGAAGGAAAAGAGAAGGCGAGAGAGAGAGAGAGAGAGATTATAATGTGAATTGCTTGGGACAAAGTGTGCAGCAGAAAAAGATTAGACAATGATGTCACCCACAGGAGATTTGGAAAACCAGAGATTTAGCGGAACAGAAAGGACCGTCAGGTAAGTTACAGAGCACATCGTAACGACAGTGACATAACTTTAAAAGCCGGGACAATGGAAGACGAGGTCAATGAACAGATAAAAGTGGAGTTGAACAGATGTTAATTCGCTGTAGATGGCATGAACTGAGGCAAAGCAGAGTCAGTGTGAGTGAGTGTGTTTCAGTCTGTGCTACAAAAAGCTAAGATTCAGATAGTAAATACAGGTGGTACGTTGGTTTGTGTGGCACATAAACACTAACAGTTGAGTGTTCAAATTTGCCCAAATCTGAGGTGGCAAAAGACGCGATGTTTTGCAATCAGCGTTAGCGTTAGATTAGTTACCAATGAACATCGCCGTCACTATGCACTTTTGACTGCCAACTGTTTTTCCAACGACAGTTGCTGGCACTAGCTCCAAAAGTCGTGAAGCGATCCGGTCGCCTTTGCGACTGCGGCGCCAACGATAGCGCCACTCGGATTGTCTATGGGGGCGAAAGGTTCTCTATTATCACTTTAAGAAATAAATCGCAATACACCGACGCAACTACAGAGTCAGCAATGCCTCAATGTAACTGTAGGAACACATGTTTGAACAGAGCTTAGTTTCAATGCAGTGACACGAAACCAGGGACAATATTCAACAACCTGGAGTGAGATTCTTTTTTGGCGGGGGATCATGATGTATGATGTTCATTAAAGTTGAATATTTCAGGCCGAGGGAAACATCTGCTATAAAATGCAACGACTATGCAAGTTCTGATTTAATTCGTCAATATTTTAAGATATAGTCTCTGAGGTTCGTGTCTCTACCTCGAAATAATGAATGTGAATGTCGCTTCATTGCTGTGGACAGCTTGCGTTGGGGCTACTTCTTTCAAAATCACAAGAGCAAATAAAATGGAAGCTCACAGATTCGTCTGTACACAGTTATATCTGTCGATTTTGGGGAAGAGGCATTGGCATCGTGTTACCTTTACACTGAGTCATTTGATCCGATGTAAAGGACTCACTTTGCTACTAGTCAGGTGGGAAGTTGGGAGCCATGTTGGCTCCATGAAAATACTCTAAAAATAATAACACACACAGATTCGACTTCATGCTCTACTCTGGTAGACATTACTCCACCATTTCTTGCATATAGTGATTGAGCAAAGTACACTAGCGACAGTGATCTAAACTGATTTGCATTAATTATGTCTTGCATACAAGCAATGTGCTACATGTTTCTGTGGTGGTTTTCTGGCTTGAATCCAGCAATAGAGTGATAGCATCTCTGTCTCTCCATCTGTTACACTGTAAGATGTTTCATGTCAAATTAACAGAAACTTACCGCCAACAATTATCTAGTAGTTACTGTATTTCATGCCACAGTAAACTAACTGTACAACTAATGAAGTACAGTATTACACAGTTCATTTCTTCCATGCTGAAGTACAGTAAGATTCTGTTATTTGTGGTCATACTTTAGAGAAAAATGTTTATTAATGAAATCATTTATTTTACAGCTCTATAAGCTACAAAATATACCACTGTATTTATCACAATAAAATACTGTTATTTAGCGGTCGGTGTAAAATAAGAAAAGGGACAACTGAAGAAAACGGCATAAAAAGTAGAAAATGTATTGTGCGATTTGAACAATAGAGTATTAATAATACAGAACAATTATACAACACAATAAACAGATCTGTTCTGAATAAAGCGACAGAACAGGCGACAGGAAGCAAAAAAACAAACTCTCCCCCATCTTCAAATAAAAAGCTGTCCTTGATATAATAAGTAAGTGATACTTAACTTTAGTCTCGCATGATCATCATGCAAGACTAAAGTTAAGTTCTTCCCCAAGAATAAATCATCTCGAGTCTGAAGGAAAGTTTCTTCAGTTCTGATGTTAAAACTTACAAAAAAAACTAAATATTGCACTTAAATCAAGGACAGCTTCATTTGAAGATGGGGGAGAGTTTGTTTGTTGCGGTCAGTCAGTATTCACAGTCATATTTTCCCACATTGCAATGAAAATCTGCAGTAACATACTGTTAAACATAGTTTATACAGTAAGAAGCGGTTTAGAAGACATATATATATAGAACTGTGAAAACAACAAAAAAAACATTTACAGTGTAGTTTATAGTTTAAATTGACATCTTTTCCCTCGTTCTCTCAACGTTGAACCTTGAAATATAACTAGACTAGACGGGCCTACAGCCATGCCGGCGGCTCAATGAGGCTGCACTTAAGCACGGCTTTGAGCTATATGCCAACATGCTCACAATGACAAGAGACAGGTTCTCCATTAATACCCTCCATCTGCATTTACTGTATTGATATTACTCTGCTGTTCTTTCTATTTGTTTTTTTGAATCCTGATTCTCTTCCTGTGTGTTCCAGTTCATTTTGGACTTGTTGAACAAGGTGGTCAGGTTTTCTAGCTCTCAAAGCGCTTTAACACTACATGCCATCATTCACCGCCATTCATACACTGATGGAAGGCGCTACCATGCAAGGTGTCACCTCACCATAAGGACTAACTAATCATTCAAACCCAGTCACACCTGGCAGGAAGAGCCTGCAGGAGCAGTTTTGGGGTTAAGTGTCTTGCCCAAGGACACATCGACATGGACTAGCGGAGCCGGGAAGCGAACCGGCGATCCTCTGATTGAAGGACGACCTGCTCTACCACTGAGCCACAGTCGCCCCAGTAAGCTGCAGTAAGAAAAAGTAGAACCACTTGTAGAACTAGTAGTATCTATTGGGATCCTAAGAACACTACTTGCTAAAACTTTCATGAACATTTCATTACACTAATTATTTTTACTGAAATTGTGTAATGTGTCCTCATTAATAAGCTTCCTGTCTTCATGCCGTGAAACAAATCTGTATATTTTAAAGCCCTTATGCAGAGGATGCGAACATTTCTGACATTTCTGATTTCTGACTACTAGTAGTAGCATCAGAAAAACAAAAAGACTGTAGTAGATAGTAACGTTTTCATTTATACCCCTCCTCTGCTCTCCGACGATCATGACCTGGGGAAATTAGGCCGAGCAGGATATAGGTCATTTCATATCTTGAAAATAAACCTGCAATATTGTGATACATATATATATATATATATATATATATAAACAAGATTGTTAACTCAGCCTAAATGCATTTTTTTGGGGGCTTATTTATGAAGTATCTCACTTGCATAAAATGAAGTTGTGATTTATCGAACGTCTTTGGAAAGGCTGGTTTAACAATTTAATATAATATAAAGTGATAGCAGTAAAAATGGTCAGGTACATTAATTCAAGCACAAATTTGCTCTTCTCAGGATTTCTAGATTCAGCATATTGTTTATTGGGTCACGATGGTTTATCATTTTTCAAAGGTGGGTCCCAAGACTATACACATATATATATATATATATATATATATATACACAGCGATAAATAATTGACTTTTTTGTTGACGCACAACTGCTGGAGCAACATAAATAAGAGCTGCAACTCTCCTCATGCTCATTCTTTGTCTTTTGGTGGCATTTCTAGAGCGTCGTCTGTCTTCAATTCCCCAACTCGTCTGTGTGCATTTCTAACAAAAAAAAATAAAAATACCTCTCTGACATTTCTAATTCTACTTTATTTTTTTGGGCAAATTAATTAAAGTGTCCTCATGACAAGCGATAAAGCGTGGCGAGCGCTGCGCCATTAGTCTAGACCCGAGAACATCCCGGGGCTAATAATTGACAGTATGAACAGCATTGTAAACACAAGCGATTACCCCAACGTTCACAAAGCCGACACGTCCCTCGGGTGCAGCGGTTAATTAAAAGCTGCAAATGTTTAAAAAAAAATCTAACAGTGAGAAGCTTTCAATGAAGCACATTGAGAGGGTGACATTTAGAATACATCCAGGTTTTTTCCTCAATCTCACAGCCGACTTTGGGTCTATTTCCAACACTTCTTTTCAGCGGAGTGTGTTTTTTGCTGAAATCAACATCATAGCCAGCAGCTGATCTGCAGGCTCATGCCCGTGTCTTTTCTTTAATCTCCATTTAATGTTGAAAGCACGGCGATACAACCCGCCGCCAAGAGACACAGACCTAACTGCAGGATGAAGGACGGAGATGTTTTAGCCGAGGGCCTGGCACGCACTGACGGATGTTTTTAAGGGCTGGTTTCACTGGAAATCGTTTACAGTGTGAGCGTGCTGTCAGAAATATACGGAGCTGAGGTTCAACAAATTCCCCGTTTGCACCACGTGAGAGAGAGAGGAATCCTTCACGGCAAACGCTGCTGCTGGGATGTTGGAAGTACCGTGACACAGTAAAAACTCACACAGAGATGCACAGCGGATACATGCACAATGAATATATTCACGCATGCAGATACACACAGAAATCTCGCTGTGGCTCACGAGCGCTGGCTCGGAATGGCCCGGAGGATTGGCCCGAAGCTTTGCGTGTATGTTTGTGGAAACGGGAGAGAAAAGAGGCGGGAGAGAGGGAGAGGAATGGAGAGAGAGAGAGGCTGCATGAAGAAGGAAAAGAGATATTCTGGCTCCCTAAACAGGCTGAGATAAATTGGCCTCCCAACAGTTAGCGTGCGCAGCATCAGGCTGACACACACACACACACACACACACACACAAACATCTTCATGCTTCTATTGCTTCACTGAGTTCTTCTGTCCCCATATGTTAGTTTGCTTCTCTGCTCATTTCTGTAACTTTTCTGATAATGATCCGAAAACAACAGCACGGGGATACCACGGGAGGTAGACATGAAACTTCCTTGTGTATGAAAAGACCAATCAAATGTTTTGTCTATTTTTTCCCCATCACTTCTGCTACCTGGATTTTTTTAAATTTGTGTCAACTTGAAAACACAAGTTTTGCTGTATTTTTAGTTCCAGGGGTTAGCATACAGCTGTCTCAGCTGCTTCCTGCAGCAGCAGCAGCGGTTCTTCACTCTGATCTGAACTCATTAGCTTCTCCTGACTCACCTCCAGCCCGCCTCGTTCTCCCAGCACCCATCTGCCACCAACCTCCTCTTTCTCAAATTCATTCAAAGTTTGGATTTAGGTTTTTTCGAATGTAGCTTGGATTGTCTGTGGTGCTGTCGTGCCCAGATTGCCCCGTTAATGTAGATACATGCAGGATAATAAACAGTGTTTTAACCATTTGCTATGTAAAGATATAATGGCTGTGGCTGCATGTTAGCTGTGAGATGCCGGCCATGTTGAGAGCCGTTGCAAGGCAATAATATTGCTCCAAATCTCGGATCTCGCTTCTTAAAATTTAAATATTAAATTGCGATCGATTTCTGATTGTTTTGTTACTTGTAGACTAGTCTTAGTTTAAACTCCTGTTTAAACGTCAAGCATATTTGTTGTTAGGAACATTCCTAGTATGCAGTGTAGGTGGTTGTAAAAGAAGTGAATGAATAGGAGTCTTCTGCGGGTGTTTTTATGGAAATATGGATTTTTCTGAACAATTTGAGGAGGGCCTCTGGTTTGCATGTTCCACATGTCAGGCGGGTTTGTCCATGGTCAATGTGGACAAGCAGCAGAAAAGTACTGTATTTAAGGAAAAACACAGCGCTATAGTTCTGTAGACATCTCTGTAGCACTTTATATCTTCTGATTCTCATTCCATCAATTTAATAAAACACAGCAAAGCTCTGCATGCAGGATACAAAGTGTTCAGCAATGCTTTAACTACAATCTAAGAGATGTTGCGACTCAACGCGGGAATCATCAGGAGCTATTTCCTTACACAATAAACAAAACTGGTAGAAAATGTGGTTGTCCCACATTATCTTCCTCCATGGGAGAGTAGATGAAGGGAAGTGAGGAAAAGTGGCTCCGAATAATTCCTTGACGAATGAAGCGATGCCTTCGTATCGACTCCACTGAACAAAAGGTTGCCGTACATCTGAACCAAATCACAAGGTGCACGATGAAAAAGACCCAGACTTTGGTCCTGGGATTCAAAATGTAAGAGATATGGAGCACTAAACGCATGACAGCATACTCAAAGGATATTGTTCAAGGAGTATCCACTTTTGCTCTATGCTGCTTGTCATGGCACACCCATTATGTCAGACTAGAGAATCAGTTTGTGTGTGTGTGTGTGTGTGTGTGTGTGTCTGTGTGTGGGTGAGGGAAAGTGTCTGAATGTGTTAAGCAAAGGCAGGTTGCATGTTGTGTGTGTCATTGAAAATAAGCACACAATGTTGTCACCAACATGCACTGTGCACATGGCACAATGTCAAAACTCAAGCATGCACGTGCACATAATCAAAGGGACACACGCACACACACACACACACACACAGCACAAAAGTGTAGATGCAAGTCAGCTTAAACTCCGAACAGCGAAGTGCAGATGTTACTGCCGAGTCGAAGTTAAGTCAAAAGCCAGCGAAGCTTGAAGCAATGTGTGTTTAATCTGGGAATAAAACAAATAGACCAAACGCAAATACACAACACGGTGCCATGAATGTAAATGCACTCTATTGTTTTAGAGCAGAGTTGTGTTTTGCAAAGAGGAAACTTTAAAAGTGCTGCAGTAATGATGAATGATGTATTGCTGAGTCGAGGCATCTGTCAAAAAATAATGGATGCTCTGGAGTCACTGAGAGATCCATTGTATATTAAAAGCAGCCAGAGTACATATTTCTGTCATGGTTTGAGTCCACGCTCCATCTCTGATTCGTCAATTTACCCGAAACCACTCGGGTGGAGTGGTGTAATGCACATATAATTAATCAATTCTGTAAAATAAGACAGATTGAATTGATACTTGATACCCAAGTAGCCGAGTGTTGGCATATAGAGTCTGCCTGACCCAATGGACACCCAGGACCTTTACAATTCACATGTTTGTACTGTCAACCAGCAGTCGACAGATGCCATCCTATCCTATCTGTTTGTCCGTAGTCATTCCATCACAACCCCATCCTATCCTGTCATAGAACAAACGACAACATGTAAAACATTCTTAATTATCATTGGTAATGCCTCTTCTTCTACTGCCCATTTACCTTGTGGTGTCGGGGACATCGCTTGAAAATTTGTCATTTTTACGCTGACAATACCCGGCTGTATGTACCAATGTCACTTGGGGGGAAAAAGTAGCACGAAGAACCCAAGTGGACACGTTCTCTCAGGGAGTCCCCAGAACGGTTTGGTCTGAAAACGCCTTCCGTTATCAACAGACATGACCGGATTAAGTGCTGCATGTTAGACAGTTTCCTGCAACTTAAAAGACTATTAATCAGCGATCATTGTTTGGCCTCCTCAACTCTGTTCAACACAACATTGGCAGTTGTCAACAAATGTTACCTTGGGAGTCAAACTGTGTTAATGCTAAAGTCAAAAAGGTTAAAACAACAGTCCAAAAACATCTTTATCTCCTGACCTTGAGAAAAGTATCCATGCTTTATTTGATGCCGTTCAGACTACTGCAACTCCATTTATTCGTGTCCACGAGTTCTCTCATGATTAGTTACTATACAAATGCAGCAGCAAGCATCTTAACAAATTAAATTAAGCGAGAACTCATCACCCTTTATTTAGCCTCCCTTCACTGGCTTTCAGAATTCGTTTCAAAATTGTAATAATTACCTTTGGGGATACATTAGGCCCAGCCCCGAAATACATTTGTTAGCTCCTTAACCCCTTATGAGTAGGACAGCAGCCTGGGGTCCTCCGGTGAGGGTCCCCTGGTTGTCTAACTAGAGGCTTAGCCGTGATTTAACCATCATCAGTCCCTTTTTTATTCAATCCTATCTTCCAATGTCATGTTCATGGTCATTCAATGCTTTCTCATTCTATTGTATAGTATCCAGTCCTGTCCAAACTCTAACCATTCAATTGTATCATTCCCTGCCCCATTGCTATGTTTTCAAAGATCCATCCATGTTTTTTGGTGGGACCGTCCATCCATCCCTCCATCCCTCCATCCATCCCTCCATCCATGAACCGTGTCCTACCTGTAACTTTGAGCAGTGTTGTCCGCCGCACCAGTCTGGATCCATACTGTAACTCACAGGTGTAATTTCCCCCGTCACCCTCTTCCACCTCAGGAATCCAGACGTTTGTAGTGTTAACAGTAATGGAGCTTCTCCATTCAACCCGCTCGCACTCCTGACAAGACACACAGCCTGATCAAGTTACAACAGTCTACAGATGACTTAGGTATGGTTACTCTGATCTTATTTGTGTGTCGTACCTTATACCAGGTCATCTGCGGTTGCTTGTATGGGGCCAAATAGTCTTCTATATCAGGACAGGTGATCATTTTGCTATGGGTGATCTCAGCTTTCTTCAGATGTCGGATTTTGCTGCTGAAGCATCTCCCCTCATCCCTCTCCTCCACAATCATGGACATGGACACTTTCATGCAGTATGTCGAGTTCCTGAAGAGATTACAAACACAACATTGGAAAAAGTTTTTATCATGTTCTATTATTATTTCTTCATCCAAGAGCTAACCACAACAGTGACACGAGTCATTCCGCCATTCGTCAAAAGCTGGAACTTTGTGTGAAAAGTGTAAGAGCTGTTTTCATGGTGAAAGTATTGAGTGGATCGTCTGGCGCTGCTGTGGGTATTTTTGTTAAAATTATAGGCCCTCTGACATCCCAGTGCCTGTGTGACAACATGGAGGGAATTGGCGTCAAGAAGAAATGACTGATTGTACAACCCGCCACTAACACAAACAAAACACAATTTCATAAGAAATGACACTCTGTAGAGGTACATCTTCAGGCAATGGTGTACTCATTGTATTGCATCTCAATCCGCATCAGCCAAGTGTGAGTACACATACCAGGAATGTGACTGTGGTTATTTGTTTCTCTCATTGTGCAAACACAAAAATAGAAATAGAGCTAAAAGAGTGTTCAAAATATCATGAATCCATCATGACAGAGTGTAATTGTTGGTGTTTGGTTTCATTAAAATGAACAAAATGTCTTCATCATAACTAAAGTCCAATGTCAATTAAAAGTACAAGTCAGTAAGTGGTCGGAAAAGCACAGGTGTTACAAATAACATTCACGGCTATGGGCTGTTGAAGTGTCCCAGCAAGCCATGACAGACATCATCAATTGGATTATTTACACCTGTGCTTAGAAAGGCCTTCCAGGCTCAAACTGTCATGGCGATAGAGAGATCTTCTGGTTATACAAATAAAATAGCCGTCGGAAGTTCCAGCTTTGGAGCTTGCAGCAGGCCCTAATTTTCTCACTTTCCATCTAATTCTAGTTCTCAATTGTTACACCGTGCAAGTATTTGATAGAATCAGATCTATCAGAGCTAATGAATCAAGATGATAACTTACTGCTCATCCTAACGATGCCCGAATTCCATACTATGTGCTGCTGCTAATTGTACATTTCCTCAGCAAATACTGAGAAAAATGTTGGCAAATTGATAAAACATTTTTTTTATGTGGGATACATATTGTTCAATATGAACATGACAAATGGTGTGTGAGTCGACGATTCATCAGGGACTCTTTGGAACCCTCATGCCAACTCCAAATTTAAGCTACACAGCAAAGCTAGTAGCCAGTACGGTAGCTAGTAGCTACATTTGGTAGAAAACAGAGTAGCTGGTAGCTACTAGCTAAATTTAGTTTTGGATTTATTGTTTTTGGCAAAGTTACATGGTCCATGATGAATACATTTGAAGTTACATTGATCTAGATTTGTTGTTGACGATGGATTAATTGACCATGTATGAACACAGATAATTATCACCTGACTCCACAGTTCCTGTTACTATATTTACCATTTGTTTTGTTTTCAGAGCATACGTATTTGGTTCACTCTTACTGCCCGAATTAAACTCTTTTGCAGTCGTGGCATGCCGCCGTTTTTGTGAAGATGCTCCAAAAACCCCCACTGTAAGCTACCAGCCCAGGATGATACAACAGACGGACAAGACAGCAACTAGCAGGCGAACGTAGCGGATAGCATTTAGCAGCTCAAGAGCCAGATGTTTCCCAGGTTCCATCAGCTACCGAGATAGCCACGACTCCAGATAAATGCAAGTGTTGCTACATGCCAGCTGGATGCATAAATAAGCAACTGTTTGCTGATGTGTTAACCATAAAACACCTTATGAGGTGATAATATGTCAATGCTATGTTTACAGTCCAATGCTACTGAAATAAAACACAAGAAATGTTTCTCAAGCCAGCCCTAAAGCCTATTTGTTGTGCAAGGTTTACTACTGACTTGTGTTTGCACACCTTATACAATGAAGGTGCAGCTCTTAATTGGATCAGGAACAGAGCTGAAGCAATAACTTATAAGACTGGTCAGCTCTTTGGACTGTGTAGAGATATTGAGAGCTGTCACACTACATCCTGCTGCTACGATGTTACTTGTGACAGTATGAGCCTTATCATCTAATGAAATGAAAAGAACTCACTTTGAAAGTGTGTTACAAAGTGTATGACGCAATGTGCATTCAACACCATTTTGGATTTAAAGTAAAAAAAAACTGCTCAAGGTGATAGTAATTGTTGTGTGTGTGTGTGTGTGTGTGTGTGTGTGTGTTCTCCCAAGTTCACCTCCAGACACAAAGGACCACATTGATCTCTCTTTCTTTCTCTCTCCCACCCACACTGGGAGGACTCATCCATTGTCCCCAAACTATAACCTCTCATCTAAGTGGATCTAAACCACTTATCCCAGTGCAGTGTGTGTGTGTGTGTGTGTGTGTGCACCTGTGTCATACAGGGGACACCGTTTTTTTTTTTTTGTCATTGACCTAACCAAGACCACTGAGCATTGAACTAGAGACCTGGAAAGCCTTTTATCCACCCATCCATCTCTCAGTTTCTGCCCTCCTCATCCATCCATCTACAGCCTGGGGCATCTTGTTTTTCCCTCCAGTGATTCAGGCCCACGTCTACATGCATTAGTGCTGACCGAAAAATCGTATTTTCATCGCTGCGCGACGAACATGATGAATAAATAAAAGTTGTTTTATTTGGGGAGGGTTGCCGAACCTCTGTATTAATGTCTGCTAATATTTGAAATGAATGACAGAGAGGCAATGCTAGCAACTGTCTGGTAAACATGGTGGAGCATTTAGCAACTAGCCCAATATTTTCCCCAAAGTTAATGGAGAACTTTACATAAATGTCTATATTACTCTATATTTGCTGGATACCTTCGGCATAAGACTTTGCCAATGTGATTTCCATTATAATTTCTGCCCCCCCCCCCGGGGACCTGTAGAATCCATTATTGAAGGTTGGACGTTATCTTAAGTTATGGCTGCCCCACCTCTACTCGTTGGTAATACAATTTATTCTGTGTACTTGAAAGATAATTACAAATGATTCATGTAGATCAAGAGTCATGCGGTAAACCTCCACACGCTCCATCAATGATATGTGATGAAATCTCTAAATTCAAAGCAAATTGAGATCCGCTCTTGCACCAGGAACTGACACAAACACACTCACGCATCCGTGAGCTGAAAGGGATTTCATGTTGAAACATTCTTTCATCTTGTTGCTTTGATATTATTCTATACGTTCATGCCAGTGAACCGGGATGAACTGAAAAAGGGAAAACAGCTTCCTCTTGTTGTTCCTATTTACTGTGTCCCATCTCTTCCCCCCCGATGTATCAGCCTTTCGTCACGACTCCCCCTCTGCCTGTCCAGCCCAGAAACCAGAGGCCTGACGCTAAACGTTAAAAACAGCATCTACGTAAAGACAAATGTGTTATGCATATCTCACTATAAACATGACGATTCGATTAGACCACAATGCAAACGCTGTGTCGGAAGCATTTAGCGCATGCTGTGCACCTCTTACGGATGCAAATTGAGTGTGGGTGTGTATTCATATGTGGAATAGGGTGAAATGCTTCAGTGACTAAAATGGCCCTGAAGTAAAAGACACACGAGTGTTTAATGCATGAGCTGCACATTTAGTTTCTATGCTTTAATGACAAAAAGGTCTTTGCACCTAAAATAATGAAGTTATCTTTGACATTAGTAAAGTAAAATCCAGCTGTGAATTTATTTGGGATTATTGGAAGAAAGAAGAACATTTATTCACTAAGAATTAATATCTAACAGATCCAATCCAGCCTGAGCTTTATTATATATTAATCTCACTCTGAATTACAATATGTTCATTGCTTTTGTTTGTGAGATTCTGAGGAGCAGATGGGTTAGGATGAAAGACAGAGAGGGTACCAAAAAGTACAATTGTATTCCCACCATCTCCTGGATGTGTTCACAGTGAATCTGAGGTTGGAACTCTCCTTTAATTGGCTTCCTCCTAGAAGAACTTCCGTCGACTTTGGAAATCAAAGATGTTCAATGAACTCATCATTCTCCCTGCCAACAGACGTGTTTTCAGCACTTTTCCATGACTCTATTCCTCTGTGTGATTTGCCGGCAGACATCTGATCAGATAATAAGCAAGTTTAAATTGGATGCAAAAATAAGACCTCAACCACTGTGTCAAAATATTTGAAGGAATCGTTTGAAATTTTGGAAGTACACTTTTCTTTTAATTAGATGAGAGGATCACCACTTTCATGACTTTTATACTAAGCCTACAAAGCAGTTGCTGCATCCAGAAGGTTATCTAAGCTAAAAGGAAACAGCTAGCTTAGCTCAATCCAAAAGGTATCAACATCTGCAAATGTATGAACGACAAGTAGGGATTTTATGTGGGCTATGTCACAGTAGCAGTGATTTCCTGAAGACGAATCACGGCGACGACAAGGCTAGACACGGCTAGCATGTTAACTATGTCTCCAGTTTAAATGCTAAGCTAACAAGTTTACTGTAGTCTTCTAGTAAGAATCTTCTCATCCAACTTTCACCAAGAAAATGAATGTGTGAATGCGTATTTTCCAAAATGTCAAACTACTACCTTTGAGATTTTGCACTTCTAGAAATCTTATGAATTAGCTTTGTATTTTCATATCTGTGTCTGCAGAACCTTTTTGGGGAATGACTATTAGATGCTAAGTGAGTAGACCGGAAATATATGTGAATATATTATTTAGAACAAAAGAACAGAGTTGGTTTAACCTTTAAGTTTTCTACTGCCAGGAATTGGTGTTTGAGGTTAAATTCTATGAAAGTGATTACAATTATGATCCCCCCTGAATCTCCCTGAAGATAAAAGCTGTTAATGGAGCATTCCAACCCTTAAGATAGCTGCCAATGTGAATTAATATGTCAAGTGGAAAATTAATGTGGCAAAGGTCTCGAAATGCTGAATAACAGAGTTAATGTAGTGCTACAGATTATATTGTTCAGGGATGGTGTTTATGGTTCATCTTGATCCTATTGGAGATGTGTTTGCTTTTCCCAGCCTATGGTTATGTCATTCTCATGAGATGTGCACACTTTGCAGGCCAACAAAGCATTTTTGACAGTGCTAGTGTTTATCAGGATCATGCATGGGACACATGTCCACGTTATTGGCAGTCTAATCTGTTTTACAACAACACTATCTAACAAGGCTTTCCACTACCGGTAGGAAAATTATGTATTACTGTGTAATTGAGAGATAAGTCGTGATAATAGGATTATTGCATCCACATTAGGGCTGCAACAACGAATCGATAAAATCGATAAAAATTGATTATTAAAAGAGTTGGCAACGAATTTCATTATCGATTCGTTGTGTCGCGCGATTATTACGCCACTCAATAAGTCGCAGAGATGTTTGAGGGTTCAAAGCAGGCCCGGTCGCCTGAATACCGCAGCTAGGAATAATGGAATAGGACTCCGGTTCTATTTTGTGGGTTTTTCTCTGAACTGGGGCCGTGATTAAGAGGCACGGCCGGGGGAAACCTCACCCAGCCCGGACACGGAAAGGATTGACAGATTGATAGCTCTTTCTGGATTCTGTGGGTGGTGGTGCATGGCCGTTCTTAGTTGGTGGAGCGATTTGTCTGGTTAACTCCGATAACGAACGAGACTCCGGCATGCTAACTAGTTACGCGGCCCCGTGCGGTCGGCGACCAGCTTCTTAAGCCGTGTTCACACCAAACGCGTTTAACGCGATGAACGCGGCGCGATTACATTCAAAGTCTATGTACAGACGCGTTGGACGCGATGGCGCGTTTGGCGCGGCGCGTTTGACGCGTCAAAACGCCGAAACGCCGAAACGCCCCAAACATTTGCATTGCAAAAATTGGCATTGCAAAAATATGAAAGGGTCTGTTTACTCAGTTAGCAAACAAAGGGGCTCCTTGCTATATATGTTTCAGGCTGAGAGCCCTGCTTTCACTGACAGGTGGTACAGCTCGATGCTTTTAGTTGGAATTGTGCAGTATAGCTTTCTGCCTAAACTTGTAGGATGTGTGGGACTATTTCCCAGCCCAGATACGACATGTTAATAAGTGAGTTATAATGTGCTGGTATAGGCAAGCTGTTTTCCCCTTTATGCTAAGCTAAACTAGGCGGCTAGTTGCTGTATTAGTTGCAGTCAGACACAAGAGTGGTACTGATTTCCTCACCCATCTCACTGCAACAAAGTGATTATGTGTATTTCCCAATGTGTCAAACTAGTACTTCAACTTCATTAACTCACTAGTTAATGAGTGAATGTATTAACAACATAGGCTACACCCCATTTGCTCATCGTAACGTTGTTGTAAAATTACTTCTTGTGACATATTTCAGGCAGGCAAAGGGGTGAAAAAGGTGACAAAGATGCAGGTGCAGATGAAGAGGAGCTTGTTTCTTATTCGTCTTGGTGATCGGCACATCTGGGTGATGCAGTCGTTTGTGCGTTACGCATGTTGGATGTGTTCCCGTACACAAACCCTCCAGGATCAACAGTGACATCCCGTCTTCAACTATGTCTCTGTCTCGCTGTTGAAGTCACAGGCGGTTCTTTCAGCGTAGGCGTCTAATTTGCAAATGCCTTATTAATGTGACTGACTCGCATACCAATCGGCTTGTTGTGCTAACCTCAGCATATGCTGCGAACGGTTAAAGCTTTCCGGGCGGAACGGAGAGCTGCTTCTTGGCCCTGAAATGCGCACCACCCCATCCCCTCAATTAAAAAAAACCTCATCTGATCTGCACAAATCACATATCCGGCGGATCTTGGATTCAAAGTTGCAAATTTCGCCAAAAGGTGACAAGATCTCCCATTAGTGGAGTAACGGACCATTGTCCATCCGTAACGATCCCCCCATCACGGTTCGGCACCCATGTGAATCCCGGATTAATCATACAGTTTAACGTTAACCATCGCAGTGTGAAATAAAGTTTTACCGACGATCGTTAGCCACCAATATTCAGTAAAATATGTGATCGGGACATCATTTATGCTTTTCTAGTCTCCGACCTCTGATAATGTTACATTGTAAAGAACCAATCCGTGTTTAAACTGACAGGAGAGCTAGTAACGTTAGCAGCGCCGCTAACGGCTAACGAACAAGGTTCCATTCAGTTACATTATGATGGGTTCAGACTCAGTTTGGTAAAAATTAGGATTGGGCGAAGGTAAATTATAACGTTATTAAGATGTGTTCACATGTAATCTCTTAACATGTAGTGCTGGTGAGAAACTTATTAAATTACACTGACTTCAGAGCAGTTGAATTGATTTTTTGGGTGGTGACAAAAAAATAAATAGTCTGTAGCATCGTAGACCAGCTGCTATAATCAAACAACAAAGGGATCTGTATCTGTCAATATGGATTATCAATGATCAGCAATTAATATCAGCGGCAAAACATCTATTTGCGTCTTTTTTTCTTTTGTGCTGATCTGATCCGTGATACAATCCGAACCCGTGGGTTTTATGATGGGTTGCACCACTATCTCTCATGGTCTTCTAAATGTGTGTCCTCTGCTGCTCTGTGCAGGACTCGCGGGATAGGTAACAAACCTGTTTTGGCAAACATGCCTCTCAAATAAATTTGGCCTGACTTGACAATTTAATGCGAGTAAAAACCTGTCCAGTAAAGCTGTGTCCTGTCCTCCTGGAAATGAATGAGGTGAAAAAAGAGATTTAAAAGGTGAAAGGAAAGATTTGTGGATGCCATTCTGTGTCTAATGTGAGTGGCTGACATTCATAACCCTTTTGTTATCAGCAATTTTAAAGTTAAGCTCAAGTCTGGTACACCACACTACATACACACACAAACACACTCACACAAACAAACATGTGTGTGTGTTCTGCTGGGTGTGGCTTGTTATTTTGTAACATGGCTGAGAAAGGGTACAGTTGGGTTGTCTGTATTTGCATTTGAAGACAGCTATGAATAATGCATGGGATATCAGTATCAGCTATGTGCATATTATCTGTGTGTGTGTGTGTGTGTGTGTGTGTGTGTGTGTGTGTGTGTGTGTGTGTGTGTGTGTATCTATTAACACGAATGAGGAATGTGTTGCCATGCTGAAACAGATGTCAGGTGAGAGCAAAAACATCAATCAATGCAACTGGCAACGCCGACCGGCAACTGAAAAGGAAGCAAATAAAACTACTTCAAATTGCATTACATGTTGTAAAATGAATTTCACAATTTACAGCTTCAAAAGCATGCAACAAATTCTTTACTACACATTATGAGGGTCCGCTAATCGGATTAGTTCCCCCTCCATTCCTCCCAGTCTTCGTTGCAGAAGTTCATGTGTGAGTTGAAAGTAGCGTTTGAGGCTATCGTACTGGCACACAGACAGCATATGTAGTGAGGCTATCATGACTTTTTCCTTTCCGTCATTGCTCTTTGATGATAATTTGATGGGATTGCTGTACATCTGCTACTGTGTCCACGATCACTTCCAAAGTGTCCCCGGGCCGAGCAGCATCACTCCTACAGCACAACTCCAGGCACTCTGCACTTTGGCTGACTGCTTATATTTCATCTTTGTGCATTGTGTGTGTGTGTGTGTGTGTGTATGTGTGTTTGTGCTTTTGCTCTGAGGGAAAAAAAACAACAACCACAAATTCCAATTACATAAAATGCAAAATGAGCCATGAATTAATCTCCAAATCAACCTGTAATCCGCCATATCCTCCTCATCAATAAATCAAGCGCACCCTCCCTGCAATTACCCTCCCATGATCGGGGCAGGCAGCTAGAGGGTGCGTTGAATTATGGCGCTAATAGAGGGGGATGTATCCTGGCCAGCAGGCAGCGTGTTTATACCTGGACGGAGCTGCGGATTAATTTGACTATCAATCTAACTAACTGGCAGCGAGAGGGAGCGCAGACACCTGCGCATGCTGAGACTTTCACACACACACACACACACACACACACTCAACACAACACATGTCTCTGCATGCAAAGATCTGAACACAAATGCGTCTAAATAAGGATGCATGCACACAAGCTGTGCTGTGTTACATTATTGAGTGAGGTCTTAAATTCTGCTTGTGCAAAGCTTTTGTTCAATGTTTAGTTTCCACACTTTCCACCAAATGGCAACAATGAAAAAGCTGTGGAGCATCAGTGGGGTTTTAATGATGCTCTACATGAGTGGCAGCACAGTGGTTAGCACTGTCACCGCACAGAAAGAGGGTGGGGTTTCTGGCTTTTCTATCAGGTTGGATTAACTGGTGATTCTGAATTGTCTGTAGGTGTGATTGTGAGTGTGACTGGTTATGTGACCAACTGGGTAACTTGTACAGGGTGAACCCCGCTTCTCGACCAATGACAGCGGGGATTTCCTCCAACCCCCCTCCTAGTCTTCCGACAACTCAAAGCGCTTTAACACTACATGTCATCACTAACACCCATTCATACACTGATAGCAGAGGCTACCATGCAAGGTGCCACCTGCCCAGGACTCTAACTAACCATTCATATACCGCAGGAACAGCCTGCTGGAGCAATTTGGGGTTAAGTGTCTTGCCCAAGGACACATCGACAACTGGCAGAATTGGGGATCGAACCGCCGATCCTCTGATTGAAGGACGACCCTGCTCTTCCACTGAGCCCTTAAAGAACACTTAAGAAGTATTATGGTCAACGGTGTGACGTCAAATGGACAACTACTTTTATTCTTCTTTGTCGTTCTTGCAGGTTATGAATGAGTGGCAATGTAAAAAAAAAACAGAGGGTGGGGTTTAGCTTGGGTTTCGCAGCATGACAGCCAATGTGTATGTGGGAAAAGCAGCGTCACCTGGCCAAGTGACTTCACTGAATGTGTGTTTGTGTGTCGCACTAAGTGCATTCACCCCCAGGACTGTATTTGACACGAAGTTTGTGCAAAGCTTGATTCCCTGTGAATCTGTGGCTGTGTGGGACTGTTCAAGTTCACATACTTCTTTGTGTAGTAATGTTTATATATGTATGTGTTTTTACTGTAATTAATACTTAAAATCAGTTTGTTTACCTTAAAGCCAACTTCACAATGCACGACTTGCTGTCTTGTAATCAAGAGTGATTTTTGCACTACATGACTGACGGATGACAAAGGGGTAAACTACGTTTGTCACAAAACCAAAGGTGAGAAGTGAGACGGGTGTAGTCGTGCATGTTGATGTTGTCGTCGGAGCATGTGTTCGCATAAAGGCCTGTTTCCATACACCTTTACTGCTACCCCTAATGGTATGCATTAAGTTTATTTATGCAAACATCCAACAACACCAACTTCGGTCTGTGTTGCAACACCTACTGTCAACTGCCAGGTTTCTCCTCAACCTGTGCTTTTGAGCTCTCATTGGCTGTAGCTCCCTGATAGACTTCCTGACAGATCCATATTTTTAGCACGCTAGATATCTGAGATGTGCCCGCAATGAATCTTTGAACAGTTCACACATAGCGATAACCGATTGGTGAGCGCTGCGCCGATGCGGATTTGGCTCTGATCTGGGGCTTTCGGGTTATAGAGGTGTACATAAAGGGGTCTATTTTATCTCACTTAATGAACATTTGATTTTTAACATATCTAAAAAATTGTAATTTCAGTTCACTTAAAGTACTTGCTCGCCCTCAGGCAGTATTCTGCGGCTCTGGAAAATGAAGCCAATGCTAATGTTCCTGAAACTTGCATGATGTTTATTTAGTAAATGATGGTCCATTTAGAGTCAAACAGACCATAAAGCAGGGTATGCTTTAGGGCGTGGCTACCGTGTGGTTGACAGGTTGCTACCACAGCGTTGTCCGGTCTGGGAGTTGTCCATATTTCACAGCGTTTTTTTTTTTTTGTAATTCATTCTTCTGATGATGAACATGATGGTGACGGAGAAAAACCAAGATGGCGAAGGCCAACATGCCAAACTCAAGGCTTCAAAGCGGCACTCCAAAAACAAAAGGGTTGCCTCCACAGTGACTATGCCCACATCTTATTTTCAGTCTATGCTCACCCTATAAACTCTCTCTTTCTCTCTCTCTCTCTTTTCCTATTATTTACTTTATCCATCGCCTGCCACTTTATTCAGGTGGAACATGAGACTGAGTGTTGCAGCAGTAACTCTTGAAGTCTTTGGATTGAACCTCTTTTGTATGTCGCTTTGGCCAAAAGCTTCTACCAAGAGTATAAATCTCTTGGGTGAAATCATGCTCGCCGTGTCTTTCGTGCTGGTCAGTGTGTTCCCGAAGGACACTGAGGCAAGAGGCATGGTTGTTGTGTGGATCAAAACACCACCTTTGCTACACAGAGGAGTCTTTGTAGCACTCACTCGCACCGACCCTTAGGCCACTTGGTTTTCTCACAACCTGCTCTGTCCTCCTTTTTCCTCTGACGTAGTCCTTCCCTCCATATCTCCACCCAGTCAGATTGCATTTCAGAGCAACCTAGAACCCCTTGAACATCAAAGCGTCAAAACTAAGGCCTACTTTTTAGTTTTTTATAGACCGGCCAGGGCAGCAGGCATTGGCTCAAGTTGGCATGCACTGGCACATGGTGGTTCACGTTGGCAAGAGAGGGGTACCGAGTCGGCGGCTGCCAAGTCACAGAGGACTGCCAAATGAAACTTCAAATGACCGTTCTCTCCTTCTCTGCTCCCATTTTGCTCTCCCCGCTTCTCCGTTTTACTCTCCTACCGGCGTTTTCAGTTTGTCAGTTTCACTACCTCTATTTCTCTTCATCTCTTTGTCTCTTCCTCTTTCCGCTCTCCTTTATCTCCTGCTTCCACATCTGTTAATCTGATGGGGAGAAAGGTTAAACATTTGGCTGGCATTAGGAAACACCATATGCTACAACTATCTGTGTGTTTCTTGAGTGTGAGTGTCCATAGAGGGTAGATTCATCCTCTAATGCAGAGAGAGACAGGTGGCTCATCTTACTAGCAGTACCGCAGGGGGAACATCTGAGAGAGACAGTATATTGGTTGCTTGTCAGTGCCTTCCATAATAACCCACAAGAGCATTTTTTGATGGGGTTATGGATTGTTTCAATTCATGCAGCTAAAACTACTTGGTTAAGGTTAGATTGGGTTAGGTAAAGGGCACTGGCACAGGTCATTTCCTTCCATCCATTCAAAACAAATTACCATACCAAAAGGTCATCTTGAACTCCTCCCTAAGGTCAAAAAGTGTCTGCCTACTGTACCGCTGCCTTGATTTCTAACAGAGGACGGTCATTAGTCATACCACCACAAAAAGTCACCCTTCAGGAAAATGTCAACATATGCCCCTTTTTGAACAGAGTTCAGCCGTGTCTCCATTACATTTTATATATATATATATATATGTATAAAATATATATATATATATATTAAAAGCTTCGCTGACAATGCAAAATGTCAGTGAAATAGTCTGTTTTATTTAATTAGATTTCTCTATAATAAAGAGTCCTGGTGAGATCAAATTAATAACATGACTTTATTAATTGGTGTCCAGGTTGTGCGATGAAGAGTGATCAGGCAACAATTATTTTTTCCAATGGTGTAATTTGGTGCAATCTGGCCATGATTTTTATCCCTGACAAAGGCACCAATTTAGGCACGAAACATACTGAATAAAACATTTTACCTTAAAGAAATGTCTCTCCTTAGTGACATTTTTTTTTATACTTATCTTAACTATTTATTTATATTTTCGAATAAACATTGCACAAACTTATATTCAATATGTATTTCCTAACATGTTTCATATCGTAAAACAACAGACCGCAGACTTTATATCAGGCATCTAACCAAAACACATTCAAAAAGGTAATTGAGAGACAAGGAATGCTGACTCATTTTCAGGTTTTAGTACTCATTTAGCAATCCTGCTCCCTTTGAATTTAACCCAGGCAGCAATTTCTCAACACAACCTAATTGGGAAACCTAATTAGTAAGGGACTAAGTTTTAAGGGACAAGGTTGGATGCACAATAACTAAAGTCTAAACAGAACTAAACTATGAAATAAAAGTCATTTTTGCACATTCCTTTTTGCATTTCCATCATGTCTGTGAAGATAAGGGAAATTACTCTGATATTGGATTTAAACATTGCGTTTGTAATGCGTTTTTCACTTACAAATAAACAGCAACACAGTCCTCATCATTATTACCGTGGAGCGACTCTGCTCATTGAGTTGGATGTAACGAACTGACGCCAAGGAGACCAGAGAGATGTAGGAGTGAATACAAAGGAGACTTCAGACTCCAGAGTGTCTGTCTCCAAAATAGCAACAGTATGCTAAGTGGTTTATGGATATTTATTTTTTGCCTCAGAATGCAATTGCAATTTAAGTTTTGTGTTTTTTTTTTATTCGCTCTGTTCACATTGACAGCTTGTTTTTTGGAACTCGGAAACCAACTACAACTACATGATACATTAGAGATAAAAAAAAAGGTCCACCCAACGACCTAACAGGCACCGGGCGCTACGTATGTCACAAAACCAGAAGTTCAGTAGCTGATACCAGTATCAGTGAAATTCCATGTTTATTGATACCTAATTCAATACCACAATAAAAAAAAATAAAGCAATAAATGTCATGTACTTCAATATACACTACAGTTTTGTGCAAAGTTCCTCGTCAAGCACTGAAACCTCAACGCTACCTCTGTGCATTAGCTGTTAGCTTTGATATTTAGCTAAGCAGCACTGAACGAACTTCCCACCAGCTGCCAACAGCTAACGTTATTAGCTCTTCTCCTGCTGATTGCAACACAGATTTATTCATAATGTAGCATCATCAGGGAAATGTTCTATTTCCCCCAGGACGACGGTATGCCCTGACCCACAGTACAGTAGAAAGACAAGAAAGTTTTCAGGATTTTGGCATCAGCTTGGTAACCAAAGTATCGGTTCCTGTGATATGCCTAACCAGCGCTTGCTTCAGTGTATCCGATAGTACCTGGGCAATCAGAAAGTACTTCTACAAGGGCAAGGATTTTTTGGCACCAGTAAGCTTTGTTTATCCTCACGTTTGGCGCCGTAGCGAGTGCTTCCGCAGATGGCGCGCAAGCCTAAAGTATGTACGGAGGCGTTTCTACTCTATGTGCTGTGCAGGACGTACAAACAAGTTTCAAGTGTAACCCAGAGACACGCCTATACTGTTGGTGTAATTTGCAAAAGGCCATAAATCAACCTCCACAATGCGGAGGAGGGATTGTAATTATCTGTAAACTCATTTCTCATATTCACAGACTACTTATTGCCTTTGTACAAGCCCTGTAAAGAAAAAAGTCAAGTATTACATACATTGTAAAGAATCGAATATGCAGTTAACATCCCTAAATTTCTGAATTGGCTCCTGGGCTAACCAGCTATTAAAGAAACAAAGCGAGTGAGAGATGACGAGTTACATTCAGCATAGGCCCCCAATCAGACTCCAACCAGGGACGTTGCTGCTTATTGTCGGTGTTCCAGCCTCTATGTGGCAAGTTTTAAGCATTTAAACCAAAAATCCAGGCTTGTGTTTCTTGGTGAGGACGGTGCTACCGCTTACCAAGTCAATTAGCCAGAGAGCAAAACCCAAGCCAGTCTAACAACCAATCCAGTTAAACATCCAGAAAAACTGCCTGCCACCCTGCCAAAAAAAAAAACAAGCAGCCAACGACGCTACCAGCCCAAATGTCTGGCCAAGATGTCACCAAATGAAACAACCACTCACCCAGACAGTTAGCCAGCCAGACAATTCACAAACCATATCCCAGGGTCCAGCTAGTCACTCACTTTCTCCCCACAGAGAACATGTTACATTTCCATCTAATACAGTGTTTTGAAGTGACGAGTGGGCAAAGCCAGAAGCATGAAATCTCTCATCTCACGCTACCTTGTTCACTATATAACACTCATTATTTTGTTCAGTTTCTCCTCTGCCTCTCTTTCTTCGTCCTCTACACTATGTGTGTGTGTGTGTGTGTGTGTGTGTGTTCCCACCGACTTTTTGATTCTCTTTCTGCCCGACTCTCACAGATAGTCGAGTGTTGCAGGATAGGTTTGGTGCAAAGTCTTTCTCACAGTGTTGCAGTCTCAAAAAATAAACTGAGACCTCTCACTGTGTGTATCAATTTCGCTCTAAGTGATATGTGTGTGTGTGTGTGTGTGTGTGTTGGTGACCTAATCATAGTGGATGTAGGGAGGGTCTTGGGCAGTCGCAGCATGCCCTCTCCCCCTCCTGAAGTCCTTATACCTGCAGAGAAATTGGATTCTTGCTTTTCTTTTCTCCTCTCTCTCTCTCTACTTTCCCCTCCCACTCTCTCTCAGCTCCCCCCTGTTTTTCTCTCCATTTATTTAGCCTTTCTCCCCATCCCTCCTATTGAACTTTCTCCTTGACTCTCTCTTTACCCTTCCCTCTCTCTCTCCATTTCCCACCCACCTGCTTTCATTTCTTTCTCCTTCTCCCAGCACACCTCTCTCTTTTGTCTCAGACAACGTTATTTTACAGTTATGGCCTCCTGAGAGAGAATGTTATTCCACCTTTAACGTCTGTTCACCTTTGGTTTTATAAGTGTCTCCAGGTGCCCCCCCCCCCCCCTCTCTGGTTCACATAAACCCACGCACTCTGATAGACACTGGGGATCTGCAGGGTTTTGAACAGCAACAGGTAAAAGACAGATTGCAGCAGTCCTTATGAAGTGAAGCATTATAAACATTGTAGGATTGGGGCAGCAATTTGTCCTGCAGCATTTCGTTCCACAGAAAACCATTAAAGAATATAAAAAACTATTTTTTACCAGCTACAACCATAAAGGTTTATCCAGGATTCATCTCGTGTTTTCAATGGAAGACAATAGCAGAGAATTGTTACATTTCAGAGAAGAGAAAAGCTGTTAATGGGAACTCTTTTGTAAATGTGTCTTTCACAGCACCTCTCCACTGGGTTATACTTTCTACAGGAATGCCAGTGAGATTTTCAATCGTGCATAACATTCATTAGAAAACTTTTTTTTTCATGAAAAGATGCTAGAAAAATGTCATTTGGGAACATTAAAGGATTTGTAAATGTCCCACTTTGGCTTTCCCAAGTGGTAGTTTAAAATAACAAAACAAACAAACACATGCCAGCACATGGGGACAGTGAGAAGAACAGGAAGACATCACTTCAAACCTGCAGTAAATGTTTTTTAGGCCGTTTGGGGGCTGCATATATCTACTGACAGATAACTATAACTAATATCATGTGACATATCGTCACCTTTTAGCGTCATTTTGGAGTCTTGTTTCTGGCCACCTGATGAATCTAAGTCCAGTATTCACTTCTTTTAGCTCTGTTTTTGGTCTCTACCAACTCCTAAGGCAAACATTTGGCTCTTCAGCTGATAAATGCTCTGCGGCCTAAAACTACACTATGAGAGCAATGAGAGGGAACCCAAACAGTAAAGTTGGAGCCGGACAGCTAAACTATGAGCTGAAACTCACTGTGAAGCTGCACCATGTTCATTCTTGGTGGAAGTGGAAGCTGCAGTAGAGGTTGATAGAAACAATAAACTTTATGTTTTTCAGGATCTAAGAAATTTGCAGATTTATGCTTGATATTTCTCTAAGTTGACTTACATATATCCATTTTCAGGGATGTAGCTAGACAGCTAATTATCCAGGAAGATGATGTTTCCGTTCCTAATCCTGCCTACGAACCTCAGACTATTTGATTGTTTCTCCATCCCCAAAATTGGAGATGTGGGCAGTGTCTCAGAGGACTGAAACTAGGCTACACACTTTTTTTAAACTGAAAATATGTAAATTGCAACACATGTTTGTGATGTTTTTGGACAGCGCTCAACAATTGTTGAATCCACCAGCAGCTCATATTTGTCTTTAGATTCATATTCTTGGTTGCAGCAAAGGGAAGGCAGGATGTCTGAGTGCTTCAGGGGCTTGTTGGTGACCTCAGAGAGAATAGGATACATTATTTTCCAGCAGCTACTAAGCTCGGGGCAGACCCAGGGCAGACCCAGGGCATACTGCATGAATTAAAGAGGTCTGGGCCTCTTTGTAGAGGTCACGAAAAAGATCAATACTGCCTGTGAATGGCAATCATTTTGCCTTGGGCCAACAGAGTTCTAATGTATACTTAAGAATACTTTTCCTCTGATTCTTCTTCTGATATTCAGTTTTCCTTCATACCATTTGCCTCTATTACTCTATCCTAGCCTGCATTGTCTGGAACAAATTGGCAGAGAGTTAAAAGACCCTCATTCTGTAAACTGGGCTATCACCAAACCATACATTTAAAAACAAAAAATGTTATTACAGTGAAAGAAGCAGAAGCCTCAAAGGCTGAGCAAAGTGTGGCCCAGTATTGTGGTCGTGGAAGGTCGTGAAATAGTCACAAACTGCTATCTATTGTTTTTTACATGGACACTGATTGTCTTTTTTTTCGTGGCATCAACTACAGAGCAAGTGACGTAGTATTTAACATCCGAAAAGACTATTTTGTTGGTGGGAGCGAAGGTGGTTGGATCCAACAAACAGAGGACTTTCAACCCTGAGACTGGGCTTCGGCACCGCATTGTGGTTTAATGGTTGTGCTTTTGTTGCCTAAGCCTAATGTTCGTGACAGTTTTCTTAAACCTAATTAAGTAACTTTGTTGCCTAAACCTAATTACGTGGTTTTGTTGCCAAAACCTAACTGTACATAGGGATTTTGAGCCCAACCCTGATGTTTTTCCAAAAAATTTGTTGCCTAAAACTAACTTTAGTTTTTAACGTAATGTTCACAAAACGATTAGATTGCCTTTTTTTGACTATTTCACGAACTACCGTGAAACTGTTTTGAATGACATCATGATACAGAGTGGAGATCTGTAAAGAGCAGAGCAAAACACAACGGCTTTACAATAAATAGAGGTAAACAAAACCTAAAACAATCTAACTTGAGAACAACCATTTTAAATTAAACTAGCGCAGTGAAGAGGGGCAGAACACTCATCACTCCACTATCTAAAATAAAGAGGTCAATTTGTATGTGTCACTTTGCATCTCTAAAACTTTTCCTTAACTAGACATCTGTCGGCTCTGGTTAGCTAACACTACACATGGAATTCCAGGGAGATATAACACGTGTGGCCAGAGTAATGGAGTGATCTGAAACCACAGCTCTTGTCAACGAGCATCATGGGTTAATACGCAAGTAACGTCAGCAGGAAATACATATTCGTAGCATGTATGAAACAGCTGCTGTTTACTTTTGAAATAACCCAGACCAGGGGTCACCAACCTTTTTCAAACTGAGAGCTACCTCAAGGGCACTGAGTAGTACGAAGGGCTACTTGTTTGATACAAACTTCCTGAATAACAAAGTTGCATAAATCACCTTTTAATAATAATAATAATGATATATGTGAAGAGACTGTCTGATCACATGTCAATGTTAATTATTCCTCAAATATTAACAATGATTGTGTATTTTGTTCAAAATCACACCTGTTATATTTTTGTACAAATGATCACTTCTAACATATTTTAGGAAATCATTAACCTGTCATATCTTCACATCATGTCTCGTTTGTACGAGCTACTACCTTTGTAACATGTTTGAACATCATGAACTCTGTCCCATGTTTATACACATTATCAGTTATGTAAGATTGATATCCGAGTGATATCCGGCCAATCCAAGAGTCGACGATTGTAGCCAATTAAATGTAGTTACACAAAAAAGAAAAACTACTCGCGAGCGAGCAGGTGACAGTTTTGCGAGCAGAAGAGCAGTGACAGTCCCTCACGCTCAAAGCATGGTTTTCTCCTCGCAGGCTGCATTTTGCTCGCGCCAGCAGAGATATTCTGCGGGAGTGATGTGAACGCACTCGTCAAAGTAATATACGCGCGCTGCTGTTTAATTTGCACGCGCAGGACCTCTACAGACACGCGCCCGTGGATCTTATTTGCGCTCTCGGATTTTGACAGTGATTTGCCTTCATACTAGTGCTATTTTTAGAACATGCCTTGCGGGCGACTCACGTGGTCCCTGCGGGCGACCAGGTGCCCGCAGGGACCGTGTTGGCTACCTCTGACCCCGACCATACACAGACTAGATATAGGACAACTTTGCCACAGCAGTGTAAAGCCACTAGGCTGGTCTCTCCCAGCATTCGTAGCTATACCTACAAAAAAACACAAAAAACAAAAGCAGATTTTTCACCCAGGAGACCACTGTTCATTCACCATGTAAAACGAGAAGTCAGCGTTGATTTATTTGACATGTAACTTGCGTTCTTCAGTAACGCCACTTCACTAGTTATTTTAACCCAAACAACCATCTTTTCTTCAACCTTTCTAAGTAGTTTTGTTGCTTAAACCCAGTGGCGGGCCGTCAGGGCCTGCAAGGCCTTCTCTGCTGGCCTAAACAGAATCACAAAGTTATAGCTATTTTATAATTGAATAATTTTTCTTAAATGCACTACATGTATCATAATTTATAAAAATATTTTTCCCATTATCTTATTTTCTCATTGCACAGCTACTGTGCTCCTCAGTTGCTCTGCTTCCAGTGCAGCTTCTTTTAAGTAGAGCTTTTATCCAATCAGATTTCACCTCTGTGTCTCTAGGTAAGAAGAGAGGCCCGAGGCCTGCAGACTCACCAGTGAATCCATGTGCAGTTTAAGTGAATGGGGACAATATTGTTGATTGGCATAGTGTTCAACCAATCAGATCTTTAGTTTAACATTCTTTGACGCGCCAGAGCGGCCTGCAGGCCTACAGCTACGTCATTAGCAGCAGCGCTGCAGTGAGATTCTGTGCTGTGATTGGTCAGTGGGCGAACACGTGACTGTCGTGAAACGAAACTTACAGCAGAGGCTTAGTTGGAGTAGTAAGAGTTCATATTGAAAGATATGAATGAAATTATGATATTTTTTGCATTTTTTTTTTTTACCTAGCTTTTTACCTAGGTACTCGTATGCACTGTTAGGCACTGTTAGTTCCTCTTGGGCACTGTTAGGCACTGTTAGGCACTATTAGGCTCTGTTAGGCACTGTTAGGCACTCTTAGTTCCTCTTAGGCACTCGTATGCACTGTTAGGCACTGTTATTTTGAAACGACACGTAACGACGGAAATTGACATGTCTAAGAAAAACGCACGGAAATGTTGTACGATTTCGTAAGATTTAATACGAACAGTTGTATGAGGATACATTGAAACCCACAGATTTAACAGCTGCAGTGTTTTCAACTAAAACTTCACTCAGGACATTAGGACCAAACTCTTTCTCATGCAATAGAGTCTGTTGATACTGTATATGGTGTAAACAAAAGTTAGGAACTTATTGTCTCATAAAGAATAACTACAGTGCTGAACTTTATGTGAAGTAGAACTTCAACAAAAGACAAAGATTCCTATGTGCACAGTTACACTCAGGAATTACTATTAACCGGTAAGTTTAATTGCACTCAAGAGGACAGAATGTGTTTGCTGTGTGAGCTCGGTGAAATCGAGAATGAGGTGCACTTATATTTTTGCTGTCCTTTCTAAGAGGACATGAGGGATGTGCTCTTTAGTAAATCACTTCCATTTATGTTTATTTCTTGTTTGCTGGATATCTATGGAAAAATTGAGCTTGTACTTCAGGAAAGGAAACTTTTTTTTTCCAGCAGATTTTATTCGCCAGGTCTGAGAGAGAGAAGGCAGAATGTTTAGTTTAAGACCGAGCGGTGAAGTAACCTGTGATTTTGTAAATGAATGAAACTTAATGGAATGTGTCCACTGCAGCTGTAATTGTGGTGTCTTATAAACCCATCAGGGTTAGGCACGTTCATGACATGAAAATAAAGATATCAGTCAATCATCAATCAATCATAACCAAAGGTGACAGTTATTTATTTTTACTTTTAATAATCAATTTTTGCCTTTCTGATTGCAGAATTACCAATGTAATGCATTCCCAATCAAGAAGCCATCCTTCTTCTTCCCCACTAGCTGTCACTGAGCTCCACACCGAAACTCTGAACGTACGTCAGAGTGATCCCGCGTTGATTGTGAGTGTGACAAACTGTTGCAATATTCATTAAACAGCCACAAACACTCGGTTACAGTGAGAGCTGTCCTCCCTTTTAAAGAGGCATCTCTTATTCACCAGTTTGTTCTGCGAGACTATCCACCGCCTAATTACATTCCAGGACAGTGCTAATAGCTAATTATACACTCTGAGCTACTTTACAATGTGTGCAGTTTATGGCACAAAAAACGACAACTTGCTGCTGTCCACATAAGCTATCAGTCATTTGGGTTTTTGTTTTTCTAGCCCCTACAAGCATCCCACAAAGACATCACTCATATGTAGTGAAAGGGTGATACAACAAGAGAAATGTAAGACTCAACAGCCTCCTCGGCTCCTCCTATCCATATCGGTCGGTTGTATTATTTACTGATGCCGACTGTTACCAAGGCAAACCATTTGTAGTGATTTGCTCAATGTGTAGGCAGCGTGTGTGTGAAGGTGAAACCCCACACCGATTCCTGAAGGGCTGATGTATCGGAGAGAAGAATAATGGTTGAACCTTGGCATCATATGGAGATAAGTGAAGGAACCACACATGGTTACATTTCTACAAAAGATTGCACCCGTTTTATCAATCTATGGCGGGTAATGGCTGCAAATGAGATTAATGTGATGTTTTTAGTGGTTCCGGCGTAAACACGACTTCGCCTCGCATCAGTCAGAACTGAGTGTCAGGTGGAAAATGTGAAACAGTTGGCTTTATAAAAGGGCAACACATGCAGCTTTCTTTATCAGAGAATCAACGATATGCATCAGCTCGAGGGCAATGAACGCATTTAAAAGCACATTCTCTCTTTCTCCTAGACACAGCCTTCTAGTCATATAATATGATCCAGTTAGTAGCTCCACGCTAGGATAGGAGGTGTTGTGCCTCTTGTTAACACACCCACACACACACACATACATAGAGACCCTGAGACAATGACAGACACCAAGCCCTAATTAGGTTGTCATGCTGAGCGAGCGAGGGAGAGACAGAAAGAGAGAGAGAGAAAGAGAGAGAGAGGGGTGGTGAGAGAGCCTATTAAGGAGGATAGGTGTCAAGCTCTGGCAGGAAAAAAAGCAGGTGGGAGGAGAGGCAGAGGAGTGGGAGGACGAGGGGATGAGAGGGAGGACGATGAGGGGAGGTAAAGAGAATCGGGTGCAGACAGGGGGAAACAAGAGGAGTGAGAGAGAGAGAGAGAGAGAGAGAGAGAGAGAGAGGAAGATGGAACAGGAGCCAGGAGCCAAAGAAGGAAAACAGGAGACAGAGGAGAGGTGAAGGAGATGGAGGCAGCTGGTGAGATGAAGGGACGGAGAAGGTAGAGGTGAAGGTAATCAGAGGAGGGAGATGAACAGGATCTAGTTCTTCTAGTGCAACTTAAGTTAAAGCCCCCTGGAGTTTCAAAGTCAGATGATTGAAGGAGTGAAACCAGGAGAGAAAATCCCTCGAGATATCGTCTTTGGTTACATAATAATTGTGGTTCTCTACATTTTGGGTTTTACTTTCAGCTCCAGCCATCTTTCCTATCAGTTATGATGACATACTCACTAATGTAATTGCTTCAGTCAGATTATCTAAATGGCTTTATTTGGATGTGGAAACTTGACCCTGAAAGCTGACCTGAAGGGCTTTCAACCACACCTCATGGACTTCATCAGCAGTTGTCATGGAGATAGCTCAGTTGTCGACAGATGTTCCCCTATATGCATTGTCTTATGTTGTGTCCCAAATACAATCAACTGTTATCATGTGACTGAAGTTCTGTACTTAGCTAAAATGATGATAGCATGAGCTATCTCCATGACAACTGACCAAACTACATCCACTGATGCAGGCTGTGAGGTTGAACCCTTGAGTCATTTTAATCTTAATTCACATTTGTCGGGATGCAGAGGACATCAAAGATCATTCATTATTATTTTACCTTGCATGGTGGCACAACGGAATACAGTTTGTGTGATTTCCTTATGCTGCCAAACAGGACCACAAACAACAAAGCAATAACATGGTGGAGGATGACTGTCGGCGTCCCACAGCCTGAGGGGGAGACACGAGTTCAGGCCAACGAGGTCCTAACCACCAGCAGCTTCTAAATCAATTTAAATTTAATATAGATTATTTCAAATGCTTGTTTTTGACTCTGGCTTAAAATAAACTCATAAAAAAAGCCAAATTGAAAAACAAAAGCTGAGTTTTATTTTAAGGTTATTCATTACATTGAAACAACAAATATCATCACACAGGGTTACTGGAAAATAAGCCGGGGTATGAACTTGTCCTTATGGATATTTGCTGAAGGCAAAATATTTACTTTTCAGAGGGCATATTTTAATTCAGTTCATTATGCGCACACACACACACACACACACACACACACACACACACCATCCGCTTGCAGGTAAACAACACTGTAAGCCTTGTTCTGGGCTACAAAGCCAACTGGTGAGCGAGTTGATACCCCGCCACCACTACCACCTCCACCGTAGTATCAAACATATTGTCACACACACACACACACACACACACACACACGTATCCCTAAAGGGCCACATAGGACTCAGGCCAGTTTCTGCTGTTGTGCCAACAGCCATATTGTAAATATTCAATTTACTAAACTGGCAGTATTCCAGAAAGCAGGACAGAAATATGCACATGCACACACACACACACACCAGCAACACCTAGACACAGGAGAGATGTCTTGATATTCTCGAACAGACCTCAACAAATGCCTTAAAGTCACGACTAGGGATGCAATTTTTTAAAATGTTTTTCTCTGAACGATAGCCGACCCTCAGCTCGTCACCTGCTGATTAAAAAGAAGGGGGTCAGCGCTGAAGTTATCAACAGCTCCGGCTCAGGCTCACCTTTAAGGTGGACTCATCTTTAAGGTGGACTTACCTTTTAAGGTGGACCTGCTGTTCTCCTTTAAGTGAATAGCAGCTCCTCTGCTCAACTTATTTGTACTTTTATATTGATATTTATTTTTACTGCTTAACTGATTGCATTAATTGGTAAAAATGTGCATTGTTGGTCAACACTTAATTAAATGGTTAATTATTACTAACTGTTTTGTATACTAGGGAATCAAAAGACAGAGTAAATATGCTCCGTGAATATGATAAGAATGTTGATGATAAATATTATTATGTTTTGAAGTGTTGAGGAGGCAAAGGGGCATTTGTTTTCTCTCACATACTGAGCATTTCCAAACAAAAACCCACATTGCTTTTCTTCAAACATCCCATAAATAGCGCTGCTATTTGCCAACACAATGAAAATGAAGCACCTGGGCGCAGACGGAACACTCGGAATCAGAAATCTATTCCGACGGCCGTTCCCGTGTGATGAAACCCACGTTGCCGAGACGACTCAGAGAGCAGCGCTCAGTGGCAGAGTCGGGCCAAACATACTTTGCTTGCGCGCTGGTGAAATCCTCGCCGTATATTATTTAGTCTTAAGCAGCAGATGTGCTGTGGCTGGAAGTAAAACTTCTAATTAAAGTCTGTGTTTTCGCTCAGTGCACTTTGACCTGTGGCTCCCATGAGGCGACAGAAGCAATGTTCACAAAGACTTATAAACGAAGCATCAGCTGGAGCAGATATAACCCTAAACTGTGCTTCCTTAGAGAATCTAGGCTGAAACAAAGCAACGTTTTTTAATCACTTTAGGGTGGAGTCATGACAGTGTCAAGTTATTAGCCCAAGATGTGTGTGAAGGTACCTTAGTACACAGGTGTAGAATCCATTGTCTTCCATTTCAGCAGATCTGAACCAGATGGAGTCGTCTTCTTTACTCAGCCTGTGACCCGAGAAGATTATCGGCTCCTGCAGAGCACAGTACAAAAACACAATGTTAGAGCAATAACACCACAATAACTGTCACAAGATATAAGCGTGTTAAGTACAGAGACATAAAGTCCATCTCTATCTGGCATTAACATAGTTAATAGAAATACAATGCCATAGAGCAGCAGGGCAGACCATTGCACCCATAGGATTAGGAGATGCATATTACATGCATCATCAGGTCGAAGTGTAATCCAGCTAAATCCTGTTTTACCATTCAGATATAAACCACACTGCTGAGAAAAGAGGGAACAGAGTTTTATTCTACCACATGGGACACAGTATGATTTATCAGTCCCTCTAGTTTCTGTGTATTGGCTATTACTCAGACACAAGCACAGCCAAAGAAAGTAAAGAGAGATTCTTCACACTTTTACACTTTATACTTTTCTTTTTGTCATGTGCATACTGACGGCTTAAAGTGTCCTTTTCCAGTGTGACCACTTTGAAACATATTTAGAATCGGTATGTCGGCTGGAGTTGGGAGAAGGCTAAGAACTAAATTATTAATTTCAAAATAATAATAATACATTTCCAGTAAATTCTATGGTACAGCATATCCTGCTCACTGATTTCAATCAAATCCAAGCTCACAGCCTGAATCTTCATTTGCAAATGTAGGTAAAACATTGTACATTTTGCATTCTACTTCCAGCACTTTTTCCATTAAACTAATCAGTAATATTTCTGAAAAATAGTCACCAGTGGTAGCACCAGACCACACTGCTGCTAAACAACACTTCAAACTGTGAGTGAAGAAGGATTCATTGATTTTATATTCTGTATCGTCTTTAATGGAGGAGACTTTCCTCAGACAGAATAAATCACGTTTTATTTGTTATTCCAGCCTGACATGTGCTTTTATTTTTGTATTTTATCTGTTGATGATTGCGTACCATCCAGTGAGTTCATATTTGTAATATTATATTCTATAAATCCATGACTTACTGAAATGTCCTGGTTTTGTTTCATGGCCATGCATGATATAATAGTGTTTGTTCAAGAGTATTCACTTTCTTTACATTTTAATACTGTAATTAGTATTTATTATTTATTCAATAGCTAAGACTTTTCTGCTTTTAATCCTAACTATTTAAATAAATAAAAACGAACACAAGCGGGACATATTTGAATCTTGATTATTGTCACTTTTACCCTCCAACCTCATGGGCTTTTATACCACGTGGTCTTACCTCAGCATCTCCTTTGTTCTTGTACCAGATGAGGCGCAGCTTGGCGTTGGTTGCCATGGTGTAGTTGGTTCGGATGTAGCTGTAGAACAAGGCACATTTCACCCGAACAGGTTCATCGGCCAGAACGTGGTACTCCTTCAGATCCACCGACCAGTCGATGCATCCGTCCACTGCGAGCAGAGACAAACAGACGGACAAATATTGAGCATTTGCTGACAGATATAAAGTATACAGACCATTGGACTGTGGACAGACTCCAAATCCCACTCCACTGCAGGGGGAGAGAGACAATGATGGAAACAGAGAACAGGGTGAGAAACTGAAATAGGTTGGGAAGGAAAACATGAACGGTCATCAGAAACAGTTTATAAACTAGTCTTTGTAGAGAAAACATGCTTTTCAGGGAGAAAGAGCGATGAGAGAGAAACAGAAAGAGAGAGAGTGAGTGACAGGGATATTGTTCTATCTGGTTTATTTGCCAATTTTGTTGTTTTTCGTGAGCCTGTTAGAGGGGCAAACACGGTAAAAGATTAAAAGAGATAGATGTAGAAGATGTAACTGTACTGTATACGTCAAAGGCAGAACTGGAGGGAGTGACAAAAAAAGCAAGTGTAGTAGTTTAACTGAACATCTTAATTGAAAAAGAATCAATGATTTTTTGTTTTAATGAACTGATTTCACCCAAAAATGTTTGCCTTTCTTGTCATTTACATTTGAGATGTGTTGCAAGAAACTGAAAAACAGGACAAATAGCGATCAGTGAAGAACAAAATGGGAGAGACAGCGAGACAGAGATTCAAAGCAAAGAGAAGGTGGTCGAGGCCAAATGAAGATAGAGAGAAGAAGAGAGTAAGTGCTGCAATGTCGGAGGTGTGTGTGTGTGTGTGTGTGTGTATGGGAGGGGGAGGGGGACCCGGTCAACCGTAACAAACAGGAAACAAGTTGTAGATGGAAGACAAGTAGGAGCTGGTGAGACGTAGAGGTCAAGATGGAAAATGACAAGGAGCTTTTCCCAAATGGACTTCCCTCCTCCCCCTGTCTCCGTCCTTTGGTCCTCTGACTCTCCTCTCATGGTCTGAGGCTCAGATGGATGCATTCCGTTTTAAATGAAGCCTCCAGACACTGCCTCAACGCCTTCCCTATGAATTAGAGCCTGCCACCCTGCAGCAGTGGAGCCTCTGGTTCTTTCATCTACCCCCAAAAAATACCTCCACAGCCTCACATCCTGATTGATTTCCTCTTGGTTATTGATTATGCAATACTGGGACCAGGGTTGTAAATACAAATACGTTATATGTGTAGCACCCCTTCACTCTATAGAGAGTATAGGTTACCCTTTACACTGGAGGGATGGGGAGTTTGAGTTTGAAATCTTAAGGTTGCTACCTCGAAGGTTTACCTGATTCGGGGGATATTTAAATTACCCTCTGAATAAACGAATAAACTGATAAACTTAGCATTCAATTAAATAACTGACCACAGACAACTTTTTGGGGATGAAAAAGGAATAAAAGTTTACTGCATGTTTTTTTTTATAAAATGTTCAAATAATATCAACCCTTTCGGGGAACCAAAACAACAATAAGACACTACAGCAGACTCTGTGTATAAACACAATCCTTAACTCTAAACCAATGGGCACACACACACACACTCACTCACTCACTCATGGAAATAATAAACGTTGCAGGCCTGTAAGCTCGGTGAGGTGATGACTCCCGCGTCCTGATCCTAAGCCGAGCAAAATTCACGAAAGTCTAAAAACTCAACAGTTCAGTCTTTGAGGGAAAACAAAAAACAGTTTTGTAGTCCAAAATTGAAAAACACGTTCACAACGGAGGTGACGGTAACGGCAACGGTGATGAAGTCCTCGTCGAAAAAACACCAACCATCCTGTCCTGTCAGCACTGACGTCCTCAGATCCAGCAACTCAAACGGTTTAACTTTAAACGGAACCTTTCGCAAAATCTACTGATATAAAACAATCAATGTGCCGACTGTCCACAGTTTTGTTCTATCTAAAAACTAAACATTCAAAAAACAACTATCTACCCTTCCATATTTCTGGCGTTCTTTATCTATCACTCTCTTCTCCCTCTCCTCCTTCCTTCGCGGTTCTCTTTTTTGTCCGTCAGTGTGAAGACAGCAGGTCAACGCTGATTATTTGTCACACAACTTGCTTATTCAGGTTACGGCACCTCCGTAGTTATTTAAACCCAAAATGACGATCTTTAATAGTTTTGTTGCCTAAACCTAACTGAGTTGTATCCTGTGGAGTCGGAAGTTTATTTTGAAAAGTCAAAATAAACTTGTATGCATGTAGCGAGCGGGAAATGACACATTTTTCTGGATTTTGAAAGAAAACACGCAAAAGAAATGTGTAGTTACTTCTCGAGGGAATATATATAGTATGCCGACAGTAGCTTTGCGGTCCCCGCCTATTGTGTCCACCCTTATATGGCTACACCCCTCGTGGAGTTTCTGCCAAAAGCCAGAAGTCAGACGATTGTCACCGTGGCTCCTGCTTTGTGTCGACGCACACACGTTTGGGCACACAGTAGAAACGTGTCGAGTGTAATTTGTGTTGAGTTCAGTCACATCCGGAGATTAAAGGACTTCATTTGCATGAGTTCGCGGCGCAGATTTACAGCCGCTCGCTTAATTGGTTACATTTATAGATTTTGCAATATGCATTAAGTCATACAGAGGCAGGATGGATTTAATGTAGTATTAGCGTACAAACACACACACACACACACACACACACACACACACACACACACACCTAAGCAGATTTATTGCACACACAATCAATTTCTCACTCTCAAATGATTTAGCACTCATCCATGTCTCTTTCTATAACACGCGCACACACACACACACACACACACACACACACACACACACACACACACACACACACACACACACACACACACACAGTATTTAACAGCAGTCATTTAATCATTGACAATGTTGCCAGATATAGGACTAGATTCATAATAACTCACTGCGTGCATGGGAATGTGTGTGTGTGTGTTTGTCAGTGTGGGTGGGTATGAGAGAGAGGTTTGAATGGAGTTGGAAATGTGTGTGTGTTAAAAATTAATTAATGAATAGACCCACCTGACTTTGTGGTTGTAAATTAATGAGCTGACACAAATTGAAGGTGTGAGTGCAGTCCATTCAACACCTAACACAGAGGATAACACACACACACACACACACACACACGGATGCAGCGAGGGCATCGCATTAATAGAAACCCACATTAGTTTGGTCTACTGGACTAATGCCTTTTGTTTCAGACAATGTATAACAGAGGTCACACACACACACATTCATATACACACTCAAACACATTAGAGCCACGGGGTCATGTGTAGCTGCAGGTTATAACCAAAATAAACTCCCAATAATTCATTCATGGCTGCCTTTGCTGGCGCCCGTGCATTAATCTGTGTAGGTGAGAGTATACGTGCGCGAGCGGTGGGGGGGGGGGGGGGGGGGGGGGCTGCTGCACTGCCTGTGTGTTTGTGTGTGTGTGTGGGAGAGGACAGCTGCATGCTTGTAGACATATTAAATGTGTGGGCGAGGTGTTAGCGCGGCCAGATATATCATTACCGTCAGCTCTATTTGCATGTGATTCCAAACGGGCAGAGTGGAAATAAGCCCGGATAAATGGCAAAGTTTCAGAGTTTGGAAAAGTGCAGAGAGGTTTTTTGGGGGCTGAACACATTCAAACGAAGTCACACATCTAAATATAGTTTTTTTGTTGTTGTTTTTTGTTTGGCTGACGGTTTTATCATTGAGGTTTCATATGAAGTGAAAAAGAGAATAAAAGCCTGTGATTCGGATCTTTGAGGAGACACAAAGAAGGTGAGGAACTGTTTTGTTCTCGAACTAGCAAACAAGGTTCTGAGGAGAATTAAATGGCTGTGGATTTATATGCCAAAAAGTTTTATCGTGTTATTTGGTGAACATCCTCAACTCAATGTTCTCATGTTGATAAGTTGAAACGTCAGTTTGACTTGGAAACAGACATCATCCCATTCCGTGAGAAGTTGAATGTTTCTCATATCTAAATAGAACGGTTAGTCGACTGTCTGGGTTTCCGCCAGTGTAGCGCCAGATAGAGCGTGTTTGACAATAAATATGAAGTTATCCGTAACACAACTGTGAACGTATAGCAGTGCAATGTGTGTCTGTACAGACTATTTGTCAGGGTGAATTGATATTACATCTCCTCAAGACCTAAGTTTATAAGTTCCCGTGTCGTTCTTGCCACCTGCTGATTTAAATAAAGGGGCTTAGCCCCGAAGTTAGCAACAACTCCAGTTCAGGTTGACTTATTAAGGTGGGCTGACTTTAGAATGGACTGATTTTTTAAGGTAGACCAGCTTTTCTCCTGAAAACGTTTGGCTCAGCTTTGTATTTTACTGACAAAACTTATCCATGAAAATTCTCACTGTCGATTCCTCATTGACATCCCTAACAAAAATATGAAAGCAATGATGAACTTTGAGTTTGTGCGGCGGTGCTCTACTGACAGTAGTTAACTCAAATGAATAGTCCTGAGACAACCCTGCTTCACTCGGAGGATGTTTTTCCAGACAGACCAATAAAAAACGATAAGTGCTTCCAAAGAACTGCCCAAAGGTTGAATCATTATTTCCTCATATAAAGTATTACAAAAGGTATGTTCTGCTATGTTTAATAGCTTGAGGACTGTGTGTTATGTGGTGTGTGTGCAGGACGCAGCATATTTAGTTCAGGCCTGTCACTCAAACACAAAGCCCTTCAGAGCCCCCAGCCTGTCTGCATGCTCCCACAATCCCCTGCAATACCACTACAGCTGCTGCCATAATAATAGCTTGACCTGACCTCACACACACACACACACACGCACACACACACACACACACACACAGGTAATGATCTTGACATTCACAAACACAGACGCACAGTCACGAGAAAAAAAATAGATGGAAGGGACACACACACACACACACACACACACACACATATAAGTCTATCACCACTGCAGGGCAATTTACACCCAAGTGAGAGGGAAAAGAATAGAGGCAAAAAAAGGAGAAAAGAGAGAAAGAAGGTGAGAGAACGAGATTAGAATGAGAGAGGGAGAGAGAGAGAGTACCCGCCATTTGGCCCAATGTTTTTGAGCTGATGTTCAATTTCAGCACACAGCCGACTTGATGGTTACTTCTTTTCTCTGAACACATTTTATGAGAATAAGCTTCAGCCTGGATAGAGATTTATATGTGTCTGTGTGTGTGTGTGTGTGTGTGTGTGTGTGTGTGTGTGTGTGTGTAAGAAAGGCGTCGAGAAGAAGTGTGAGAAAGAGAGAGACAGAATTTACCATTTTCAAAATGACTCCTCAAAATTAGTTGCGCAAACCACACACACACACACACACACAATCTATTTAGTGAGCTGCATGAATATGGTAATGAATGTGTGGGTTACTGCCTTCATTCAGTGCCAAGGAGCTACAACAGCATCTATCAGCATATGAGACTTGTAGTGCAACACACACACACACACACGCGTATAACCCACACCGATGGTAGAAACACACACACACACACAAACACACAAGCGTCAATGCTGAATAAATGGAGTTGACCACAATCTGCCCTCTGTCTAATGCTACCAAACAGGCTGAAATGTATTCACCCTCACACGAGGAAACACACACACACACACACACACACACACACACACACACGAGTTAGCGCCTCGTCTTTCAAACAACCCGTACTGTTGAACAAAAGAAAGAAGTAAGCGGCATTTATTAAATGCAAAACAGCAAGACAATCGGAGACTTACGCTTTCTCTCTCTATACATGCTTAAAGGAACTTATCTCAATCTAATAATATGTTGGAAGATTTGGTCTAAATTCAGTATTTAAAAACGATCCGTCAGTTTGATTGGACTTGTGCCACTTTGAAAGATGCTCTAAACTGTCCTAATAAAGATGTTCAACATTGTTTATTTACAATCACTCCCTGCCATTGTGGAGCTTTATGCCGTTTTGCCGGCTACACTCGTTCAGAGTGCGTTTGTTTGTATGCCCTCTGGTGTTTCGGAGAATACTGCAATGAACAGCGCTCCATCTGCGGAGGCTCGCGCTATGGTGCAGAGCCTGACTGTATAATAAAGCTTTAACCTTTTGATGTGACTCTTGATTTGGTCTGAACTTCACAATTTGAAGTGTGTCCGTGCAAAGCACATGTACGTATTTGCACAGGGACGGTTCCATGACATCTTGGTGAACCTTGCGGTTGGATTAAGAGGTAACAGTTCACTGGTGGTGAAACAACCCATCAAACGTTTAAATCTTCAACGAGCTGGTGTTTTGTGCTGTTTTTATGACTTAGCTTTTATCCTTGCGCAACTGTTTACTTCCATTTATCTGGACCGTGTTATGTTTTCTCTAAGAGGAGGCTTTTGTAGCAGAGAAGCTTTGGACCTCTTCACCATCAATAAACGGTCAGAGTGCCCCGGAACAGCAGAGTGGGCTCTCTAAAAGAGAAGAAGAGAAAATGTGATTGGATTGGTCAGGCTGGAGGCCAGGCTCACCATCACGGCTTACAGTGCCATTTACAACTGTGCTAGAGCTCTGCCATGTGCCCCCTCGAAAACATTCACTGAGCTCATGCCATGGGCAGTGGAGTCACGGAAATAAACGCGTCTGGAAATCATGAAAACGTTCGGAAAAAAGTGCTCGCTTGGTTTTGTCCATCAGACCACGGAACAGAGAGACAAACACAAGACGAAAGATTCGCGAAGCAGAAATAAAAGAAAGGAAACGCAGAGGATGAGGGAGTAGTTTTGACCCAAAATACTTAATGAAAAGTAATGAGTCTCATTTCCCTGGAAGGCAGAACACATTGGCCTTCCTATTAACCATAATAACTCGTAAAAGAGGCTCACGTATGGATGGATGAACAGACAGATAGGGAGGGACGATGGAGAGGAGGAACAAAGGAGGCACGTGTGGATGAGCAAAAGAGTCATATCAGGGGAGGTAAACAGAAAAAGAATCTTTTCCCTTATCAAGTTACTTCTCGTTGAATAATGAGAGAGGAAACAAAGATTAAAAAGGGCCGAGATTAGCAGAGGAAGATGGGGGAAAAGCTGTTTGTCGCATTACAAACATAAATAAATCAATGTCAAATTAAATGTGGTACCTTGGTATAATTACACGAATAAATGAGATCAGAGAGGAGATGAATGATGATCTATCGCCAACAGGCAATGTGAGTCTTTCTGAAAATGAACACCGTATTTCCCATCAAACCAAACGCCTGCTGGGGCAATCCGCACTCTTCTTCATTTCGTTCCCAGATAAAGATGTTGGAGTGACTCTTCCTCCGGCACTTTTGAAGCCTCTGCCATCTGCTACTGACACAAACTATAAACTTCATAACTTCATTTGTGCAGGAAATACAGTGCCCTCTTCACGGTGTGTATAGAAATCAAGCAGCAACCTCCGGTTCTGCCGAGTGAAGCCAATGCTGAAGTGTATTGAAACATGCATTCTCTCTACTGACCAGCAGGAGGCGACACCTGTGGTTGCAAAAAGAAGTCTGGTTGTATAGAAGTCTATGAGAAAATGACTCTACTTCTCTCTTGATTTATTGCCTCAGTAAACATTGTAAACATGAGTTTATGGTCTAAATCTCTAGTTTCAAGTCTTCTTCAATACAGCATGATGTTCATTTAGTACATCATGGTCCATTTAGAGTCAAACAGACCATAAAGCAGGGGATGCTTTTAGCCGGGCTTATTGTGATTGACAGGTTGCTGCCGCTACCAGAGAGGTTTACGGTGTCTCTACGTCGCTCCTCCGCATTCCAAATATGGTAACTTCTGTTCATTGGTTGCTGAAAAAATGGCCGTAATCCACGATGGTGAACTCGAGGCTTCAAAATGACTACAAACCAATGGGTGACTCCATGATGACTATGTCCACTTCTTACATTCAGTCTATGGTAGAGATCTACATTTGCAGTAATGGCAGGCAAGCACAAGACATGCAAATGGAGAATCAGAGTCTTTCCTTGAAATGAGGCGGAGGTGGTACCATCTTCACCTGGCTAAAGCGAAAGCTTTTTTTTCAAAGATGAATACATTACCTCCAAACTAGCACAGCTGAAATATGATTTCATCACACTGACAGACGTTACCCTTTGTTCAAACAAACAAAGATTTTAGTATCCAACACTTGATTAAACGAGCTCACGGCAGAAACGCTTCCAACGCTTCATCAGTATTGAAAAATTCAACTCCGACTGAATCTCGGAAACCCTCCTCTGAGAACAACCAAACAACTTTCAAGCTCTGAAAACATTGTCCTCTGTCAAAGTGCTGCTTTGTGTCGCTCTGCGTGTGTGTTTGTGTGTTCTCGTATGCACGCGTCTCCTGGCCTCGCCATTTGTCACTGTGTCGACGGAGCGTGCGGCACAGTCACTCCCGCATTTGTCAGGTTCTCTAGTGTGTTACGCACACACACACACACACACACACACACACACACACACACACACACACACACACACACACACAGGGCCCCCTTTGCTTTCTTCCTGCCCGTCATTAATAAAGAGAAGTGGCTGCACACCTGTTTACTGACAGCATCCTACAGAGAGAGAGAGAGAGAGGGAGAGCTAAGTGCAACAGAGTGTGACAAAGGTAAAGGGGAATGGGATTATTGTGACTGAGAACAGAGGGAGAAGAATTAATAAGTGAGAATGAAAACCCCTTTCAGTCTTACTGCTTGCTATGTAACAATGTTGGCATCTTAACACGTGGGTTTCCAATTTCTTCTCTTCAAAATTCCATTTCAGGCCTCCTGCAGCAAATGTTCTACATTTTGATAAAGAGATGTCTTAGTTCATCTGGGTTTGTCTCTTTAGTTCTCACTGTGTCCTCACAGAAGTTAGCTTAAGGTGCAGTAGAGCGTGTTCTCGTGGGGTTTTCAGGCTCCGTGGAAGCTGATCCGACCGACTGAATGGTGGTTTGACTGCAGATACTACTCAGGAATGTCACAACTGCAAAACGTACCTTAGGCTGTTTCTTTAGGCTAAAAGAAATATTTCCAATTTCACTTGATAGAATACGGCAGGCACATCTGTAGCCACGACAACGGCGGAGCGTTTTGAAGAAAAGCTAATAGACCATGTTTCCAATGAGCTGTATCTGTACTATGTGTCATAATGAATATGCTTTTCGAAATAAATGGTAAATGGACTTGAATTGATATAGTTCTTCTCTAGTCTTGTGACCACTCAAAGCGCTTTACTTGCCAACATTTACCCCATTCACACACATTCATACACTGATGGCAGAGGCTTCTAATCCATTTCATAACGCAGCCGGTTGTCCACACTAGGCATGGGACGATATGAAAATGCTCACGTCACGATCCTCCTCGCCAAAATACTCGCTATTAACAATAAATATCAAAATATGCTTAAAATCTTAAAATCGCCCCAAAACATACAGCAATCACTTCAGCTATTTGGACAAAAAAACACTTTTCCATTGAATGGGACACACGTCTTTCTGCCGTGAACATCCTTTTTAGTGAAAAACAAACAAACAATCCTAAACCAGGTATTAATAAGTCGTAAGGTCCCCTGCATGGATACAGGATAAATACAAAGTAGTGTGATTCTCTACCATGACAACATGCTAGACAGCTTCTTCAAGTCACCCGTAACGATATTTATGATTTTCCCTATGATGGAAATCCACCATGATCATCGAAATGGGAGTGTTTATTTATTGCTATCCGCGATATGATCCTTGATAACACGTGATTAAAAACCTCAGCTTTAGGTCTCGGCAGGCTTTTTCAGTGTCCTTCATTGTTTGGGTTTAACGGTACTCAACTTTGGTCTCCACATTGTTGCTTCAGTGGCAGAAAAAAAGGAAAGAGAAACTCAGCAGACAGTCCCACAAAGTTAGCGACTAGCTGGTGAACAGAGTGAAGCATTCAGCAGCTACAGAGACAGATCTTTCCTTCTGGAGTTGGTGGAGACCAAAACAGAGCGACCGTGAATGTTGGACTTGCCGTTGTTGAGTGGACGCAAACGACTCAAAATGAAAAATGTTCCTCTCTGCTTCTTGTTTGTTGGTTTTTGGACTGGGTTTATTCCACAGAGACAAACAACAGACATTCAACTGCAAATTAAGCTTAAAAATCCAGCACCATTGCTCTCTTACACACCAGTTGCCAAATATCTGTCTGCCATGGCCCTGTCTGTCAAGTCTAATAAAACCATCCCTTTGTCACGGAGACCCAGATCTGAACAACGAAAACCCTGTTTGCAGAAAGATGAAGCCAGCGGGTTCAGTGACAGAGTGGGACGGAGACTACTCCCTGTGAGACGTTGAATCTGATAACAGCCAAGATTCTCCATCTTTATGAGACACGAGACAACGAAACAACACAGAGAGAGAGCGACGACATTTTTCTACCAAACTTTTTCTACCACACTCCAAACATTTATGATGGCAAAAGAGAGGGAGAGCGAGAGAGCTGGTGAATGGTAGACGCTATGAATAACCAGCAGAATAATGAACTCCTACACCTGTCACATGCCGCTGACACGCTGTCTCCTGGCAGCTTCGCTTTTCTCCTCTCTGCATCTTTCTGTTCCTCTAAATCTGTTCTCTGTGTCCTCCTCTCGCTCCACCTACTGTACCCACCTACCCACCCACCGCACGCTCCCCATCATCACTTTGTTTCCCCCCTCTTCTCTCTCTCTCTCTCTCTCTCTCTCTGCCTCTCAGCCTCTCTACCTGTCTATCTATTGAATATTTTAAAACAAACTGCAGTGGAATTGCTGAAGAGCAGCAGGATCGGCCCGGGGAGCACGTCTTAATCTGACTCAAAAACACAGCACACACAGTCTTCTGCTCTCCTGCGTTATGTGAGCCGCCAACGCCTTTACGGGATAAATATGCACGTAAACACGGAGAAATTCAGGTGATACACTTTCACAACATCTAAAACTGCTCCCAGTGACCCTTCCTTCTCATTTGGCGACAACCATCTGGGATTCCGGCACAGCGAGGCTGACGTGGTTAACCTCCAATCTCACCTCAGATTGCACTGCACCTTGTTCTCGTCCCATTAGAGGTCAAGAGTGACGACCGCAGGAATTTATTTTCAGGGCAAACGGAGATGACGAATGTATGGTAGAGAAAGAGGAAGAGAAGTCAGTTGAGCAAGGCCGGTACACACATCGAGGTCTTTTTAGTAGTGGAATACATCAAAATGAAATGTCTGTGTTTCTATGTGTGCTTTAGTCCAAAAATGAGGTTGATGCTCCGAACCACGCAACATCTCAGCTTGAATATGTCGTTAGTTAAGAGTTAGGGTTTAGCTTGATTGTTAAAGGGATCAGGGTTGAAAATCAATTAATTAATACATAATTTGTATCAAAAGTTAAAGAAAAAGAAGAAACGTTGTGTTTGAAGTGTTATTTTGTGTACGTGACAGAGTTTGGCAGGCGATTGGTGGCTGTGGTTTTCCTGTGTGAGCTTGTTTGTGCCAGTCCTTCTGAAGTCTGACATGCAGTAGGGGGATACTGTGCCACCAAACCTGGCAACCTCACTCTTGTCCGGTCACCTTTAATACCTGCTGCTACCCCGACAGTCACCCCTACCACACACATGCAAACAGTGTGTGGAGTTCCTTACTTAAGTACTGTACAACTTTGTGTTGGTGGTTTCTGCTTCCCTGTTCTTTTCCTCTAGATTTCAGAGGAGACCATCTTGTGATGGGATCTCACCAGCCGCGACTCCAAATCGGACCAGCCGCGTAAAGTGTGGGGGGGGGGACCAATGGAACCTGCCCCCACTGCCTAACCCCCTACTCTGGTGCCCTTGCTTGGACAACACTCATGTTCGAACTTGAACTCAACCTGTAAAGTTTCGTGACTGCATCTTGCACAGATTGCAGGAAAAAAAGAAATCTGTTGTCAGAAGCAATAACACCTCAAAGAAAAACACCAAAGTACTCAAAACCACTTCTGCTGTAGTTTCCGATACAGTCGGTGTCTCCAGGATCACGTTTTGCCATGATGACTAATACACAGACTCTCAAGGTGAAAACAATATCTGGTAATAAAAAGGATCAAACCATTCAGGGTTGTCACCCCCATAAAAGAACAAGGTTGTGTCTAGTTTGGTCCCATTGACACATTTCTAATGTTTATCAGTTATCAGCAGTTCCACCAACCACATGTAGTTACATTGAAGTCGTTCATGGAGGCCAAAAAGTGATACAATTATCCACTATTTCACAAACATTTTCTCTTTGTCTTTCGTGTCGCATTAATGACCTCAGAACCTCTCACATTTACAAAGTGGTTAAAAACACGGCACCATGACCAGCTACACCGATATGCTGCTGCGTTCACAGTCTAATAATGTAATATATGATAATATATCAGTCCCAATGGCCGGTGGTCTATGTAAAGAATACCTTTGATACTTCATCATTTCGCCAATTTGATGATTGAGCATTTTTACAGAAATAGATTGGTACTTTTACATCAGTAAAGGAGGTGAATATTTCCTCCAACACCCTTCATGGTCATACCTATTTTCCACCAGACGTATATTTCACTCTCCACAACTAATTCCTCCTGCGTTTGCTCAGATAGAACCATCGCACTGTTCCATAAATAGCACTTACGCTGTCACGAGCATTTTGTTCCGTGAAGTGCTGCACAAATGATCATTGATATTTAATGAGATGCACGTAATTGACAGTACAAATGTTTAATAACTCATGCGCTCATTATGGGCCGTGTTTGTTTGTCTGCATACACCCTTGATGTAATTAATATGACGAGTGATGCAATTAGAGGGCCTGCATGGGTGGGTGAGGAAAAGCTGAGCTCAGCAAGCTTTTTATTGGCAGATAAAATAAGAGATATGGGTCTGCAGGAGTTCAGCAAGAGGGAGGCGGCTTGCGGTTGGTATCCAATAAAGAGTTAGCCTGATTATTTGGAGGGTAAAAGAACTGGTGTTTGAGGATAGAGTGGCAATAACGTAAAGGATAAAACATGCAATTGGAGTCGACTTGATGGATTTACTTGCTTTTGCTTCCTGGCCTGTTGCTAATGTCTCTTTGAGTTAAACATTTGCTCAAGACAAACTTAAAAACTCCACTTGAAAACATGCTCGGAGCAGATCCCTTGAAGCCAGCTAAGAGATGTATCCTGTTTGTTGACTCACAGAGTGGAGAAAACTTTGCTTTTGGACCTTTTCCAGTGTGTTTGTCTTGAGGGCACAGTTTCTGTCACGTTGGCTTGTACCATCTCCTCTGAAAATCGTAACGCTTGAGGCTCAAATGATTAAACATTAAGCTGATATTTATTTGATTTGAGTAATGTGAGATTGCTGAGTCATTATTGACTGTATGATTCTGTGCAAGACTTGAACGTTCTATGTACAGACTGATATTAAGCTACTTAAAGCTGCTATGTTTGTCATATTAACAGTGGAATAAATGACGTGTAATGTAAAAAGGGTGATTTGTTATGATGAAACCACAGATAATTAGGCGTCTGCCGTCTCCCCCCCCAGCTCTAGAGGGTGTCTAAGTCTTTTTCGGCTCATTGTTTTGGTTTGCCTTTGCGTAACTTTAACGTTTTCGTCGAGTCTCGTCGCTCTCATCGCCGTTGTATTCAGCTTCAGCCTCCAGCTGCGTTTAGTGAAAGAGCTCTGAAGACCAACTATAACCAGCAGGTGGACAAAGTTGGCAACTAGGGCTGATGAACGTAGTGGAGCATTTACTCAGGAGTCCGATAGTTGGAGGTAGGAGGAGTTGGTGGAGTCCAAAACAGAGCTGAAAGTTGAGTGAATATTGGAATTATCTGGATGTGTGAACAGGCAACTTAATGCAAACACGTTCTCGCTCCCAACGCTTGCTAGGTGACCCTGTGCTTCAAACTAAAACACTCTCGGTTCCTCTCTAGGATCAGTTTTGGACGTGTCAGCGACGGTGTGTCAGTTTCCGCTCATTACATGCATATATTGCCTTTTTAAAATAAACTTCCAACGTAGGTTTGCCCATTTTCTTGATTTACTAGGTACATTTAAGAGAAAAGAGATTTGGGTTCAAATAAGTACATTTAGGTTCTGAGCCTTATTTAAGTCACGTTACATAAGTAAGGTAAAACAACGTCTACTCGGTTCACATAGGACAGGAACAGCGGTCTCCTGGATGAAAGTTCATGTTTGTTTGACTCATCACCATCCACCCTGACCTCTTCCGTATAAGCGCAGCTTCTCACACTTTTAACCACAGTAGTTGCTCTGACTGTCCAATACTGAGGTGGATGGGTTTACGTTGGAGTAAGTTGAAAGCCTGGTGTGTCTCATACAGAGACTAAAGGCTGCTTATCACCAAATGTCAGTATTTGACGAGTTGGAAGTGAGAACGGCTTGGTTCGCCCCATCAACTTAAAAGGTTATAATATGACAGTGCTGTGCTATGTCAAGAATTATCACCAGTCAAGACTTATTTTCTCACTTATGCTGCACTCAATATAAAGAAATGTCAGATTTAAACAGCGAATATAGCCTCTGACTTGTTGCGGTGATCAAACCTCTTTAGTTCTGTGTGGAAAAAAACAACATTTTCCTTATTGAATCATTTCTATTTTTATTTCTTGCAACAGTTTCTTTCTCTTTTTTTGAAGTGAAAATGAATCATGCATCCACTTTTATCAAAGTGCGTCATAATTGCAAGTGAGCCTGATTGTGCTCATGTGCACCTGTTCCTCCTCCTCCTCTGCAAAAAAAGGGAAGCAGTGCCCTAATTACTCCAAACTCCCAGCGGATGATCCGACCAGTTTACGCTCATCACTATAAATTACACTCTCCTCCCTCTCTGCTGCCACACCGAGTCTTTCTCTCCGTCTGTCCCGTCGTGTGTTCACACACTTTACTACAGCGTTGCTTTTATTTAGAGCATTTCATTATGCATTCTCAAGGGGAACGACTGCGATGTACCATGGCAAACAACTGTTTACAGCCAGCAAACAAACACACACACACACACACACACACACACACACACACACACACACACACACACACACACACACACACATTCATATGAATAAATGATGAAACCATCCTGACAAGAAAACATGTATGCTGTTACTCTTTTAGCCATTTAAACATACTGTAGTTCTTATTTTCACACCTTTCCCATTAATACATGTGGACCACACGACAGACAACAGAGTGCTACAGATTTACAGCACATGCACATTCATATTCTATTAATGTACCCACCCACTGAAATATTCTGGCTGAGTTGATTTAATATTCTGGATATCAACATTCCAGATCAGAAAGCAGCAATATAATGTGTTGACATCTAAACACTTCATTCCTCAGGTATTGTACCCGTACCTGTACAAACTGCAGCTTGTGCCTGATGTACTCTGACAGATGTTACATTTTGGTGACAGTTTGCTGATGCGAGCCGGCTTCATGTACTCCAGTACAAGCACAGGTTTGAAAGACTGACGGCAAAAAATGTGACTTTCGGAGCGACACTGAGAATGATGCTTTTCTTTGCAAATGTCCTGTGATTTCTTGATGAAAAGCTTTGATCACAAGAGAGCTGCTGAAGAAGTAAATAAGTACGAGACACGTGGAAAGTAGACCCGAGAGGAAACCGTATTACTGACAACTGGTCACGCTCTTTGGCTTTTGTGCGTTTTAAGGTGATGAATTACCTCTACATCTCGCTCAACGTGCCTGCTCCTGCACGACACGTGTCTGGCATATGTTCTCATGCAGGTTAGAGCTATGAGCAACATGTAGAATATTAATGTACCTCACAAACGTGATATGACTTTTTCAATAATGGATCTGCTTAAGTAAGGTTAGTTTTATATTTTTCTGCCTATTCTTGCAGAATGAAGTCAGTGTTTAAATGTTTTACGATGCAACAATGGGTTTAAAGGGTACATTAGGTACCCATCAAGCCTATGACAGACTTTTGACATATTTTAGACTTTGTGTTTAAATGGTCTCACTTAAACTGGGGCAGCATGTATACAACATGTCTGAAAAGCTGATTTGTTGGTCATAATAGGGACATTTACACTAACCTATATATTTAAATATGCATAACGTCTACTACTCTTGCTTATCTACCTTGCGCACGTAGGTCTGGCACATCTTGTGTTAAGTCCCGTTTTAGTATTATTAAAAAAATAAAAAGTCTTGAATCGTCCACAAACTTGAAATAAGAGAAAGATATGTTGTGTTGGCCACATCAGCCAGCTTGAATTACAGTAACGCTCTGTCTTTATCTTTGTAATGCACACACTGTTGACACATCAAAGTTCTCCTCTCAGAAGCCCCACCAAGGACTTTGCTAATGAAAAACACTCAACATAATGGACTAAAAATCCTCTAACAGACACCTGACACACTGGCTGCAGAACGGTACTGTGGATGAAAAGAGCAAAACACGGCTGACTTTGTCGACTGCCCTAATCTGGGATGAAGGGGGGGGGGGGGCATCTTCATTCCTATAATGCACTGTATATATGGACCAAGGTAATCATTGGTGTGAAATGGCTTTTACACACCAGGGAGCATTGTGCAGGATTACGGAGCGCTTACATGGTTCCACCAGTCATAAAATGCAGTTTGGAACGTCTCACAGTGTGCAGGTTCAAGGTTGTTTAAGCAGCTACCTTCACTTCCTGAAGTTTAAATGAGCAAGACACCCGATCCCTGCTGGTTGGACAAGGTTGAATGAAGACAAAAGAAAATGGATTTGGAGTATGTTCTGTGCTTGTGCTTTATGTTTGTGATTGCAGTGGTTTTGCTTTAAAAAGGAGCACAGATGCTCAGCGCTATACACGTTATTTGAGCCCGAAAGCAATTAATACGCACATCACAGTGCTATCTAGCCGCTCTTTTAGCTACGGGGAAAACCCATCAAGGATCTGTCAGGCACTGATGAACACCCTCATACTGAGCCCCAAAGAAAGAGAAGAAAGGGTAGTTGACACGTGCAGTGGTGAAAAGAAAGTGCCACAAATGACACTCAAAGTGTCCTATAGGAAAAGTGTTGTGGACACCGTTTGCCTAAAACAACACATCATGAAATACCACAACATTCCTAATCAGATTTTGCCCCCAAGTCATTAAAACCACCAATTAGTTTCAATTTTGGACTGAATACATTCAATACTTTTCAGCATTTTCCAGCACCTTCAGCCCTGGGTGCATCTCTGCTGCTGTAAATGTCTGTCACAGTGTCTGTTGATCTGAATAACGCAGAGTGGGAGGCAGGAGTAGCCAGACAGCTGAGGGGCTTTGTCACTGTGGTCAGAAATAGACTATTATAATGGCCAAGTGCATCATGAATTGATGTCCAATACACTCCTGATTAACAGACAGAATGTGTCAGAATATGTTCTGAATGGGAAGAGAGACGGAACACAGAGACGGGGAGTAATGAAACGGAGGAGGGCAAATAGAGGTTGAGAGTTGTTTGACTTCTCAGCAAAGGGGAGAGTGGGGAGTGACGAGAGCAAACGAGAGATGACGGAGAGGGAGGCGTTTTCTCGGGGAAAGACAGATGAGGAGACGGAGAAGAGTGGCAGGAGGAAAGACAAAGTGAGCAGGGGGAGGATGGAGTGACAAGAGCAGGGCAGAGAGGGAGAGACAGCTGTCTATATGGCGGGCTGGGGAAAAGAAACAAGTTGTCCAAGAAGATTTATTCGGCTGGAAATAAAAGAAGACAATGTCATTGAGAGTTGATCAAAAATGTATGCCTAGAAAGAAACATTGACATTTAAAATTAAAATAGAAAAAATCGGGGTTGTAATTTAGCAGTTATTTTAAACGTCATGATCCATTAGCAATATCTTCGTCATTCTCTTCTGAACTGACTCACTTAACAGTGAACTCTATAGAGAAATTCTTTATAGTTCCAACGATGCTTAGCCCTAAAATGAGGCTCAGATGGATCAAAACTAAAAAATGCAGAACAGGGCATCGCCCGAGATCACAGTTTGACCCCGCTGCAGTGCTTTCAGGCTGGAATAATCTTAGTGAGACACCGAAAAGGCATCTTGAAGATCTTAACGTTTTGCTATCTGTCAATGGCAATCCGGCTTGGTTTAAGAACATGTTGATGTGCGAGTAATACGGGTGTTGAACGTATACGAATGTGTTGGAAAAAGTCATCAAGCATTACCTCAAACCACACGTTCTCTCTGTGATGACAGCCATAGCGGAGGTTCTCACAATAGCTGTTAATCCTATGATTTCAAACATAACCAAACGTCTCTCTCACTGAACGTGAGTCGACATGGTTCTATGCTGTGCTACAGTTGACAGGGTACACGTGACGTACTGCTGGTGCAGCCATCGAGCTCCTGTTAGGATGATCAGACACCAGCTATGGTATCTAAACAGCTTACCTTCACTTTACTGTGTGTACTAAATCTAGAGGTTTATAAAGTTTGTTTAGAATGATTTTTTTTTGCTACATCAAAGGCAACCTCTGATCTAGCAAAAAGGCGCTTTTTTGTTGACTTTGACCTGAATGTGGCGTAGCCAGTGGCGGCTGGCCAACAGAGGGCACTAGGGCGGCGCCCCCCCCCCCCCATGAGCCATAAAAAAAATATATATATACAAATTATCGATATTTGTGTTTTTGAAATATGGGATGCACCCAGTAATATTTTTAAAATATGATATCTGCGCAAAATATATGCTTTTCCTCCACATCCTCTCCGCTGGCTGGACAGCAGACTAGCGGGAAAGGGAAGCTTCTCGACTAGCATGTGGCACAGCCCTCCCTAGAATATGTTCCATCAGCCGTAGCCTACATTATATTAGCGATACTGTAGTTAGGGCACAGTTTATGGGCATCATCAATCACATATATCCAGGTGAAAAATACAGAGACTTGCGGTGAGTGGCTAAAAAATACCAGTTAAAGAATTTACATTTTGTTTGCCATTCAGTATGCTATCTAGCTAGATTGTTGGCTAGCTAACTTGTATTTGTTTGTACAGCATGAGGTGGCTCTGGGGATTCCAAGCAAGTGATGCTGACTGAAACTGGTTAAAAGAACCTCTGCCAGTATAGAAGCTAGCATCGCTGGGCTACATTAGCCTCATTTAGAGTTACAGTGAGGAACTTTTTAAACTGGCTATGGAACAGTCTCAATTCAAAAGCAGACCTTCAGTGAGATTATGGCTATTTCTACATAGTTGCTTCCCCTCACTGCCCCTCTGGTCCCTGCCGGAAGCCAACACCGACACCACGCTGCTGGAGGGAAGGGAGGCACAGGAGAACCAACACCAGGACTGAGCGGGGCAGACTGTCAGACCCTGCTGCATTCAAATAGGAGGTTTTCTAAAAGGGACTCTGGGACTCGGAAACCCGACCGCTTTTGTCCACAGGGACCGACAAAATCAACACAAGCATTATATGGAATTATATTTGCATACGGCCAATAGATGTTTGCAAAAGGTTGAGGAATGTTACTGTGAAACCCTCTATTTTTCTTTTACACAACAAAAAAATATCTGGGGGTGGGTCCATTCGAGCCTGTGTTTGTAAATTTAATATACAGTTAATCTGTGACATAACATGTCAATTCTAGGGCCTGAGGACTATCATCTAGTCCCTCGACTCTGACCTTTAACCTCCCTGGTTTACCTCCATGCAGGATTTGAAGTTTCTTCTACTGTTGCACTCGTTGTAAGTCACTTTCTTACACATCATTAGGTTGCAGCATGAAACATCAGAGAACAAACTCTTTCAAATGTCACATTCTTCGCAAGCAACCAACCCCTATATTAAAGAGGCAGGATGACATTTTGAATAGCACCCAGACAAAAAGTTCTTTTGTTGTTAAAAAAAAAAAGTCAGCGAAGGCAAACGCAGTGGAAATACGAGGAGTAGAAGAACTGAGGAGATATATCGAGATGAAGGGAAAACGAGCGGAGAGAGGGATTCTCTCTTTGCTTCTGAAGGACAGAGGAAGAGTTGCAGACACTGCACTTCCAATCAGATAGGAAAAGACCCAGTCATCAAGGTTTAGACTGAATATACGAGTGTGTGTGTGTGTGTGAGCAGGCCTACAGTATATGTGGGGCTGCGCTATGGTTGCATATGAAGGACGTGTCACTGCATCTGCGTAGATGATTTGCCGTGCACGCGCGCTCGTGTGTGTGTGTGTGTGTGTGTGTGTGTGTGTGTGTGCTAGACAGTAGCTGTCAAATCAGTGCTGACGCACAGCAAGTGCATTTTGAATAATTTATGAATACGTAAGATCAGATCCGCAAATTGATGGATTCTGCAGTGAAATTAGAGAAGAAACCGGGAGGCTCGGGCAGATTGAACTCTGAGACGCTGTCAGTCATTCCGAGTCATTACAAGCGCATTCGGAATATTAAACAGCAGATGAACTAATAAGACCAGAACTGAGATTATGTCAGACGCCGGGTTAAAGTACGTGTCATTATGACTAGAGAGTATCAGAGCTGCAGGTATAAACAGGTAACGTATGCTGATGCAGTTAAAAAAACGACTCATATTTCTCAAAGGTCTCACCTTCTACATTCACATCGTGAAGCTGTGTTTTTCTGCTCTGTTCTACAAATGAATAGTGAACTTCTCTGTGTGCACTCCTAATAATCACATTGTAAAATAGTTCCGTCTCATCTGAGCAAATGAGCAAAGCTCATGCGGCGCGGCTAGAGTTAGCACTGTCGTCTTAATCAAAATGGTATTACACCCAGTATTCTTCAATAACGATGGCAGCTTTACAGCAAGTAAACACCCTCAATCACTATTCTCAGCCTAATGTTTTCCAGATATTCTCCACAGTATTTAAAACGCCTCAGAGCTGCTGAGCAGTGCGATGGAGATGTTTGGCTGAGGCGGAACATGCGTGTGTGTGTGTGTGTGTGTGTGTGTGTGCAAATTTGAACCATCTCAATAGCAGACTGGATGTAGCGGAGCTGAACGGTGCCAAATTCAGTGGCACCGCCCGTGGGACCAGATCTCCACCCACACACACACACACACACACACACATAAAGGACACATTGGCCATATGGGATGCTGGTCCAACTTAAACATCCATCTTGACTGACACCTCCTCCCCTGTGTGTGTGTTTATGTGTGTGTGTGCGCCCATTGAGAGCTGGATGAGGGTAACTGAGAGGGAGCAGATTGAAATGGTGGGCTGAGGACAGGGAGAGTTGGTTATTAAAGGGATGGAAGGTCAGAGGTCTAAATATGGGAAGTTTAGTTTTTCCCAATCCCTCTTACTTTGGGAGCGCCTCATTTACTCCCTCCCTGCACACCAGGTGGATAGGAGGACATTTGGGAACAAACCCACTGGTTCCAGGTGGTGGGAGGGAAAACACAACCAAGTGCATTTTAAGTAAGAGAAACATGTTAAAATGTAAGTGACGTGTATATTGAGGAAGTTTTAAGAAAATACACGTTTGTACCTGAGTATGTTTAAATTGATTGTATATAAGTCTATGACATAATGAACATGAGTTTATGGTCTCAATCTCTAGTTTCAAGTCTTCTTCAATACAACATGATGTTCATTTAGTAAATGATGGTCCATTTAGAGTCAAACAGACCATAAAGCAGGGGATGCGTTAGGGCGGGCTTACTGTGATTGACAGGTCGCTACCTCGACGTTGTCCCGTCTGGAAGTTGCCATGTTTCATCTTAGAGCTTGAACCCTTTCAGTGTGTTTTCAGTTCATGAAAGTTAATTGTAACATTTTAGTCACTCACAATTGTCTTATTTAGCGTTTAGTTACACTTAGTTCTAGCCTCTTGTGTCACTTGTGGTTGCAAAAAAAAACCAAGATGGCGACGACCATAATGTTGAATTCGAGGCTTCAAAACTGTAGTCCACAAACAAATGAGTGACGTGACAGTGACTACATGGTTGAATAAACATGACACTGCGCTAGAGTCTTACCTTATGATTGTCAAACTGGAAAAAGATTGCAGCTGTGCTGAATTATCTGCCTAAATAAATAATCTGAATGCATTTGAGACAAAAAAAGTCGGCCATGCACCTGCTGAATTATCAGGACATCAGAACAGAAAGCTTTCCAGTTTGTTCCCTAACAATGGAAACTCTTGATGGTGGCTCTAACCTATGAAAATATGATACTCGAAAAATCCTTGGAAATCAGATGTATGACCAAAGACTTTGAAAGTTTCACTAAAACAAATGCACAGCTGAAGGGGAGCTTTCATTCAGTGTAACCTGGTGAAAATGATCAAATTAAGCATTCTGGTATGATCAAAAACCTTGTGAATATTTGAATTGTAAATAACCTGACAAAAACATCAGGGGATCATAACTGTCAGTACGATTCAACATACATGTCTGTGTTAAGGTCATGGCCATCTCATAGTAGAGATATTTATGGGCGACTGTGGCTGAGTGGAGAGCAGGGCTGTCTTTCAATCAGAGGGTTGGTGGTTCAAACCCTGGCTTTTGGCTCCGGCACCACTAGTTGCATGTCGATGTGTCCTTGAGCAAGTCACCTAACCCCGAAAATTGCTCCCGTAGCTGTTACGGTATGATAGCATCTGAAATGTAAGTCGCTTTGGATAAAAGCGTCAGCTAAATGACTGTAATGTAAAATATTTCAGTCTGGACCACCAAGTGGTGACCCAGCCAACAAGCTCACATTGCCAATCCTGTGTCTTCTAGCTGGAATCACATCGAGACTATGAAATTAGCCTTTTGCAAACAAAAGCTCAAAGTCACTTCTTTTTCAAACAACTTGATTCTATTTTCTGGTCTCTTTGGAGGAACATACATTTGAATAACATGATAAACTACATAAAAAGCTAAATTGGGAGATGCTGCTAAGGAATATCTGCTGCACTGCCTGGATGTTCTGCAGCGTGACACGATCTGTGAACCTTTAGTACTCCACTTTACTCTCGTCTATTTGAAATGTCTGACTTTTGGATTAACTTGATTGCACTACAAACGAAAAATAATCACATCTTTAATCTCTCCAAACTGACTGCATGCCGAGTGCTTTTTGATATGTGACCCATAAATATTTCTGAAAATGATACAGGACTTGTAGTTTAAGTGTTTTAATGTTTTGGAACAAAGAGCCCTGAAGCATGTTTTAGTTGAAAGGAGCTGTTAATCCCCAAGTTGCCAAGTTAGATAAGGGATAAAATCGAGAAGTACTTGTCTTTAGAAAATATCTTCCCTTACAAAATATCAATAAGCCATCTCATAGTTCGGCAACAGAGTTACAAGATATAATCGGACAGCTGAGATTACTATCACACACACACACACACACACACACACACACACCCTACGGCTACGACATAATAGAGACGATAAAAGTAATCTAAAACACAGGAGAGAGGAGAGGAGAGGAGAGGAGAGGAGGGGAGAGGAGGGGAGGGGAGGGGAGAGGAGAGGAGAGGAGAGGAGAGGAGGGGAGGGGAGAGGAGAGGAGGGGAGAGGAGAGGAGAGGAGAGGAGAGGAGGGGAGGGGAGAGGAGAGGAGGGGAGAGGAGAGGAGAGGAGAGGAGGGGAGAGGAGAGGAGAGGAGAGGAGAGGAGGGGAGGGGAGAGGAGAGGAGGGGAGAGGAGAGGAGGGGAGAGGAGAGGAGAGGAGAGGAGAGGAGGTTATAGAGTGGAGAAGAAAAAAGTAGGAAATAAGAAAATAAGGTGAAAGATATGAGGAGGGATAAAAAAGAAAAGAAGTGGGGGAAAAATAGTGGGAATATCTGGAAGAGGAGCAAGAAGAAGAAAAGAATTGCAGAGATGAGGTGAAGAGAAGAGAAAAGAAAATGAATTAGAGGAAAGAGAGGAACTCCCTTTTACAGTGTTAATTGGTTTATAAAGAGCAGAAAATCCACTCAGTCCCATGAAATACAAGGAGCTGACGACAACCTTGAACATCCAACAAGTCACCTATTTGTATTGCTACCAATGTACACACACACACACACACACACACACACACACACACACACATACATATTTGAGCAATTAGAATTTTTTGTCGGGAGCAAATGTAACTTCATCGGGAACGTGCAAGCAAGTAAACAAACATCATGCACTCTCACACACACACACACACACACACACACACACACACAGGCTATGTTAATACAGTTTTCTCCATTGATTATCTATGCTATGGTGGCCCGCCAAAGTTTATTTTGCCTCGCCACAGTTTCACAATGAACCGAAAATATATTTTTTAAACTTTCAACGGATGGGTTTGCCCACATTTCATCAGCCGCAGTGCGCAGCGATCGGCTCTAGTTCGGCTCGGAAAGTGAAAGTAGATCTCCGGCTGTGTCAGCTTTGAAGCGTCCCTCGCCCCGGGCTTCACCGCTTCCAGGGGATGTGAGCTAGTGCTCGACGGGCCCTATATTCCTGCATGGAGTGATGGAACCCCCTGCTACCGGCGCGACTGCTAAGCAGGGCGCAGTGCGCAAACAGTTTCCTCTGAGATGTTGTGGACTAGAAGTATAAAGTTACATCAAATAAATAGTCATGTAAAGTACAATTAACAGACATATTGTCTTTAGCACAGCACTTGTTACATTCCACATCTGCTTGAACAAGAGCACATTGTTGTCAAATGCTCAACGGTTTTTAATAGATTTAGCCTCTTCATTTTGCTCTAAAAGTGCATCAGATTGATGCATTTGAACCAAAATCAACAACATTTTCTTACAGGGGAGCGTTTCCCCTGAAGCCCCGCCTAGAGAGTCCGAGGTCCACCCACCATAGTCTCACAAAACCCTGAAGGAAACACTGAATACATACACACTCTACCTCTCCTCTGCGCATATGAAATAAACATGTGCAAGCTGTAACTGGAGGAGGAAGACAGCTTAGTTTGCCCCCTACACAAATACACACACACAATCCTCAGGTCTTTGATCAGGTAAATAGGTCAGCCGAGGATGTGAGGAATGAGTGTGTGTCTTTGCCGACTTAAGTTACGCACTGAAAACTACCAGCCGCCAACACAATACTAGCTAAAGTCGTGCTTGCACCTTGCATCTCTGTGAAGTTGTAAGGCATAGTGCATAATGGGGACATTAATCAAGGAAACAATGACAATGCTAACATGCTGATGTTTAGCGGGTATCATTTTCACTATCTTACTTTAGCAGGAGTCCAGTCGTACAGCTGAGGCTGATGGGAATGTCACTGGTTTGTGCAAAGGGTGCCACTCAGATCATCACTGGTAGATTCACAGTATTAGTTCACCCTCTCTCTCTCTTTGCTGTTTAACTCTTTTTGTCCAGTAAAAAGGTTGAGGCAGAGACAATATCAAATCATTAAATCCCTTCTCCCGTTCTTTTTCTCTCTCCATCTCCTATCGCTCTTCTCTAACTGGCATCGGCTCTATGTTGACTCCATTGCTATCATTAATTGTAGCCTTGTCGGTAATTGTGTGTGTGTGTGTGTGTGTGTGTGTGTGTACAGTATGTGCACACGGGCGTGTGTCTCACTGTCCCTGCAGTCAGCTTGAATCCCTGCAGGACACCCAGTGACAGTAGCCAATTAGAGGCCACACACAGTATTTATCCAGTGAGCTACAGAGCTAATGTCTTCCCAATATACGACCGTCAAAACAACATTTGTCTTTCGACAATCTCTGAAGTAGCTATTCTTGTCTTAGTCCACAGCCAGCCTGCCTGTATATCTATCTATCTATCAGGTCTATCTGTCTATCTATCTGTCTGTGTTGCTCTCTTTAGTTTTTCAGACAGTGAGGAGCTAATTACCATGCAGGGGTCTCCAGGCTCCTTCCTCCCAGCCTCCTGCTGGTTGGCTGAGAGCTGACCAATCAAAGGTCTCATGGGGGGGGGGGGGGGGGCATAACGCTGACCCGTGGAAATGTCATCTTGCTGAGTGAAGATGTCTCTGCCTTTTAATTTAACATGCATGATTTCTACACACTATGGCGAGTACTAAGCATGGCTCTTGTAGTGCAGAGCTCTTACGTGCTTGTGTGTGATGATATTCTACCAAGAAGGACTCGTTCAAGGCTGCTAACCCAAATAACAGTAAAGTTTAGAGTATTCAGTTTATCCAATGCTTTCATTATGTACATTTCTATGATCAGAGGAGAATCCTGCCAAAAAAACCATGGAGGTATATGTTTTTGACCCCCCAGGAATTGCTTTGAAGTTACATGTTTTACTCAGAACAAGGTAACAGAAGACTGCTACCAATCCTTTAGCAACGCAGAGTCGACTTGATCAGAAAAGTTATTCAACAAAAAGCTCATGTAGTCTTTTGAGGCGTGATGCATCACCAATCCATCCGAGTCTTTTTGGAGGCAAACACTGTTATTGGGATTAGTGTGTGTGTGTGTGTGTGTGTGTGTGTGTGTGGGGGGGGGGGGGGGGGGGGGGGGGTTGAAAAAGCTCTAATAAAGCTGCACTTGGCTCTGCTCCAGACTTCTGATGCAGAGTGGCTCTGTTTGTCCAAATCAAATTCTAATTTTAGATACATTTTCCTTACACAGTAATGCACAAATAAATAGTTCTAATTGCGATAGAATCAAAGGATTTTCATTTGATGAGGTGACTTTTAAAGCTCTAATGTCTTTCTTTCTTTCCATTACTGCGCATTCTGGAAGAAAAGGGTCTTCAAAAGTTACTCCATCACATACAGTCAGTAAAACACCACATCTTTCCAATAATCCTCCCCAGTTAGGTAATGCGCACTATTAAAGCTGCACTCATAACATGTGTATCAGGAAGGTGGTATGTGACTGTCCCATGTATAGCTAGTGGCTAAACTCTGTGGTTTCCCAGCACCAAACAGCAGACTGACAAAGTCAGCAACAAGATGATGGACACAGCGAAGGGTTCAGCAGCTGAAGACCCAGATATTTCCCCAGAGGTCGGATTTGACTTGTTAGTTGGCCAGAAGCATGACTCCAAATAAATGCTAATGTTGCAATTGCTCGGGCAACGTCTTGCTAACATGTTCATCACACTAACCACTGCCCCCAGGTGGCCGGAAAATAATTTTGTGAAATACAAAATTGTCTCCTAAACAGCACTAAGGGGAACACTTCCACCAAAAGCAACCTCCAGCTCCACCATGTGGGAAAACATTTCTACATCACCAACATCAGCTATCAGGGTTTTTGTGTACTAACGTGATTGAAAACGGTCACCTCTTGATGATGGTTGGAGAGACACTCGTGTGCATATCTGGGCTTGTTTTTTGTCTGCAACAATGACAATTTCTGATTTCTACAATTCCTACATTTGTATGTCACCGTACCAATATTGCCGCAGAAGCTTCGCTGTGTGGTTGTCTGTGGCTGAAACCCTTTCTGTGTCCCGTGTAAATGTGTTACATGCAAGAAGGAAGCGCAACTAACGGAGTGAGAACTCCCATCCAAGTTAATTTCAGACCCCCGCTGCTGTAAGAAGGTGGATTTCTGCTGTAGCTACATTCATGCTAAAATACCTGCCGTGTAGTCACAAAAGCCTCTCTCTGCCAGTGTCTGTGCCCTGAACCTCCTCTGTGCATCCGTGCACATTTGTGTTATACTGCAATGAAGCATGACTAACCGAGCGAGAAGTTCCATTTGGGCTCGATCCAGGGCCTCTTCCCTTAAAAGACTAATCTCTTACACAGCATTTCCACGTCTCACCAATGTCTCACAAACGCAGCCGCACAGAGTTGTGTGCACCGAGCGTCTCCAGCCAAACCCTAGAGTCCTCTGTAGCACCGGGAGTGATCAGAACACAGGGATGTTCACATGGAACCTGAGGCCCGAGGCTGAACTGCGTAGGAAGCATCAAGAGTTGCTTCCTCCCAACTGCACACAGAGGGCAACTTTGAAACACAAAACATGTTTTCCTACACCTCGCTTACTCTTTTTAGTTTCCTGAGACACATCTCTTCCTTGCGTCTCCTACTTAATCTGTACATCTGTGTCTGCCTTATGTGCGTCAGCGCTCTCTTTCTTTAAATACTCTCAACTGCCAAAGATACTTCCTCCCCGGCAGCCTGAACAAGACGGAGACGAAGGTTTGAAATAGAAGAGAGGGTTTCTCTGTAACCGCCAGCGGTGCTCTCTCCAGCTCCGTCTCCTTTTCTCCAATTCATGTATTCTGTAGGAAGGCCTGCATTCTCACGTACAGACAAACATTGCGTTTGTCATAGTACCTGCATGAGACCTCTCCCTGTGCAAGCATTGTAGGTGGTAGAATATGTGTTCGTACAGTGAAGATTGATTATGTTGCTCCTTACATAATCTTCATCGGTAGGGTTTTGCAGCGAGAGAGCGGAGAGATTCTTTTTTTTCCTGAAGCTCTCTGTGCTCCGCGTGTATCAAGCTCCCCTTTCACTTTGCATTAACCTGCATCTCAAATCTGGATCATGGCTTTACATAATTTAGATGGCATACATTCACTGCATGCTGTACATTCAAGCATGCCTCACTTCCTCCCAATTTCAAGAAGAAATTTGAATTGTGTTAAAATTCAGGAAAATACAGCATCTGTCCTAAAGTTCCCCTAAATGTGTTGACATGAGTGATCCTCTGGTGGGACTGGAGCAAATCTTCAGTGAGCCTTGGATGAATTTACGTTGGATTTTTGTGTTGTGTCACGGAGCAATGGCTTCCGCTGGGTAAATTACAGTTTTAGTTTCATATACCCAGTAAAATCTCTCCAAACAGTGACTTGTCTTGCTGCCTAAATCCAAATGAGACAAGAGAGGAGCTGACGAAAAAAACTGCTGATGAGCTCGTCTGGAGTTGTCTTCGGTGAGGTCTGCGAGCAGCAGCAACTCATGTGACCTTCTTTGGGTTTCGCCTTTCCGACAACGTAGGCGACGGCCGACCTTATTGATTGTGGGGGCTGAACGAAGGACTGCAGACACTACTGAAGGCGGAAATGAGGCACTGCCATCTTCCTCCGCCTGTTTAATTAATTAAAGATAAGGCAGTGAAAGGCCGTGCTCTTTGTAGCGCAGATGGAAATCTATCATAAAGTACCATATCTCTAACACAACGCTGATTAAATGATTGTATAGTCAGTTTATTTTAATCTGTTTTTTTTGTGGAACAACCTGTGATTTCATTTTGCCCCAAACACTTTTCAAACCAATCCTACACCTTGTCCAGGAGGCGAGTAATTGAAAAAGCTGCCAGAGACTCTGTTGCAATTGAAACAGAGGAGCTTGTGTTTTTCCGTACAATTCCCTACTGAACCTGAGGAAACATTTCTTCAATGTGTGTGTTGCTCTGGAGGGGCTCTGTCAAGTCCGTATCCTTACTTTTGCCATTAACTCGGGCTTTAAAATCACTTCTTTTTTTAACAACCCGTGTTACAAAGGACGAGTTTGAGGAGCATCTGCAAATAATAGGGAGGGTCTAACAAAGAGATGGCATTCTGGGATTCAGTGTTTTGGAGCCATACTATGGACTAAAAGTTAGGATCAGGCATGCAAACTCATCATGGGTAGAAAAAGGTGCCCCCCCCCATTTTAACATGGTGCTTTCTGGTGCATTACCTGGATGATTATATATGCTGCTAGTGATGAAGCGGTCCCTTTTCTCACCTTACTGAACAACAAAAATCAACTCTTTCAACTTACCAACTATAATTAACAGTATAACATAAATATTTGTGCAAAACTAAACTTTAGCAACTTTGAAGGCAACTAGAATCTACACCAGTCAAAAGTAAAATTCTTGTCACTTTGTTATTAACATAATGTGACTGCAAACTGAACATCTTTACTAATGTGCCAGTAATGCAAGTGGCAAAGACAGACACAGTCCTCCTGCTGGGGACAGAGGTGGCAACTTTGGAAAACTATTTTCACTATAAAAATCAGGAATCGCAACAGGCTATACACCTCAAAAAACATCTCTAATGCAATGAAAATACAAGATGCATAATAAAATATATATATACACAGTATATCCCTGAATCCCATTCTTCTTTACCTCTTTGACAGTTGCCTGATAGAAAGAGACAAATGAGACCTGGGAGAGTGACAGAAAGGGAGATAGACAAATTGACAGTGATGGAGAGAGATTAAGATTGAGAAAAATGATGCCACTACAACAGTACGGAACGACATGGTGGGGGGGGGGGGGGGTCATAGCGTGTGCGTGTGTGCAGAGGTCACGGTGGGACTAAGGACAGCATTGTGAAAAGGACGATTGGTGTTAAATTGTGGTGAAAAGAGGCTTAGGTAGAGATGGATAGACTGAGAGAGAGAGAGAGAGGAAGCAAAGGAGAGATGGTCACCCTTCGCTCCACACATGGATTAGAGGCTATAGAGACACTGACAGGCTCAAAACCTGGCTTACACCGCTAAAGCCCTGCAGACACACACACACACACACACACAAAAAAACCTCAGTATGTGTCAGACCCAGCAGCTACAGTATATTTAGAAGTGGGAGAGAATACTTGACTGTTGTGGTTGTCAAAATGTCTCCATTCTCGTTGAGATTTATCTGTTGATTTGAGGTCTCGACGGCCTGGGCACATTCTTAGAGTATTCAGATGGGCGACATTCTCAGCATCCACGACAGCAGTATATATTTCATGGTGCTTTTCTTGCTTTCATTACCCAGCGGCTACGCAGACTTACAGAATCATAATTCCTTCTGAATGAGGATCCCAAAGCAACTGATTACCAAACAAATAAGTGCTTTGATTAAGTACTCTATGGCTGTTGAAGGAGTTTGTTTACTAGCCCAGTAGAACGTCAAACATGTTGTGGACATTTAGGAAACAGTCTCTGCAGAATATAGCTCATCATTATTAAACCAGGTATGTTGGAAGAAGACCTAAAGTCTACAGCCAAGCTATCGGCTCTAAGAGGCTGGATTGAGTGTCATCATACTAACCTGCTCCCCATGACTTTGTGTCATTAGCATGTGTTAGCATGAAAACATTTGGTGATTAGCATTAAACGCTAAAGCGCAACTGAGGCTGATGGGAACGTCATTGGTTGGTAGGTCAAAAATATGACTTGATGATGATGGTCAGTGAAAAGTCTTACATACATATATCGTCAAACAGTATACAAAAGTGTATTATTTATATTTCTTATGTCATTTTTATGGTCCACATTTTTTGGGGGGAGTTTTTCCTGATCCAATATGAGGGTCCGAGGACGGAGGATTACGTATGTTGCACAGATTGTAAAGCAGTCTGAGGCAGATTTGATTTGGCACGAGGGTCAGAAGGTAGTTAATCTTGCCAATGATTTGCAGTGGACAGAGATGATTAAACATCAGTGTGCTCCTTTTCAAACAGAGGCAGAGATGGACAGAGGGAAAAGAGGGAAATGAGTTTAATTAACATTGTCATTGTTTGAATGGGGAAGACAATCTCCAGAGAATTAAAAAGCCAACGTGCTGCCGATGTTTATCTCTCAAGCTAACCCAAGGCCATTTAGAGTGACATTTTTACTGATGTTGATTTATTGCAACAGCCATTTCATTGATTTTAGAAGCAGAATGCTTGATAGATTTCATTAATGTATGAGTGCTGATGTCATGTCGTTAATACATTATTCCTTTTCTAATCAACGAACTAATCAAATGTAAATGACTTTAATTTGAAGTTGTGTGTTCACATTGAATACACAAGTAGAACAATTTTATTTTGTTTTTTTTTGCCATAATATTGTTTCTAAGTTCCATATGACCAGATTTAGATATTTGTCGGCCACGATAATGGTCCTCCAGGGTCCATGACAACAGAAAGATATTCAATTACGCACAGCCTGTAATGAATTCTTTGCTGTATTCAGTCTCACTCGTTATAGCCTCGGAGGACTAATGCTACAATATTCATTTTGCCTCAACATTAATTATTAGAAGTTATTCTCAGATGGATCGAAGAGATGTGATTTGAAATGTTTAAATAGTTAGTATTAGCAGTTCGTAAGTCTATCTTGTTTAAAAACTAAATCATTTACTCTTGCAGATACTGGCAACAGTAAAAAGTGTGGCATGTTCAGTTCCCCTCAAGCCCGATGGCCATAACCAGTCAAACAAAGATAGAAACTAAAGGCACAATCTGAAGTTTACCCCACCGTTTGACTTCATCGATGTTTAGATCTGTTTATTTGAACTACATCTTACAGCAGACAGAATAAAAGAACCATAAGCTGCAATAAAGTAGCAGAAGACCAGCACAGCGGGTGATGTGCAAGAAACCCCCTTTTATGGCAGCTGTGGTAGCTGCACCACTTCTAAAGAGTGACCTAAATATTTCTCAGAGTGGAGATTGTGATTTTCAAGAATCAATTTGTTTTCCCTGAATAAAGATGTAGTCATAGAATGAGAGAAAGTGATTATTTAATGATGCATAGTGCTGAGGTCTGAGTTCAAGCTATTGAGGCGTGTACATACAAAGGCAACGCTGGGATTGGATGCAAGAAATGATTACAGATTTAAGCGCTGTTCAATGTTTGAGAGAGTCTGTAGAAGAGAGGATGAAATACAAGATCAACGGAAGAAACTTCAGACTAAAACAACAGCAGAATAACAGGAAATGTAATCCAGGAGAAAAGGTTACAGATCCAAGTGTTAACATCAAATGAAGAAGAGCCTTCATGGTGTAATAAAAGACTGGAATCAGGAATAGATCGGGACACTTTGGCAGAAACATTAAGCTGTGATTTTATTGCTGGATGGGAAAATAGGCTATGAAAAGCTTGGTCACATCATCTGACAACACTGGATTTCAACGAAATTGTTAAATGATATACATTTTTTGGAATGAAACAGTTCAGAGCCAGAAATGGAGGAACAGCTAGAATGGCTGTATTATCAACAGAGCAAACTCACACGCCTGATAACAATGATAGATGTAACGTCTCTTTATTAGCAATGCTGGTTCCCACTCACATGTCACAGGTGACTGCAGTGAGTTTCAGTGGGCCCAGATGGGTACAGCAGCCCAATCAAAGACACACAACAGGGGGCCTCAGCTGGCTGATGATCAAGCTATTGTTGTGGTGCGGTGCAGTTTTTTTTTTCTTCTTTTGTCCACAGAAAAGTAAATTGGAAAACTCGACCACATGATGGCCATGTGCTGTATATGATCGTGTTGCTAAAAGAGCGTTATCCCTAGGGTTGATATGTTGTTACATTCAGAGAGAGCCGGGCTGGTTGTTGGTCTTTTTGCTAAACCATTATATTGTTTTGGCGTTCACATTTTCATACTTTGCAGCTGCACTATTTCCTCACAAGCTTCAACCTATCAGCAGACAGCGAAGCCAACAATTTCTGAAATGACATTTATTGTAGCTGTTTTCCTTCCAGCTGTCGTGCATCCAGTAATCAGGTATTTTAGGGAAATTTTTGTGATCATGAGTTTCTACATTTTTTTATCATCAATCCTTCTGTCACTAAAACAATCTGCTTTTTCATTTGCTCCTGATTATTGTCGAATTCACCAAACCCCATCAATATATCGCATTACCTTGTTTACTTGGATTTTAAAAAGAAATGTTAAAATCTACAGGTATTCATTTGATATAAACTGGAACTTTCTTTATATATATATATATATATATATATATATATAAGTAGAACCAGTTCAAAGAAAAGAAAATACAATCGCTTGTGTGCCGTTATGAGAAAATGAGGAGACAGTGGTGAAATGTCACTCTGCTAAACCTCAGCAGGGAGACATTAACATTCGGACCTCTGGCATTTTAATGGAGTGGACAGGGAGGGATAATTTGGGACGGACCATATTGTTGTTCATTACTGAGCCTCCCTCTGCGAGACACATGCACACACAAACACAGTCCACTGACCAGCAGGTGTGTGTGGGCATGCATGTGTGTGTGTTCAGGCACCCTTTGACGTCGTGTGTATCGGAGAGAAATGATGGATAGATGTCAATGGCAGGTCTCGTCCTCCCTCTCTGTTTACTGCCTGCGTGTGTGTGTGTGTGTGTGTGTGTGTGTGTGTGTCTACGTGTGTGATAGATAGGTGTGAGTGCAGAGGTCTGAGTCTATTTGTCCAGACTCCATTAAACACCTGTTCAGTGTCCCAAAGCGTACGGCCCCGTGTCCTCAGGCTGCTGCAATTGTACAGCAGCTGAAGACGCACAATAAAACCATTGACAGAGTGTTGTGTTTATGTTCGATAATATCTTAGGATGAAGTTTCCCATAATAAAAAAACAACAACAAAAGAACAGCCTTATTTTAAGCCTGGTCTACCGGGGAACTAAGTGATTTACTGATTCATGATTGTCGAGTTAGACAGTGTGGAATGTACTAGTGACCTATCTGATGAGTCTGAAACTCGCGACCCTTGCGGATGCGACAAGCTTAACTCGAGCTTTAGGGGGCATTCAGACCAGGCGGCAGCGATGGTGTGGGCATGTAGCTTCAGTTAGACAATTAAGTACGACTGAGGAGTCGGTTTCGCTTCTACTCTTGTACGTTCTGTTTGAGTAATGAATCCATGACCTTGATCGCTAAAACTGTGACATTTGGTTTATGGCAGAGACAAGCTCTTACTACTTTGGAAAGATTCCATGGCGAACATTCATGGCAATCGTTACATCCTCAGGCTCGAGGATTGCAAAGTAGATTTAATGCAAATTTAGGCTATTCACACACTACACATTACAAAGTCATCTACCAGGATTGTAAGCTGGCTTGCATGAGGCACATTGCACTGTGTTGTAGCAGTTGAGCAAGCCTCTGCTTTTTTTTACGGACCATGGATCTTTTGGTTATTTTTTCTTGCTAGAGTCTTATTATGAATGAGGCTGCATTGTTTTAAACCAGTGCTACTTTTGGTGTCTGAGCACCCCCCAAAATCAATACGGTGGAGGTCGGGACGGAACTGGGTCAGTGTTAGCATATGAGCAGACTAGTCAGAGGTGTGCGGTTGTAATTGCTACGGTACCTGCATGAATGTGATTGGATGTTACTTGTCGGCATGGTAGCCAAACAGCTGGTAGATGAACTGGTGTGGTTGTGAAGCATGAAGGAAGCAGCTGATGCCAAACAGGTGATGCAAGTCCGAATTAATGCTATGCTCTATTTTATCCAATCATTCACACATACAGTAGGTGAAAAAAACGCAGGTTTTGAAAGATCTGCCGAGAAAACATCTGCCGCCATCAACCCGCCATTCGCCGCCAATCGTTGTTAATGGTGCGGAGATGACTTTAATAAGCCCAGTGGGTGTCGGCTGAGTCAGTTATCATATGGATAATGTCCTCTGCGTCCACGTCTCTGTCATGGCTGTCAGTGCAATCGAATTAGCATGACTGAAGCACTTAGCATTAACATCAGCCTGGGTGACGGCTCGCCACTCACACTGCTGTGCTTTACATTTATGGAAGTGGTAATGATCGCTCAGCATCCATTATCCCTTTCTCCATCTCCTCCGGAAGTGTCCTCCTGTCTCTCTTCTCTTTGTCCACCTGTCCCTTCCCTCCTACTTTCGTTCTCCATCTCTTTGTTTTCAGTTTACTATTATACCTGTCCTCGCCCTGCCTCTGTCCATTTTAATTACGTCTGATGATTGATGGTGTGTAGCTCTGCCATTATATTGTGATTACAGGAACTGCAGTTGTCAGTGTCACACACATATTCTCTCTCTCTCTCTCTCTCTCTCTCTCGCTCACACACACACACACACAGACGGATTCCTAATGAAGTGTCAGCAGTCTTGCGGCAAGCCTCAATGGAACAATTGAAAAGCACACACACACACACACACACACACACACACACACACGGCCTCATGTCAACAGGCTCTCCTCTTCCAGCTAATAACGTGTCACTAGTGCTGACACTGCACTATCTACTTAACCACTGCTTGAGAGGGACAGTGTGTGTGTGTGTGTGTGTGCAAGACAGAGAGGAAAAAAGAGAAAGGAGAGTGACACTGATATAGTTTGAGTGTGAGAGAGAGAGAGATTTAACAGGAGTGGGCAGAGTGAATTAAGTCAGACGTGATCACACAGTAGAGTGGCTTTTATTTTAATCTGAGTGTTAGTGTTTTAGATGTTAGTGAGGAGGTTCAGTAATTCATTCATTCCTTTGCCAGTCTTCCCTTCCCTCAGACACTTATTTAAACGACCCTCTTTGGGAACACATCCGTGTGTCAAGTGACTCAGAAATTTGCTAATTTGTAGCCTGGAAGCAAGAACGAGCTTAATCCTCTCCCCGTAGTTATTGATTACCAATGTAACAGAATGATGTTCCAGATGCACTGGGTTATTTTGAATGGCAGCTGGACAGATGATTCATACATGTGTTACTCTTCTAAACAAGGTGATGACAGATTATGTATAAATGTTGAGGCATAGACTGTATAAGAAATGGACGTAGTCATTGTGACGTCACCCAATGGTTTGTGGGCTGCGGTTATGAAGCCTCGAAGAAGACTTGAAACTAGAGATTGAGACCATAAACTCATGTGTACAATGTTTACTGAGGTAATTAATCAAGAGAGAAGTAGAGTCATTTTCTCATAGACTTCTATTCAATCAGACTTCTTTTTGCAAATGGAAGAGTCAACCCCTGCTGGTCAGTAGAGAGAATGCAGGTTATAAGACACTTCCACATTGGCTTCACTCGGCAGTACTAGAGGTTGCCGCCTGTGTTTAAGTTAAAGTCGGGGATGGAACTAAAACGCTTAAACCTCCTGCACCTTACTCCTGCATCAACACTATACACTATGTCCTTACAACCTGGTTACGCAATAATTATGTTTAAATGCAAGGCTTATGCAGGCTATGCCATACCTTTCAGACAGAAAAACAACTTTTCCATATAAATGTACGACTTTAAAGATACATGTCAGAATCAACAACAAAACTGAACAGCGGAGAAATTCATGAACTCATGTATTTCAAAAAAGCACAATCCGACTGATTTTGGTGATATTTTTTGACATGAATTTGCAGTTCAAAGCCTCATATTTTGCTTCATGTGTCACTGGGAATCAGCTCTTCACACAAAAATATCTGTGAAACCAAACTTGTTTGGTGTTCAGGGGAAAGGAGCTGAGCTGATTATCTGTGCTTGTTAAAAAAAACTGACTGTCCCTGTGTGAAAAGTTACAGCCAAATTAAAATAGCCTCACCAAACAAATAATATACCACTGTCTAGTTGAGGCTCCTGCCTTTGAATTGAGATTTTCTTTTTTTTTTGTGGTGTCTCTGTGTCTGTGTTTGCGCCACATCAAAGTCATCATTAGCAGAGAATATTGAGTCACACAGGTATATGTGTGCACACACATGCAAATGCAAGAACCCCAGCGCTGTCATCATTAGCTAGGTAAAACACAAACGCACACACACACTCATGCCGTGTCTTTGAGGTGTTTTCTATGTGGCTTCTGGCAGATGGTCTAAATTATACAGCGAAGGAGAAACGGAAAGTCACTATGAGGTAGTGAGCTCTTCTCTTCTTTAAGTGTCACTTTCCTCGCTGTGTTTCGGCCGTCTATCCATCTGTTTTTTTCCACCTGCTTTATTGTCACAGACATTTATCGTCCACGCTACAGCACTGTAGGAAACATGCAGTGTACACAGCCTCAGAAGTAAGAGATCAGCGACACACTACAGGCAGACATTGTCGGCAGGCTGGTCAGAATGCAAAATTGTGGTTTAACGGAGATGAATTGGAGCAAAGGCTCATGAGTTTACTTTTGTTTTTCTCAGTTTGACTTTGTGTCTGTGTGGGTTTGCAGGTGAGATGCCACTGTGGCATTGGTGGGTTGTTTCCTTCCTACAACAATCTGCCTATAGATGTGTACGAGGCCGTGTCCTGTGGTGTGGCGCTGTGTCAAAATCTTTTTATCAACATTAATAATTAAGTTGATATTATGCTGACCTGGTGAATATTCTTAAGACAAATAATAATAATAATAAGTCTTTCTGTTCATTATGTTTTGTTTGCGTGGCACGTTTCACTGCTCTGATTGGAAGAAAAGATTACCCAATTTGATTTTTACTACGATGACTTTTTACGATGCACTATACTATAACGTTTTTATGACTTCTTTTATGACTTTTTTTATTCTATACTATGACTACGACAGGAGTTTGGTGCGAGTATCTTACCACAGCATCCTACATCGGACACACCGCAAGCCTGAAGTGAGCTCTGAGGCAGACTGGCGAGCAGACTTCCTGCCCCCAGGTAGCACTGAAGACTGGCCGACCATCTTTATGCTCTACTGACGGCAGCCGGTGGCTTGCCCCGACCATGCAGGGCTCAAGAGAGCGACTGAGTCTCCCATTAGCAGTAATGAAATAACACTGTATACATTACAAAAGAAAATGTTGCCTATTGCTTTGCAAGTTGCGGATATTTTAATTCATACATGCAACAAGTCACAACAAAAGTTTAAGCTGTTGCAAGTAACTCCACAAATGATCCTTTTAACATTGTTAAGCTGTCTATGTTCACAAATTCATATTCAAATGCTAATATATTGCATCCTGTGTACTGTATGGTAACTATAGCCACACCCAAATCTCACCTGCACCTGAGTTTGGGAATTAGTCCGTTGATGGATTTAAACAAATTTACAACGTGTACCCAACCTAAATGAATTGGTTGTCTGCCAGTGATTACCAAAAAGACATACATGTAAAGTGACAGGCGCACATTATGAAACAATTTCAGTTTTACACACGCGGTTAACATACATGGTTAGGTTTAGGCAACAAAACAACGTGGTTAGGTTTAGGCAACACAACTACCATAAGTATGTTACGTACATGAAGGAAAATGTCGTGTTTCACATGGAACCCGAACAGTTGTCTCCTGGGTGAGAGTCCTGTGTTTGTTTGGCCCACCCATCAACATTACCTCCTCTTTAGGAAGACGTTGTCACTCTTTAAACTCAGGCTGGTCTCATCGAGCATTTGTATCTAATCTTACAAAAAGAAAATGCGCCATAATTCATATGTATACCATGAAATCATTTCTTATGTTATCCACGTAATCATGAACAAGTAGTATTAGAACTGCAAAAACCCACAAGAAGCAGGCAGGAGGGGCAGTGGATGGGTCCAACAAACAGCGATGTGTAAGGGGGGGCTCAACAGGCCCACAGTATAAAAACAGTCCGCAGGCCGCTAGCAGGTTAATCCGTCTCTGCCATCTAGGTATTGTACAGTTCATTGAGCAAAACAATATCTACTTTGTTTGAAGCAGAACAAATGATTATTCCTTAATTTATTAAAGACGTCAGTTACTATAAAGTAATAGATCTGTGCACATTTTCACGTCAGTCATTTTACCATCAGTCTTTTGTGGCGGCTCACTTCACAAGAATATGGATTCCACATCCAGTGTAGGCGAGAAGCAAATATTCAAGGTGCACAGGGAAAAGAGGATCAAGGCCGAATATCATTTTCAAACAAAGGAGACAATTCCCATCATCTACTTCACTTCATTCATCATCTTTCAGCTCAGTCTCTCTTCAACATTCAACATTCAGAATGTCAAGTGTGCTGCTAAAATACACCTTTTAATTCTCACTGAAAGTCATTTCAAAACAGTTTTAATGTTAAAATTTAATTTAATAAAAAACTAGTTTATTTCCCACTGAGATTAGCTACAAATTCTGTAACTACAAATGGGCGAGCAAGGAAGATTAACTGTTGAGGGAAACAAACAGCATGCACAATTTGCAATTAACTCTGTTCTGCATTCATCTGGAAGGGAACAAGAAAAAAAAACATCACTGCTTAGTGTAGAAAGTAAGTCCTGTAATAACTGAAGGTATAGATGTGAATGTCCTATGCAACTCTAACCAGCATTACCTGCTGGTTTGCTTGTTTCCTAATGTAAAGTTGCAATACATGGTTTCTTGCATTGTTTTCTTGTAAAATACATGATGCAGTACAAACTCGACAAACACAGGAAGCACATGCAGAGTGCACTGAAGAGATCAGCAGCAAAACCTCTGAGTGTCTTGAATGAAGCAATGTGGCATAGTACTGCTGATGAATTCAACATGTTATCGGTAAGGGGGAAGAATGTTTTTTGTTTTTTTTAAAGTTGTTTGAATTTCTTTTTTCTAATGCTGAACTTTGGACTTTGCTGTCAGAGCAGCTGGTTGGTGAAAAAACATCCAGCCGTCGATTCAAACTAAACCAAAACATTTTCAATTTATTTTATTCTTTTATTACATTATCACCTTTATTTCTGCAGGACGTCTTCACATGCTTAATCTGCAGACAAAGGCACAGCTGCCCATGGATGAATGGACACACAAAGTTGTAGGACTCATACAACCACACATGCACACATCTGCACAGTGCTTTTAGATATGACCCTGAGAGGATATAAGAATGCACATAATTACTAGAAATGAAAATGCCAGATTGCGCGTAGCAGGAGAACCGAGCGACGGGATTCGCCGATTGGGATGGTCACGTGACCACCCCTGGGCGTCAACGAATAGACAGTCGGCCCGACTTAAATGAACAGATGATCTGGCGTCACCTTCCCAGCTTCCATGCTGCACATTTCTCCGGTCGCCAAGCTGAAGTAATTAATTCTGCACTCCTCAAGGCTTTTCGAATGCATGAAGGAATGTGATCAACAGCTTGGAATTGCAAAAAGCCCCGATACCTGAGCCCTCATGGCTGTGATGTTTTTTATACACACGTTCTAGAGAAAAGTCACTTGAATCAATTTGTGTCAGTTAGTGAGGTGTTGCTCTTTTTTTTTCTTTTTTCGTTCAGACACAATTGCTACAGGCTACTGTTGTTCTTTGGAGTTATTTATTTCAAAGAAAGTGCTCTTTTGTGGGTTTGTTTAGTCATTTTCTCTTTAGGCCATTTATTAGCGATCATAAAATATAATCCATCAGGTCACACATAACTCATTTGCTACTAGGTTATAATAGTGTCACGTTGAAGTAGAGCTAGCCAAATATTGAAATGTGTAATCATCATGACAGTCTTGTAGGCTACACAATGTGGCTGACATTGTTGAAACTTACCCAGCAGTTTAATAATGATGTGGACTTTGAATTAACGTGCAAACACAGGTGTCACACAGAAGCTAGGTTAAAATATTCTAACTTGCAGGAATACTTTAAAATAATCATAGGCTAGTACTTCAGGACCTTCAGGCAGTGATACTGTGTGTTTGTGTGTGTGTTGACAATATGCAAGCTGGGAACAGTAGGCCTAAATCCCCAAATTAATGGCGTTTAGTTGACAGGCCGAAAACACAGAACTAACACATGCTGTTTTGGTTTTTCTGTATTTGCATTTGCTGTGCACACGTGTTGGAAAATGCAGTGCACTAAGACTACAAAAGGTTGAGGAATGATTCTCACTCTCATTGGTCACCATCTTGGCTTCATGGCCGAATGGGAGGGGCCACCAAACTTGTGAAAATGGCGGCTAACTTGCTAGTTAACAGCGGCATAAACAACGTTCATTCTTATGTATCAAGGGCAGCTATTTGTAATTTTGCGAACACAGTTTTTTGTACGGGCACAACAGCTAATTAGACACTTTTAACATTTAACACATTTGACACATTAATGCAAATAAGTACACAGTGAAGGCTGCTACATGGACATGTACTAAAGGAGGTATCCAAATTGAGTCTGGTGAAAATGTTCACCTAAACCTCTAATTAGGTTTCAACCTGAAAAGCAGGATGGGAAATTAAGGAGAAGAAAGTAACGCTATTGAATGTTTTTCCTCCTCTATCTCAGCAATTCAGTGTGGGACCTTTTAGTTTCTGACAGAAATGATAACCAACATCATTATGTATTCTTCTTTTTTGTCTGTCTCACTGCTGTTCTTTTCCTTTGCATTGCTATATTTCCAACTCTTTCCCTGTTCCTTCTCTATGCAGTAATTAATTTGAAAATTTGCAATGAGGCTTTACAGAGACCAGACTAAAAACAACTAAATTAAAAACTCTACTTTAAAACAGATGGGAAGTATCTCTTAATCAGGTTTCACTGTATTTCCTGCACTGTCATCCCGTTTCTCTCACTTTTCAGTTGGTTTGTCCAAATATACGACACAAGAAGGTCACCCATTCAATTCATTCTGAATACTAACAAAAAAGCTTTTTGAAATTTTAACCAAGACACTGCTCTTTCCATGTTTCTGTTTTAGTTGCCACAAAGCATAATTGACATATACCACTCAAAATATATACTATCTTGAATGTCTTCAAAGGATGAAAATTCTGTGCAACCTTTAACCTTTTAACCTCTAAGCCTATTTTGATGCATCTGCTCGAAAATTTCATACCCATACTCAAAGGGGCTTATCTCACTAACTACAAGGTCTATTTGAATAATTTCAATATAATTATAACACTAACACTTGTGATAGTTTGTTAATATGTGTACATATCAGTGTATATGTTACTGGTAAATGCTGAATGAATATAACACACAGCTCGAATTGAAAATGTTCAGGTTCGCCTGGAAAGAAAAGCACTTTTGTCTTTGAAATAATGCAGCAGTAAGCCTAAAACTCTCCACAATCATAGCACAACATGTCAGCAGTCCTTTCTATAAAAAGAATTGGCTTTGATAAAGTGAAGGAGGCCAAATTGATAGAGGTTGGAGTACAGAGAGTTCATGCCAGCTGAACCAGGTTTCCAGCTGTTCTATTCTAATTTGATATACTATATAACTATATATTTCACTTGTTTCATCACTAATAAGGTTTGATCTATCTAATATAGTAGTTTGGCATCATTTTGAACCATATTTGACCTCTCAGGGGCCTGATTTATGTGTTTTATGTGATTTTTTCGTTGCTCCCTGTGTGTGTATTGGCAGGTTTCGAAGCCTATGATTGGTCGATTTGCACATGTGATGCATTTGTAGAATGTGGAAATGAAAGTAGAATGCAGTGGGCCGGTCAGTCAGGTGATTGACAGACTTTTTAGCCACTAAAACTCCAAAAGAGTTGCGCAACAGACCGAGTGTCGAAATGATTTGCTGAAAAGTAAAAAGAGGACTTCCTATGCATAAATGCCTCGTATGCTCTATTTTACTCTCAAAAGAAAGAGAGGGACCGGGCGCATATGTAGCGAAAGGATTTAAGTGGATTTACAGAGTTTTTCACCCAGCAGACCAGCTCAAGGTACGGTGCGTTTCAAATTTGTTGCTCTGTGGTCTCTTTTTTTGTGATGATATCTGCATTCAGAGTGCGTAGCTCGCTGTAGCTCGCCGATAAATACGTGGTATTGTGCTAGAACTTGGTAGTTTATATATTACTTTGTGTATAATTGTGTTTTGAGTGAGTAAAATGAATTGTTTATTTTTTCTCAGAATCTTGTCGTTAAGTAGGTATATAGCATGTGGGTAAAATTCATTATATTCGTTTCGGAAAAGTGATTTATATGACGCTCTTCTTCGCAAAACACTCTCGCGGGATTAATAGGTTAATGATACAGAATATTTCTTAATGGCTGGCAGAAATGTATCCCAGAGGGCAGAACCACTCGATAATGGGTCGGAGTAACACAGAGTCATTTAGTGCTTGGTGATGCAAAGTGCAGCAGTCTCATTGGGACAATTGAAGGACACATGTACTGTACACTCAAACCACTGAGTTACAACCAAACCAGACTAAAACTTTGACCCCTACCACAGCCATGTGTTACAACCCCAATAATTAATGTCTGGTGACATTTTAAAAACTGAAACTTCTTGGGTAGGGTTAGATATACAGTGACAAAACAGAAGATGACATCCTCCTAAAAAAAGTCCATAAAACTTCCCGAAATAAATATGTTTTTAACTAGACCCAAAAAAGCAATGCTAAATTTGACAGTGTCTGAGTGGACCAATCCAAAGGTTCAGATCCAAAGTTACTGCTGTCAAAGGTTTTAACTAGGTTTTCAGTGTTGGTCCATCTCTTTACTTGTTCTTTAAATGTCAATCACCGGCACAATGAATGATTTGTATCTCATGTGGTGAAGCCTGACCGGAGTGGCTTCTGAAGTGGTAGGAGGCAGACACGAGAGACTTTGTTCCAATAACAAAAGGTGTTTTATTTACAAAAAGTGCACTGCTACACGTGTAACCAAACATATATCAAACAAAACAAACGGTTAACTTGGCGGAACTGAATAAACTTAACTCATCATAAACTAACATAATCACGTGCACACAGCTACACACTGATCTTCTCTTTTTTTTCCCTGTTCAGTCACAGTCATCTCCTTTATATAGAGCCTCCTATCAGCAGGATCTAATTCAGTGCAGGTGACACCAATTACCTACACATACTCTACTCCCCCCCCCATACTTGGTCTGACCCAATGACATCACGGACATCATCCAGTGTATAAATAGAGGCAATGGTTGGGTGCCTTCCCCTTTAGCCTCTGGAACACATGGTGGGTATGATAAACAAACAATTGACAAGCATGGTTAGATTTATGGATGAATGTAATATGGGGACAAATGGTGTGTTCTCACCCACTTTGTCACATCTCAATTTTACGAAAATAAATGGAACAAATGTCATCTATCAGTGGCTGTCTTGGCCCACTGCAACCTCACCGAATGTTGCAGGTTTAACCATGTGTCATTTTGCACACATCACTTACAGAGGCCTATAGCATTTAGCAGAGTTTTATACTTAAATATAACCTCCTCTTTCAAATGACTAAAAGCTGCTAACCGATACCTCATTGTCCTCATTGTCTGGATCAAAGGCTCTCTCTTCAATTTAGGACAGAGGTTTTGTTTCAATGGTTCTGCAGTATGTCAGATCAGAGCCTCGTTGGCACAGGCAGGCTCCACACGGATGTCTGTTATCTGCTGTTGTATTTTCTCTGTAGCTTAATGAACTGTGGCTCCATAGTTTCAGCACAATTGTTTTAAATATGCCGATGACATGGGCCTGCCGCAAAACGATAATACATGTGATTGAACTTAGTCATATGGAACTTGCAATGGCCCTACAGAAAACGTACAAAGGTGATTATGAATACATTTCCATAGGAAACCAAATAGCCTGTTATCTGGAATGCCAAATGTAGCAATTACACCTGCTGTTTGAGAAATACTAGTTGCTCTTTCCCAGGAAGACATAACTCTCTTTACCAAGATTTCCTACAATACATTAAAAGTGATTTCAAACGAATGACTTCTGATAATTCAAAATGAAATTGTGTTACTCTAGCTCTCACATGTAGCATTGTATACATATTCATGTGGGGTGGTAGAACAACAATTGCTCTTGAAGGATACTAGCCTTTCGGTAGAACAACAAGACTATAACCATAAAGAATCATCTGATTATACACTTCTAGTGGTTGTGCTAGTGCGATATTGCTGTGAGGCTGTACTTAAGCACAGTGGTGTTTTGAGCCTAATGTCAGGCACACAATGCCAATGCAGGTATGTTTCCAATATTCACCGTTAGTTAGGTATGATAGCATAACAATTGCCTAATAGCACTTTATGCAATGTCTAGCTGAGGCTGATGGGAATGTCATTAGTTTTGCCAATATTTGAACATAAACTAAAAGTATGGGACGCAATGTGAACTGATGAGGAAAAGTGAAAGTATCACAAAAGATAATGCAATTCATCAATGAATGTCTGAAACAAATTCCATGGCAATCCATTCAATAGTTGTAGAGAAATTTCCTTGACAACCACAAATCATGGCACCATAGAGGAGGAGTCAGCGGATTGCCAATATTTCACAGGATAAGTGAACTTATTACATTTCAATAGGATTTATCCGCCAAGGACCATGAATGTACCAAATTTCAGGACAATCCATACAATAGATTTAGAGATAATTACAACCACAGTGGTGGACCGTCCAACAGACTGACATTGAGCCGTTAGCATTAGCAAGCTGCTAGTTTAGCATGAAAAGCAATTGGAAGAAACCTGCATGTGAAATCCAGTCAAGTTCCCTCAAAAAAGTTCTTCATTATGCATATATACAAGCACACAGCCTGACACACAGGCTGAATATCCAAGCAGGTATTTTTTCTGAGTAAAGGGAGCACATTTTGAGGGGAAGTCACAGGTTTTACTTTTAAACCAAGACCATATTCACACTGCAAATGTGTTCTACCTTACTAAAACTATTTCCCCATTATTTTGTCCTTCTTGTCCTTGTGTATCAAAATCACTTTTGGGCAAATGGAAAGCAGCTTGCTGCTGCGGTTGACTGACTGACATCAGGCAACGCTAACTGTTCTGACGTGTTGTTTTCTTTAAAGTGCTCTTTCATACGGCCGCAATATGCGCCAGGCACCCTGAGTTCAGCGGTACATGAGCCCTGGCGCCGCATGAGGACAAACCACAAGAGTTTATTCCCCTGATGCAAAGCTGCTACACTTCTGTCTGGATGAACTCCCTGACCCCGGGTGTCTGATACTGTAATAAAGCCAGATGAAGAGATGCCCAGAGAGGCAGAGGGAGTCAATGAGAGAGATGGAGGGCAGGGGAAGAGGGAGGGAGGAAGGAAGAGCTCAAGGAGGAAGGACAGGGGAGGGAAGGAGGGACGCAACTGAAGCGTGGTCTGTGCCTCGCTAGTGATTTCTCCATCTTCTTGTCTCTCCAGCTGCCTTTCTCACTTCTCTCCATGGTGAAGGGCAGAGAGGGGACAGGGCTGCTATCCTTAACCCAGGTCAGGGCCCCTCAGCCTGGGGCAGCATCCCACTAATCCCCCCCCCCCCTCCTCTACATATTGGCAGAGAGCAGGTTTCCATCCAACCGTCAGGCACACTTGAAGTGACGCTGCAAGGACATGTACTTACACTCTAATACGCAGGAAACACTTTACAATATACAGCAATGATAAAGATGCACCGCAGTCGTTCTGAGAGGCTACTGTGGTCATATGTCAGCACATCTCCATCTGAATTTTTTTTTTTTTTCAATATCTGCAGTATTTATTTTTCAAATTATGGTTTAGGTGGTGGATGGGTTTATGTAGGAACTACCAATTCATTGCATCATATTAACAAAAATGTTCTTGTATGAAGGCCCCAACAGACCGCATGGTGCGGTATCAGACTCTTGCTGAGAAATACAGCGCAGACTGAGTCAGTATATCACTGTGTAAATTAGCACGGGGGGCTAGATTGGAGAGAATACACTTAGTTCAGAGGAACTTTAAATCAGACAGAACAGCAACAATTAGTAAGGGAAATGATTTCACTTTTTATTTGGCATCTTTACTGGATTTTCACTGGGTTTTATTCATCTTGATGGCTGCTCTACTATTGTGCCATTTGTCTATTTATTTTCCTCTGTCTGACTGGGATTTCCTTTATCATAGAAGGAGCGCACGACAGAGTGTCTTTTTGTTGTTATCTAACGGAGGGACGGTATAGTGGTGCACCGGTAAGCGCTGTCGCCTCACAGCCAAATCAAAATTTTCGGATCATAAAATCAGATTACCATACCGGATCGGTTGAGAACCGGGTTACCAACTAGAGTGAAACCGATGATCCGCTGAGGTGACGCCTAACGGGAGCGGACAAAACAATGTGTTCTTGGGCCCCATCAAGTACAATGCAGGCACTGCACTAAAGACGGCAGCTTCATTATATTTTCCACAAAGACCCAACATCAACCAAATGACCTGTTTCATGTTCTCTGTCTCATGTGGTCACTTTGTGGTAATTTGATAAAACCCAACTTTATTAAGAACTAAGCACCATATGAGGACAATACATACTTAATACTAGATTTGGACAAACGATCCCTTTATGGCAAAAGGTTAGTCAAAAATGTAGCAGTTGATATAGCACTTAAGTGGTGCACTTAAGAGGTCTGGGGCTCTGGGGCAGTTGCACTTGTTGCTCGCTTGGTGATCCACCCTTGACAACCACAATCTTTACCTAAAGTTCATTGTTTTTAATCATGCAATAGAACAGATCCGTGCACAGCAGTATGGGTCAGACACTGATGGACAACTCACAGCTGCTGCTCTTCTGCTGCTGAGACAAGGTCTAACTCCAATTGCTTTCCCCCCCCTTCTTTCTTTCCAGCTGGTACGGTAGTCATTCCCATAGCTGTTGGTAAATCTATCCAAAGCAACACACCTGAAATGAACATTCATCTCTCCTGTTGTTGATGTTGAGGCTGGTTTAGACAAAGCTGGAGCAAATTCATGAGAGAAGTGAGGATAGCCTTCTCGCTTTAATGGATTATGTGTTTACTCAACAGCAGCACGCACAGTCCTTTACGCAGAGATACACATTAGAAACAGCATGATCATTTAATTAGAAGCTCTTATTAATGGTTGAAAAAATAAGTTCAAAGTACACCATTAGTTTCTAGATACCAGTAGTCACAAAGGCCAACTCAATTTGTTGGTCCACTTATCGATGGAGTTGTCCAAACCTTCACTTTTTCATTATCCATTAATCCGTGCATTCCCAAACGTTCATCGGTCAGTCGCCATTGTCCCTCCACCCAGAACAAAGTCATCCGGATACTGGATCAGTCATCCATCCATCAGTTAGCCGGGCAATTAGCCACCCATCCAGCCAGTCAGCGTGCGGCGAGTCTGGTTGAAGCAACCAGTCGGGTCAGGTCATGTGAGTAATGAAGAGGAAGAGACAGATTCACAGCAAACCGCGGAGTCACGACCCACATATCATCCCTCTCTGACTCACTTTATGGCTCCTCTCATCTGTCTGTCTCCACTCACCTGTCTCTCCTCTCTCTCAGCCCCCACCGTTTAAACTCTCGACTCTTCTTTTCACAGAAAGTGACCTCCGGCATTTCCTGGAATTAAAGTGACTGCGGATGACTGTGGTTTCTATTCTTCTCTCTTTGTCTGGTGTTCACAGTTTTCGGGACAGCAGTCCTGTGAAACCACGGGTTCAAAACTCCAGAGCGACTATGAGCACGTCTATGAGACTATGTGGTGAGTAAATATACTTTTCTAAGTCTTGCAATCCAGTGTTACTTGTGGAAATCATAATTATTGTAGCTTACTGTGGAAATGTAGTCTCATACTGTCATATTTCATAAAAACAAATGTAGGGCGAGATGGTGGTTAGGACTACACCCCAAGTTTTTTTGGGTCAAATCAGATTAAATACCCTCACCTGATTTGAAAATGTAACCTCTGAAGCAAAGCTGAATTTGATGACATTGTATTCAGGTGATTTGGATGGAGAACGGTTCAACTACAGGTCTAAGGGTTCCTATGCAGGAGGCACATCAGTTCCTATGCTGCCACCAAAGAAAGGCAAACAGGTTTACTTTGTGTTTTGAGCTCATTTAGGATGAGAAGGTAAATATACCATATCTGTTTATACAGAACTATGCTTTGAGTGTCATAAAATACCATTTTAAGAATGGGCACATACTAAATGGAAGGGTCAAGTTCTACTGAGCAAACTTCACTTTTAACTTTCTTTTTTTATAGATTTCAAACTAACAAATTAACAAGTTGTGAGATCAAAGTGTATTGCTAACAGTAAAGACTAGCATTAGCATTAAGTTGTGCTGTTAAAGATGAAGATGTTGTACATGGTAACATGGTGTAACAATCGTTCACAGCACTGTTAACTTCACATCCTGACTAAAACCACGGGACACTTCATATGTGTGTTGGTTTTGAAGGCAGGATGAGTTTAAGCATCAGTCAAAAAGTGACATTGACATCACGAGGTATTCCAGTTTCATTCCAGAGGATATGCTTTGGTAATCCGTAAAAAATGTTTTTTTTTACTGCAATGCATTTCAGCTAATGTTGGCCAGGTTAGCCTTTGGATCTATTGAGCTAACTTAGTCAAGTATTTCTTTCTTAAGTAACACACAAGAAACATGACACTATTATTGTAATGCTGCAGGAAGTCCTGAGGGGAAAAAGTAATAAAAAAGAAAAGACGCTAAAGGCCCAGGCCAGAAAACTGGTTCTGAAAAGTGAAGCCAGCATGATGTTCACAGTGTGTTTTCACTTCATGAAAGTTCATTGTTACCCTTTTGGTTGCCTTATTCAGCGTTCAGTTTTACTCAAGGTTTCAAATCCGTGACTACATCCACTTCTTCTAAACTCTATGGTAAGGCCATACTTTCCTCTTATTGACTCACAGACCTGGGGTCATAAGGTCTGGACCCTCTCTGTCACTCTCCAAGTGTTACCAAGATACAGGACATGCTACGGAGCCAGACTAGCATACAGTACAGTAATGTATAACAGTTTGAATATGAAGCACTTAAGCATTAAAACAAATCATAATAATAATAAAGCGTGGGCCCTTGTGTTTCCAGTAAGGGTCCTCATGGTCCCTTGTGTGTTCAGTATTGCAGGCTGGTAAGAATGAGTGGGCAGAATGGCGGCGGTGCTAATAAAGAAGACCCTTGACTGGGGAAGGTGCCTTGCCAATGTACAGTCGAGGTTTCTGTATACATTGAAACAACACCGAAAAGGTCAGGCCACGGTTATACAACCACAACACTTACCAGTGAACAAGCCCGTCCAACCGGGCTCTAAAGCTACTGCCTGTGTAACAGCAGAAACGCCACAGTCCTGAAGAAACATCTTTGCTTCCAGTTTTCATGCACCCAACCATCCATCATGAATAGCCCATCAGATCTCTGCGCAGTTTATTTTATACTGCATGAGTACAGTCTTTCATGCATTATTTAAATACTCCATACAGCATCTTCATCCGATCTTACACACACGCTGCAGTTCCTTTGCTTCCATACATTTATATTCATATAATGCAGGCGATTGACTTCTTTTTTCTTGGTGAAGAAGGATCCAAGCCTGAAGTTGAAGCTCTCAATTTAGCAGTCAGAGTACGTTCTAACCCTCAGCTAAAAAAAGTCCCCCTCTTATGGACTCTGCTCTGGCAGTAAGAACACTTTATCCAGAATCCCAAATATATGCAGCATAATAATATATTATTATTAAATATATAATATATAAATTATCTCTCATATCAAGTCAAATAAGGATTAAAAAATAAAATACATAACAGAAAGCTTTTTAAAAAATGTGTAAAATAAATTACCTAATTTAAAAAAAATGAACTGAACTGAATTGTCCTGCAGCTTTAAATTCAGATAATTCAGGTGTGAAGTGATGTCACCCAAAAAAGCCACAATATTATTTTCTCATCTTCTAAAAAGAGACATTTGTGTTCAGGGACTTTATCTGTGGTTATTGAAACCACTTGTTTCAGCTCTATGTCCTCTCTGTTAACATCGTTGTTGCACACATTCATGTTAGGGTTCTGATCATACTGAGCTCTTAGATCGTTTCTTTTTCTTTGTCTTCATTACGGATGTGAGTGGGTACGTTTGCTCAAAAGAGTTGTGCTTTGTCTCGTAGTGGCGCTTCACATTACCGCTTTTAATAATCGCTGCGGTCTCTGAACATATGAGACACACTGGTTTTGAACTGTCTGTGGGAAGAATGAACATTTAAGTGTCTGTCCATTCTTGGTTAAAGGCTCTGGTCTCATTGTCCACTTTTCTCTTTTTGGAGAACGGCATACGAAATAACTTCTCTAACTCGAGTTCTCTCCGACTGTTGGGTCTCTCTCCCCGCCTCTGCCGTGTGTGTGTCAATCTCACTCGTGTTGAGGGCGACGCTTATCGGAATACACTTATTTGATTGGCTGAGTAGCATCTCGTGATGTGATTTACAACGCAAGTAATTGGTCGGTGTGTTTCATGGACCGCTGCACAAATACCATAAAGGCAAGAAAAGTTGCGCCGATTAAAATAGAGGCGCTCCGTTAGAATCTAATAATTCTCTAATAAATCTATTAGTTTTAGGTCCAGGATCCAGATACAACGGCGTCACGTGGGTTGCCCTAGACTATTCAAGTCAATTTTAAATTATACAGCCCAATTTAACAATTCACAAAAAGCTTTACAGCTTCCACACAATGTACGGTCTTCTTCTGTATTTTGTAGAGTGGCAGCAACTGTTTTGTGCTAAGAGTGTGAGTCTGAGGACGAAATGGCAAAAGGACCTGGACTCTGAGCTCAAACGAGAGGTTTGCCAGCATGGGACAGATTTATAACAAAAAAATGTATAGATATTATCCAGTCAGACTTAAAAAGCTTGGTCTAATTCAAAGTGACGATCACTGGGAATTTCTACACATCATGTGCTGGTCTTCCCATTTCTGGACCTGGGGAGTGGTTTGATCAGCCCCTGCGTATCACACCACATTTTTGCCTTCTTGGAGACAAATATATTCTACCAGCTTTTTCAAGCTTCATGAATGTAGCCAGGATTATATCAAGAAGCTCAAGCACACCTTGTTATCATGTTGTTATGTTGTTTGCTTTCAGCATGTGTTTCTGTCTGTCTTTGTGTACTGTTTGTTGTTACCTGCAGACTAGCACGTGGATAACATTATGTACAGTAACATTGCGGGATGTTTGAGAATAAAACAGATTTTAAAAATGCTCACGACAAAACACGATTCACAGAATTTCCTCGGGGGCCTTAACAACCTGTGGACCTTGATTCCCATATGAGGTGGTTTGGGCGGCCAACAAGGACGACATGGACACTTGCTCTGCCTTGCTTAGTCTACTGCCAGAATCCCGATGACTCCCAAGAAGAATCGGCATTACAGCAAGTTCAGCTAAACATAATGTGTCTGCTTCCAAGTGACGGCGCCCTATTGGGGATGTAGTAATTATAACAGTAGCAAAGGAGGAAGTCAAGTAATGTTATTATAAAGCCACAAAGTCCTCGTATTGAGGCTTTAACACAGAAGACCGATGTTTGCTACTACGTGCTGTTTTAGAGGGCATGGACAAACAACGTATTTTGACATTTCATTTGGAGGACTTGTTGGAACCCCGATATGTTCTGGTGCGCCTGTTCAGAGAACCGCTGCCTGTAAAGACCCGCTTCGGATGACAGTTTTGACTCGTAATTCAACACTGCAAGTCTTTGGGTCCCCAACAATACACGAGTAAATTGTATGGTAGACCGAATGGACTGCTCTAGAGACATCTGAAGGACACATAGACATACAGACAAGAGATGCCTTGCTTTATAGTTAGATTGAAATCAAAATGCCACCCCCCTGTAAAAGAAAAAAATAAGGATTTAATAATCCTGCAACTGAGACCAATTTTGGATAATGTTTTCTTAAAAAGTTGTGTTGGCAAGATTTAGCAAAACCAAAGGCTTTCTCCCTCATTTCAGAGAAAGTGCTTATACATTTCTGTAAGACGGGACTCAGAAATAATCATGCAAAACAGATAGATCTGGCAGATTCTAGAGGATTGGATGGGTAAACAAATGCAAATAATTATATTATATAAACACATATTCAAAACTGTTCACACTAGCACATAATCCCTCAGAAACTGTTTGTATGTGCTGCAGGGAAGTCACTGTTTGGATGCTTTTGACTCTGAAAGCAAAATAGATTTTTAGATATACTGTATATCCTCCCCGCAAACAGTGTGTGTTTATTTTCACCTGGCTGCAAGTGTGGGCTCTTATTTGGGTATAGTTGGGAGTGTGTGTGTGTGTGTGTGTGTGCGTGTGTGTGTGGTTTAACCAGTGCTGTGGGGACATAAATCTGTCTACACAGTCAAATTGTGGGGACTTGCCTTTCTTATGGGGACAAAATGCATGTCCCCATATCGTACATGATTGTATTTTAGTGTCGACCTTGTTTAAGGTTAGGATAAGGTTAGCATTAGGTTCAGGTTCAGGTAAATGTTAGTATTAGGCTGGTAGCAGTTATGGTTAGGGTTAGTCTACAAGAGATTAATGTAAATCAATCTGATGTCCCCAAAAGTCTTGAAAACACGAGTGTGTGTGTGTGTGTGAGAGAGAGAGAGAGAGAGAGAGAGAGAGAGAGAGAGTCGGTGGACGTATCCTGTTGTTGGTGTTAGTTTATAACTCGCTGTGTGTGTGTGTGTGTGTAAAATAAGTTCGAAGCTTTGCTTATGATCTTAACGTTTTAACATCTTCCTGTTTTTGGGAGAGATCTGAAAAATAGTTCCATCGACAGCGTACAGCAGTGACACGCCAAGAGATAAAACACACATCACAAACACTGACTAAACGCCTAAAAGATGACACAAAATACACATAAACACCAGCAGTGATTCAGCTAAACAAGGACACACACACACACACACACACACACACACACATAAGATGAATGGCCTGCTGACAGATGTGATGCAGAGTTGACTGTGGCACAGACAAGATAGAGAAAGAAGGAAAGATAAAGATGACTAATGGAACTGTAACATAACCAAAATGGTCACCTTTCACAAATCAAAAAGAAAATCAGCCTTGACTTTCAGTTGATGGTCACGCATTCAAGTATATTTAATGGGTTGTAAACACGTTTTTATTATCTTCATATGCCTGTTTGTCATTTCTCAGCCCCGTGCAACGCTTCTGGCGGCGATAAAACATGAAAATGTGAGTGTTTACCCATAAGAGCAGCAATTTTGAAGGAAGTAAACAATATTTTCGACTCAGTCTCAGGGTATAAGAAAGTCTGAAAATCTTTTGCTCCATCATGAGATCTTATTTTCCTTTTGCTTGCACTCAAACTTTTTCACACATTTTGTCTGTAGCAGGTTTATAAAAGGGCTATTTTCACCTTTTGAAAAAGATGGACCGGAAAACATCGTTTGCTTGCTTGTCAACAGACAGACCCCCTGCCCTGAAACCATGATATGAAAAACAAGGAGGAGCAATGAAGTATGAACACGCAATGCAGAGGGGATCTGAAAGCCTGCTGTGCTCCTGATGTTCATACTTTAAAGGGCAGAAAACAGATGCTTATTTATTGAACTGCTCATTCATACACATGTAAGTAAAGCAGACAATGAAGCACATCACAAATTAAAACCTCCAGCACTTTCAGGGCGATTTTTGCTTCCGTCACATCTGAGTCACTGTGGCCTCATTTATTTCACTGCAACGTATAAATCGCATATAATTCCTGCAACTCTATGGAAACAGCACAATCATGACTAGAACTAGAGAGAGCATGTCTCGTGTGCAGAACAGTTATGCCATAAATCATAAATCATAAATATATATATATGAACGCAATTTGAATTTCTTTTAAAATTCTATTACAAACAATGGAATGGAATATACTTATTACATTTGTTTTCAAATGACCAAAAGTATTTCTAATAATGAAACAAAATTGAAGCCCCTCTTGCTATAAATATTGAACTATTTACATCTTTACAACCTCTACTTACAGCCTGTCTTGGGCTAAACACTGTGCCGCTGTGTTTCTTTCATTCTGCAACAACTTGAAATGTCATGTATAAATGAGACACACAGCTACTGTAACCAGGGTAAGGCATTCATTTCAAAGAGTTCTACCAGAAGGTGTGTGTGTGTGTGTGTGTGTGTGTGACATATAATGTTGTGAGGTTTCTGTCTGTATAAAAAATGAGAAAATCCCGGTGAAAATTTGAACAGATTGGCAGACAGCACTACACACCACATGTCTAATTTGACATCACAATAAAATGAATAAATGAAATAATTGCGTAGAAATTGGTCCGTTTCCACAGCTAAAGAGCATCTGTCTGTTTTAAATTTCAAACATACGTACACAAAAGAAATTATAAAATGGTAATAACCGTATCCTTAAAAGGCTTAAAACTGATACAGCAATCTGTAGAAAGTGTCAGAGTATCACTATTGCAAACATATTCAGGATCTTCATATAAAGAAAGGAAAAGACCCATATGCCTTTAGGGGGAATCAGAGACGGAGGACACATGGAGAGAAAGGGATAGGATAACTCTGACTGTGTGCATGCATGCCTGTGTATGTGAGTGCCAGTCAATGTGAACCCTAAAAATGAGTTCAACCGTTGTTTCTTTAACATGCTTTTGCGTCTTTCCCCTCCTTTTTCATTCCACCATTTTAAACTTTATCTTTATGTGCCAAGCATGCGCGCACACACACACACACACACACACACTTACGTTAATGCGCTGCAACATTTTTTGAAGAAGTCAGAGTTCATCTTTCCTGAGTATTAAATCACGACCTTTCCCATTCTACCACTCCTTTTCTTTATAAATTATTTCCTTTTCATTCTCTCCATGCTTTATTGATCAGTCCTATGATTCTTTAATCACTTAAGACCTTTTTTTCTCCTCCCGGAGGTATAAAGCACATTAACCATTTAAACCAGCTGGGAACCATTGAATATCGTGTCAGTTTCTTCCATTATTCATGCGCATGATGTGCCAACATGAATGCAAGTCATATATTGCTTAATATTATGATTAATGGTAGGGTCTTATTTTTTTTGTCTTGTCAATTCTTTCTAACAGTTATAACATTAAGTTCACTTGTGTAGTTGCTGAGACCTGAGAAACTCTACGACATCTATAACAAAGTCCAATGGAGCCAGTTACACACACAGCTAAAGGCTAGGTTATCTAAACCACTTTGTGTTTGGAGCAAGTAGCTTGTGAAGTACATTAGGCTACATCTGTTCATTGAATGTGTCTGCCCCTGTAATATGTGGCGATTTGCAAGGATCAGTTCTTAGGCTGTGTGTAAATGGTGCCCATTATGCACATCATGTGTTGCTCTCATAGCTCTTATTATGCAGATGACACACAATTGTGTCACTTAAAATTGTAATACCTGTATGAAGTTAAATACAAGCAAACACTGCATCTAAAGGATGTCACAACGTTTTTAGAACTCATGAACAAAGCAGACAACATACAATATGCACAATTATTCCAAAACTAATTGGCCCAAAATGTTGCCAGTGAAGAGAAAATATTTCCTTTTTTTCTTTTCTTTGTATAAACTGTGATGTTTGGGGATATTTTTTTGTCACTTTTAGTTTTCTCTTCCAAACTAGTGACCATGTTGCGATGGGATCACACAAGCCGTAACTCCAATTGAGGCAAGGGGTGAAAATATCTTCAAACTCTGCCTTTTATTTTCATCTCAAAGACGCATCTGTACATTTTGTGACAGCATCTTGCACGGTTGCGACGCTGTTGCTACAACCATCTATTGAACTTGTTACTCAGAAACTAACTTGGTGAGTAGTGTTAAAATGGTCGGTAAGAATAATGTCTAAACTATGCCAATAAAATCCAAGTTGTATGAAAAGCTTCTGTTCTCTCTAAATGTCCTTTCTTTTCTTTTCCCTAAAGCATTCTTCAATATCTCCTACCAGTGTGAACAAGAGATGTTGAGAAGGGCATCGACACTTTGTCTCTACCCTTCGTGGCCAGAGGAAAAGAAAACAAGAAAAGGGAAATAAGTGACCCACAACAGCCAGCAGGAGAGGAGGGATGGCAAGACAGAGAGATTCGCTCAAAGCTCACATCCCGCTTTCTCCCCAAATCATCTGTGACAATGTCCTGCTTATCCCATTGTGTGCACTTGTTTATGTGTGTGTGTGTGTATACTACTTGCAAACCCCACTCGATCCCACATTAATTATAGTCAGATTGGTTATTGATCACACACACGCTCTCTATATTGATCTAGCATGTGCAGTCTGGTGGAGGCTCATGAAACGGTTTCTCTGATCCGGAGGCACAGAGAGAGAGAGGGAGGGAAAACCTGGTACATGAGCAAATAACTGTATTCACAGAGGTGTGTTACAAGACACTCACGTGAGACACAGTGTTGATTGTGTGGGGGGGGAACGTTCTGCAGAATTTCACAGCATTTGCTGAAGCAATTTGTACATCAAATACAGAAACTCTTCTTTGCTCAAGAATTTATTTTTAAATACTCTAACTTTGTGAATTTCAACAAAACTACTTAGGTTTGGGAAAAGATCATAAGGTTTAAATCAGGACATCTGTAATGTGAATCAAGCCACATACATCGGTTGAGTAGCTCGGGTGTTTGTTTGACCTCATCACACACCCTTTCCTACTATCTACACGAACTGTGTCCTTCTTTATACTATGCCACCTGACTTCCAGAACACTTGCTCAGTGCATTTATTGCTCTGTCTTGAAATGAAAGCACCAAAAATGCGTTGCGATAACACTTGAAATGTCTTTGACCCGGACCTTTTCAATTCGGCGCCCATGTTGACGGATTAGAGCAGCTACACAGCCCTGCGAGCAGTGCAGCTCTGTCGCGGGTCACCCTCTGCAACGACGCTGTGGGTCGGGAAAGTGTTATCAGCGGTAACGCCCCCATACCCACACACACACACACACACATAGAGAAGCTCAAAAGGCAATGCATAAAGGGAGAGTGAGTTCATTCTCTGGTCAGGTAGACTTTACTCGACTATATCTTTACATAGGCAATAGTTGTTTTCTACAATATTAATGACCTGAATTTCAAATGTTGCACCTTTGAGACTATTTGGTGAGACCATGGCTGACAGCAACTCCAATCCAATACTTACGTAAGGCTGTTTGCGGTTTGCCCGGTTCCATCCTCTCTTGTGTGTAGGCTCATGTTGTGAGTCAAGCTGGATGCTGAGAAAAGCTAATCGTCATTGCCTCTGCGACTCACCGTGACGGCCAGTAGTCATGTTGCACACACACACACACACACACAGCCATGGTGAGAAGACGGCTGGATCTGCGGCGTGTCATTTTCTGTGTGTAGGTGATACCCAGAAGTCTAGCCTTTTATTTTTTATTTTTTTTACTCAACAGCAGCAAAAAGTTGTGTTTCTTTCTGCAGGAAGAAACTGTTCCCTGCAGTTTTCAGTGTTGCTGAGGACAGCACATAGTATTCTTCAACAAATGGAAAAACGAGATTCTGCTGTACAGTGAAGCTGCAAATTATTTAAACTGCTCGTGATATCCTCCAAATCAATGATGCTCTTTCCCCGACATTTTCACCTGTCATCAATCACTAAATAAACACCAGGGGTGTCACTGACAAACAACGGACACGGTTGAATCTGATTGGCCGAGAAAATGGTGGACTGATTGTCTAATCATTTTTGCTTTAGTGTTTTCGCACACTGATCCACCTCTGTTTGAACTTTATGTATCAATAAAAAAACTGAGAACAAAAATACTCGTGCATATCCTGAACAATCGATAGAGACACAGTTTCTCAGCCCGCTTGCTTTTCGTGGTTGTAGAAAGAAGGTTCTGTTGTAATTCCCCCCCATTGCAGCGATCCACAGAGAAAAGGGAAACAACAGGGAAGCAAATGGAAAAGTCAACGAGCGGGAGAGAGACAAACAGCTGCTCTCCTCTTCCAGCTGATTGTAGAGAAACTTTCATGAATTCAAAACATATGTAGTGCTCTGACAGCGCTTCTTTCTCATGCGAGTGCTCTGACTAATAGATGTGTTCTTTGATTTTGAAACAGCCTTGTGCTGTTGCTGTTTAGCCTGAGGCGATCACCAACATGCTGTTCCAATGGTCCTGCAATTTTTTGATAGTTCATCTCAGACTACGTGGGGATTTATTCATTCATGATCGCACCAGAGTTATCCAACAGTAACGGGAAGAGGCTGTATAGTAAACAGCCCATATCATTCTTAAAACTATGGTTTGAATATTTTTGTTATTATGTTCAATGAAATGTTTAAATAACTGTTGTACAATATGTCACATTCATAGCACCCACTACAAGTAGACTATCTGTGCTATTATGTAGACTGCTTATGCGTTTTACATGCATTTATTGTTGGGAGAAATAAAACCATTTAATCATATTTTGACTACTTTTAATGACTGGTGTAGACCAAATATTAAAGACACAAGTTCACAGTATACATCATACTAAATATGTATGTAGGACATATGGGGACAGGATATTTCCAGTAAAATCCATGCTTAAAACATTTCCTATTGAAAATGCATTTATTTCTTATTAAATGCGTCTTTTTGGGCCTTGCGGTGGTCACGCCCTAGAGGACTAATCATTTCTCCACCTCTCTATGCATCACTATCCACGACCAACCATAACTATAACTGACAGTTTTAGTCACAACTGACATGGGACACAATGGACAGTTTCCAAAAATCTTATTTTCTGTGGATGAACCAAACTCGTCAGAGACACAAGTGGGAAACACTTCAATCCAGATTGTGCCTTTTAAAGACTAACAGCCATTTCACTGACAATACAGCCTCGTATATATGTGTGAGTGGGATGAGACGGCAATAAACAGAACAGCTTGATGGCCTTCTAGTCTTGGCAAGGCATCCGTTCATCTACATCTTGTTTCATAAATTCACAGCTTGACTCTGATTTCTGCCTCATTACACTGTGAACAGGGAATGGGCCTGCGTGAGTGTGTGTGTGAGAGGTGTGTGTGTGTGTGACTGAGACATAAGATTACTGTCTCGGTATCCAAGGAGAGATACTCCCAAACAATTGAAGCAGGCACCCATTTACACACACACACACACACACACACACACACACACACACACACTTGGCAGTGAATTGCGTGCACACATCGGAGCAAATGCTCGATAACAAAACACACACTCTGCCTCACACACGCGCTGAGAAACATGACTAATAATCGCAGAGGGGGTCAACATCAGTTCAGCGTTTGCAATAAAGAAACGGAGCCGCTAGTTTTCCTTAAGAGAGCGAGCTGCTTCTCTTAAACACGAGTGGACAGCGGGAGGGAACCGAAGAGACGAGACCTTCGGTTCAAGATTGAGATTGTTAGCCCAGGAAGACTAGATAGCCACACACACACACACACACACACACACACACACACAGATATGTCCCTCGAGCTCAGCCCCACTCCACTATCAGTATTCATCTTGCTCTCACATCTACTGAGGCTCTATATGGTCATTTCCCTACTTTTCTTTTAAGTAATCTGGTCCATAGTACTAATTGGATTATTAAACACAACTCCGCTACAGAAATGGAATCTCATTACTGTCAATTAACATCAGAATCAGAATTCGGATTATTTGGATTTAACCCGTCCAAGGGGGCTCAGAGTAACAATTAATAGCATCGTAGAAACATGCTTCACGCGTCGTACTTGCACTGTTCTCACCCAGCGTTCATAGCTACGACCACCAAAAGAATCAATGTGGCGGCTGAGGAGACCACTGTGAAATGAGAAATCAATGCCAACTTCATTAACGTCACTTAAGTAGTAACTTTTAACCCATACGACGCTCTTTTCCTCAACCTAACCAAGTGTTTGTGTTTTTCTGCTTTTCCCATGTGGTGTATCTGTCTCTGTCATGTCTTGTCCTGTTCCCTTGTTAAACTTCTTCATTCTTTGTCATTTCAGTGTTTCCTGTTTTATTTTTGTGTTCCTCTCCTCTCCTCTCGTTTCAGGTCACTTCATTTCCTGCCTGGACTGGCTGCCCCCGCCCCTGATTAAATCCAATCACCTACACCTCCCCCTTGCTCCCCTGTCTCTGTGCCAGTTCTTCTTAGTACATCTGTCTCTAGCGGTCCAGTGAATTCCTAGTGTTTCATGTTCCTGGTTTTTGTGATCTCTGCCTGTTTTTGCCCAACCTCATCCCTGCCGGATGTGTTTGCCTGTATTAACCTCCTATGCACGACACCTATCTTGCTGTCCTGTTATTCCCTGTGTTTCCATGAGGCGTAACGCTTATTTCCCGTGAAGAAGAAAGTTCATTTGGAAAGACGGTATGCATGTGATGAGTAAAAATCGACACGTGTTGCTGGCTATTGTAGGAAAACGCACAAACACATGTGGAGTAACTGTTTCATAAGCTATCATAGGAAGTTTAGTCTGAGGATATAATGCAGACACAGTGTATGTTTACGCACAAACACACTGTTCTCTGCAGCCAGTGTGTTGAATATAACAAAATGCTCTGAAAAATGAAGTGTATATTTAAAGTTGTGAGAAATTTGAATACCATTACAAATGCAACTCCATGCACATTAATGAGGTGTCAACTAGAGTACCATTCCCTTTAGAACGCGCTAACGCTATCTCCAGTTTCATACCCCCTCCCTCTGCCCTGCATCAGCCTGCTGTTTGGGAGCAGCTGTGCCGCGCTTTTAAATATGTGTAGAGACACCAACCAACACCACACTGTGACTTGTAGAATTCTTTTTAGCTGCAGGACACATATTAATGAACCGAACGATGTCTCTGCGCCTTAATATTATCATCAGTTTGAGAATGGTGTAAAAAAAAACAAAGAAAACTGGTTCCGTTCTGTTGCGCTCCTGTGGGATTTCAGGTCATTTAGGTGGGTGTTGTGAGTTGTTGTGGCTAATATTGTTCAGAGAACCGTAAGGCACGGTATAGTAGGTTCTTTTAGCTGTGGGACAAATGCTCATAAACAAGAGGAACTGCTTTATTGCGTTCAGTGTTGATGGGTCGGGTTGGGAGGTGCCCTGAGCAAGGTCTCTTTCAGTGCATTTCAAGGTGCTTTCTGACACAGTTTGCTTCTTGAAATAAAAACCACATCTAGAGAAATATCCATCCCAAGTTCCATACACTGAGGTTCTGCTGCTTGCTGACCAGTAGCTTATGGTGGCAAATGTTAACTAATGTAAGCTTCAGATGAATAGTATAATTACTATTAATTTTGTTTATTCTATGCTAATGTGCTAACGCTGTTTATTTGTGTGTAACGTGTGTAGTGTAACGTTAATGTATTTCATATGAACAATGGCTCAAACGAGTGAGTGTAATCAGAAAAGTGTCCCTCGTGGTGACAAACCTCCAACACATATGTCCTCAGACTCTGCTGTACAGCACCACGCGGCTAACAGACAAAGTGACTCAGTGAGTGAATATAGTGGAGCATCTAGCAGCTAGGAAAAGTGGGGCGTAAAGCCCGAAACCTGACTTGAATGAAGTTCCAAAAAGGTAATTTCAAGTTCACGCAATCAGACTAATTGGGGACAGTTTCAAGTAGTCAAGATGATTGAGTGAGCAAACACTATTGTTAAGCAGCCGAGAGCAGCGGTCACTTAAGACGATGTGGACAACTGTGATTGGCTCATAAGAAATCCAATCAAACAGGCTGAATTTGGGAGGAGTTGGAGGGCAGTAATCATAGGCCAAATCCCAATGTCCCCCCTAAACCCTAAGCCCTGAACCCTCACGGACTTAATTGATGTCACCTGGTAAGTGGTTGAGTGTGAGAGACTGTGAGGGCTTGAGATGGTGGAAATAGGAATGGGGACAGCACTTTGCTACAACATATCACGTTACCATGAAAACGACAAAATATGATGTATAATTGTGTGTATTTATTTCATACTTTGTACTCCCTGATTTGAACGTCTTCCTGGCTCTTTCCTCACAAGATGAGAATTAACTTCATATAATCTATTTACTCGTTCTTGTCAAAACAGCTTCAATGACAAAATCTAATATTTGATGAATAAATAAATAAATATCTTCTGATTTGATGTTTATTGTTTGTTCCATCTTTAACCCTTTATGTTTCTGAGTACATGTATTATGACAGGCTGAACACACGTGAGCCGTCCTCTTTGTTTACCTTTTTTTTGTACGTTTCCATGCGTCCACTGGTTACCCCGTGTTTAACGTCACATTGCAATGATTTGTGGGTAATTCCCTGAGGCTAAGTCAGCATACTATGCGGACTTACTGAAAGGGTTCATAAAGGGCTCAAAATGTCTGCAGAGAGAGCCTCAAACACTGGATGATTTGACAGTAGGACATCCCTAAACCCTCACGGACTTCACGGGAGCGCGCCTCAAAGTCCGTGAGTCCGTAAGGACATCAGGGTAATGTCTGTTGGAATAGTCGGTGGAACAATACATCCAAACAGTTAGTAAGAACGAAAAAACTGGAGGTTGTTAAATAACTAAGATATACAAAGTACTTAAGATATTAAACCTCAAGGCTGCAAAAGTGTATATTTAAACTTTGACATATAAAGATATATATCTATATATATAGAGAGAGAGAGCGGTAGACAGGTTCATTGTGAACTTGTCACCATGCCTTTATAAGCTTCGAAAATGTGAAAACGTTTATTTGGCAATAACAAGATTTTATTTAATAAGAATCAATCAAAAAAACACAAATGACCAAAAACGGGATGTTGACATAAATCCATGTTTTTTCTCAAAATTAGCCGTTGTGACATTTCGACAGAGCACGCCACGAATAAGCCAGGCTTATTTTTGTAAACTAGCTATCTGGAAGGAGCCCCGGGATTTTGGAGGAGACCAAAACAAAGCTAAAAGCCCATTTGACCGTACATACGACGTCGTCGGGCAGTTGGAACGCACAACCTCAAACCAATGTACCAATCAACTAATGTAGCTGTGTGTCTGCGGTGTGAATTAGCAACTGTTTAAGTTAATGTTCACCGTAACAATATATGTAATAATACAATACGCCCATGTTGTGTCTACAGCTTCTCCCCCATCAACAATAACGAGTCTGAACAGCAGTGCTTCTTTAGAAGGGCTTCAAACGTCTACACCAACACTGGAGGAACATAATATCCAGCTGGTTTTTTTAGCTATTTAAAGAGAGGTTCTTTGAACAGGTGAGCTAATGTAAAAGTAAAACTTGGATCATTTATTATTTCTCCTTTTTTTTGTATCTTTCATCTTCTTCTGCTGTGACCCAGAAAAACGTCTTTGGCCAAAGGGCTGAAGACAATGCATTCATAACCCACTATTGGGAGACGGAGAGATTAGAACGTATAACCGGAGGCTTTGTTGTGAGCTTATAGTTAAATATGGATCCATGCTCCAAACGAATCCAGCATACATCTCATATACATCGACTAAAAAAGATGGATGTCTATTTATACTTAATCTTCTTTCCCTTCCTTTCTTCTCTATAAGCCGTGTGAGGAGCTGACCGTGTGTTTGACCCGCAGCCACCGGGTTATCTGGGTCGTCTGCTCACCTCCGGGCGGTGAACTGGATCTCAGAAATAACATTGTCTTATTTGCGGATGTTAAAATAACACAGGATGTACTATAACGGGGAGGCTGAGTTAAAATGTCAGCTGTACCTGAGAGGACTGGTGTAGATATCAGTGCTGGTACAGCAGCCGCTGAGTTGTACAGGTGTTTTCATCTGCTTTGTCTCTATACTGTAGTAGTAAACCTGACCTGACCGCCGATATGCAATCGCCGTGTTTCAAATAATTCTCACAAATTGGACAAATCCGAGCCCATCTGCTGCTGTTAGTGTTCCTATTATTTTAAATTGATTTTTATCAGCATTGGCGTGGGAATAATTTCAACACTTTGCCATTTTTAGAAGAACATCATGAAGACAAAGTAAGACAAATAGAGGCAGATTTATACCTGAGTGCACAGATATGAAAGAACACCAACAGTATTTGCCTTCAGGGCTGGAAACAAGCGGTATACTCAGTAAGATATACTCACGTAAGAAAATCTACTCAAAATTCGACCAAATTGCAGAATATCTTTGTGTCAAAATACAGTAATTTGTTGGGGTTAACTGCACTGTAGACTTATGGAATACTTTGCATGTATCTAAATCTGCTATTGATCCATGGCCAAATATTGACATTAATCTGACATTAAGCAACGTGAAAATGCAACAATTTGAGGAGCTTAATTGTTCCAGTGTATTAAGACTCAAGAGTCCTTTTACTCGGGTCTCTCTTGATCTCAATTAATTGACCAGATGAAAAGCAGTCACATAGAAATAAATAACATGCCAGTATGATCTCACACGTCTCACAAGTTTCGTCCATCATATGGAAAAGATTTGCATTATGCATGGGGACAAAAAACGATAATCACTTTAGCATGTGCTCAGCTGTGATTCCCGGGACGTTTGGGAATTCACTACGAGTGCTTTCCACATGGCTCTGATTGAAAAGGAGCATGCAAAGACGGCTTGTCATTTAGAGTCACTTAAAGTTCCACCGAATGCAGAGTTGCATCGTTAGGGATGAGTGTCAAGGTGCAGATTGATACGCCCTGTAAACGCTAAATATCTGGGAGAAAGAGGGAGATCCTCTTAGGTGCCTGTTGGGATTCTGGTGGAGAGAGGGTTCCCCCTCAATATTTAACCACTTAAGCATCACTCTATCGAGTATGCGGGTGCACCTTTTTGACCCTGTGTTCTCTTTTATTTATTTCTTTGTACATGTCAGTCAGGCCTGCTGCATACATGTTTCATAGTTCCTGACACATTTCAATGTCGAACTGGGTCACACGCACACATAGTAAATGCTTTATTTATGCCCGTGCACATTGTCCATACATTTCTGTCCACAGCAGCGCAGGACATGCAAATCAAATCATGAGAACACACATTCAGAGCGCTCATCTTTTTTAGACGTTTGGCACGTTTCCACAGGCTGGCTGCACATACATTAAAGTGCATAGATGACATTTGCGGGGACATTACGGAGCACATTGCAGCACTTTACCGGCACGTTATGTAAAACAGCCCATGCGTCACCTCTTATTCCTTTATGGCACTTAAAGAAAAATACTCAAAATGTCGTGTTCATCACCCGGGGCTCTTGACAGCTGACGTGCTAATGTTTCAGTTTAAACAAGTAGCTGCAATAAGATGCCGGACACAAACTCTGAGGCTGGGATCACTCTTAAAGTGCTGATCCTCCGCTCGCCTGCTTATATTTTGGTGACTTATTTGGTGTTCTGTATCTTTTTGTGTTGTGTTTCTGCTGAGCATTTCACAGTGAGTGGTGTTCCATTCTGTATCAGCTACAGAGGCGTTCAGTGCTCGTGCTTATTAGTCTGTTTTTGCTCCGTGATCCTTAAATGTTCTAAATATTTCGTTAGTGAATCAAAGAGGCGACCTCACATTACATAGCAGACTAGTGAAAGAGCTTCTTTCTGTTCATTTGAATACATTTGCTTCTGAAGATTTGTCGTAAACTCAGGGAAAGTTACACTTAGATAATGCCTCATTTACATTTTCAGACACAACATTCCCTATTCACCTTTTGAATCTTCAAAATGTATCGCATTTTGGAATCCATATCTCATATTCGGAAGGCTTTTGCAGAGGGGTTTGTTCATTTCTCATTCATAGCCTGATTTCTACGTTGTAGACCTGATTCATGGCGTGATACAAAGACATAATTCCCTCTGTAAAAAATATTTATATTTTTATATGTCAACTAAATTAAACAAGCATCCAGTGTACATATTTCTGTTCTGAAAATGTATGTAAATGAAAACATATTGAAAAATATAAAGTCTCATTTGCATACCGAAACATTTAATTGCAAAAGAATAATACTTGCCATAATAAAAGTAATCAACTGGGGAAGTTACATGGTGATATATGTTAGTTTAAACTTTGTACGTTATTCACCTGGTGTGTCTCCCCTTTCCATTATGCAACACGATAAATATGAGCAGCTGCAGCTTGTTTTGGTATCCTGTGAGTTTCTGTCACATTGAATATATAAGAGGCTGCAATTTGAGCATCTTATTAAGGAGGGTTTGAAGTTACATCCCATCTGGAAACCATGACACATCTGGTGTATCGCAGTTAGATTACAGAATACCACGAAGCTCTCGTTACCATTACCTTACCAGTGGATACAGCAACACAACAATACACAGATTCAAGTTTGAGTGTTTGGAATTGGAAACACAGTCAGAAAGCCAGCGGAATGCGTAAAGCACTCACATGCATTACAGGAACACGCGCAGGTCCTGCTGAGGTGATGAGCATTGAGAGGGGTTAACATAATGTACTTCCAGGTTCACTTTAAGTTCTCACATTAATTATAGAAATCAGACTAAGAGTTTCCTCTTGCATTGCTCTGTGACAAAACCTTGGCAAAGAAGAAGAAGTTAAATAAAATCACCTTAGCGTGCTTCACTCAAACACACACACACACACACACACACACACACACACACACACACTAATGCATTGTAACAGTCTGTTCTTTCTTTCGGTATTTCGTGGTTGAATTGTGCTTTTCCTCTCAACTTATTGTAATGTCCGATGTGATTTATAATTTCAGTAGGATTTTGATGTTCGCTTCGAATGTTGTGTTTTACATTTTTCTATTTCATTTTGGGATGCAAGACAAATTTAGCAAAATATTGTGATTATAAAATCAAATCAAATATGCAAATGTAGCATTTCTGTGATATTATACAAACTACAGATAATACTGATAAGCCTACATGCATTTTTGTCTACGGCCAAAACACCATGCAAACTGAACCCGAATATTCCACTGGAATTTATTTTTCTCCATGAAATGTCATTGTGTCAAACGATGCTTTAACACCAAGCTGGGGTCAAATTTGGAAAACGTGCCGGTACTTGTTTTTGGACAGCACCGTCGGCACTGGGTATCAGCGCTCCAGCCTGGGGCACCGTCATCCTAGCATCGCTACATTATGACAAATTATGACAGATCCGGTTTTACATCGGCAGACAGAGAGCTAGCAACATCAGCTGTTAGCGTCTGATGGACAGCTGCGGTCCTGCTAACGGAGCAAACAGCTAACGTCAACGGAGGTTGCATTGAGTTACATTAGGATGCGTTCAAGCTCCGTTCAGTAGAAATAGTTAATATTAAGCTAAGGTCAATTTTAACGCTACCATGATGTGTTGAAATGTAATCTTGTGTTTGGATTTATAATAAATTCTCCAAAACCAGTATGTGAACTGTAATAAAGGAGTTTATGTTCAAGTGCATGATTCATTGTTTTGTTTTAGTTTTTTTACTGGTGTATTGATCTGGGTGGACTGGTAGCTGGAGAGGTGCTTCCTGTGTGCTGGATACTAGGATGGGTTGAAATGAAAAGCAGGGGAGGCTTTGCTTTCAATGATTTCTTGTATTTAATGATATCATATTTCATTGTAGTGCGTAAGAAGAAAAAAAAAACCTCTCTCCTCTCACCTCCCTCTACAGGGAGTTCAGGGTCAGCTACAGAACAGAATCCCAGAGCGGGAAGAGATTCAATATCTTGCTCCAGGACACTTCAGCAGGAGGGCACGATGCCAATACCGGGGCTTGAACTAAGTCCTTAATTACGTTCTACCCGGCTCCGTTCCCTCAAATTCCCCCCCATGTCCTTCTCCGTTGTTGTTCAGCTGGCACTCTCATGCAGATATTGCTCCAATAAATGTGTGCTTTTCAGGTCCCGGATCAGCAGCATTACAGGCCGCCAAAAGCAAGAAGGTTTGAGGTGACCGTGGAATGATCTTGCACAAAGCAAAATACTGGACACAAATCTTAAAATAGAGAAACTCACCCACATCTTTCCTCTCCACTCTCAACCTTTCCCTGAGCCGCTCATTAACTTTTTCTCACTCTGACTCAGGGTCTATTTCTTGGTCTGTTTTCCATTTTATTCCATCTTTTCCCATTTCACCTCTCCCTTCCGTTCTTCTCTTACTCCCCTCTCTCCCTCTCTCCCTCTCTCCCTCCCCATCGCTCTACATTTGTTTTGATGTGGAATGAGCATGTTTGATGGGGAGCTGAATAGAAGAGGTGCAGGGGGGGTGGGGGGGGGGGGGGGTAGTGGGAAGACAGCAGGTCCTATATATAGCGGTGAGCGTGGGTAGTTACCGTATTGACAGGAAAGACACATGGTTTCTATCCAAAGCAAGAGAGAGAGGGATAATGAGCCTGAGAGAGAGCGAGAGGTGGAAAGACACAAATGCTGTGTGTATGTGAGAAACATCGAGAGCACCGTATTATCAGCAAAACAAACCGATTCAAGTAAACATTAATATTAAAGTTATAAGCATAACTTCATTCAAAGTATCCCTATTGATCTATGGAGCTTTTTAACTGACACAGACCCTTGAGGCCAAAATCTGAAACCAAATATTCTTTACATTTTGAACATGCACTGACAAATATATCATCTGTATGTTGTGTCGCTGACACTGGTAACAATATTTCAGTTTGAAAGATCCGATAATCATCCATTAGCAATTTAAAAAAACGATCCTGACACGAGCACTCCCTGAACGTGCCATGTTGGGTTCTATTCAATCCATCTAAAATATTGGGACGACGTTTTTCCTCTGAAACTACTGAAGACAATGTTAGGAAGTCTGAGGGAATAAAGAGTGAAAGTGAAAACACTGAAGTACAGTATACTGTACACCAGAACAGTGAGTCAAATAAAGAACTTTGAATACAAGCAGCCCACACAGGAAGAATATGGGGTGATTGTTTCTGATACATAGCATGAAGGCTGTGCGTCTGTTGGGACTCACTCTTTACATATTATTTTACTCATTGTTCACAGTGCAAAGAAAATGTTGCTCCGAATTGGCAGTCAGAGCTGAGGCTGTTTTTGTATGTCTCCCAGAGCACAAAGTGCCAGAAGAAATGGATATTTCCACTTTGCTTGAAGGGAGCCGTGACCAAAAGCTAACCACTATGACCAGCTGACCACCAGCTAACCACCGTAACCAGCAGCTGACCACCAGCTAACCGCCATGACCACCAGCTAACCGCCATGACCACCAGCTAACCACCACCTTACCACCAGCTAACCACCACCTTACCAGAAGCTGACCACCATGGTCAACAGCTGACCACCATGACCAACTTCTTACCACCATTCCCTTACTATATTAAAATGGACTACCTAAACAGGGATCACAGGAAAAGATGCATGATGTAATCACATCTGAAAGTTTGTAATTGTATCTCATTGATATAAGTCTCATTGTCAACTGTTCACTCTCCCACCGGGGATTCAGTATCATGCTACCGCTAACGCAATCTCTGAACCCATTGGCTATCAGTCTGATGACGATTCAGCCTCTGGAAGCGATGGACAATATGTCAGTGTTACCACGCAGCCAGTCGACATGTGGATATCCACGCCAAGACGTCCTTCTCCGTGCGCCAGTCATTGTTCACAGTCGGATTGGTAACCTGAGACGCGAGAATGAAGTTGGGAGTTGAGAGAGGCGACGTCTATGACCAGATTGTTTCACAAGTAGCCAATTAGCCGAGCTAATAAAAAACGAAATCATCGGCAGACGATAGCCGATAGGTTTGGAGATCGCATTTCGTCCAATGCGCTCCACCTCTTTCTCTCTTCTATTTACCGTCACTCAACCAAAGCCTGCTCACACGTGATTGGTCAATACAACTCTGACTACAAAACGGACTACGGATGGAAAACAGAACTCTTCCAATGCTGAAATCTTGTCTCGTTGCCTACAGCTTCTGCAGTCATGCACAGATATCTGTTTATAGAGATTGTTGCTAATGCAATCGTTTCCCTGCTGCTGTTGCTTTACGTTAAAAACATTCAACCGGCGTGTATTGTGAATAGTTCACAAGAAATGCCGTGTGACAGCCGACCGCGGTCATCTTCTGCTTTTTAGAGAGCTGATCGTAGAGCAGAAGACGAGTAGCTGCAGTGAGCTGATATATGAAGAGCTAGTCACCAACTTGCCCTGATCTAGTGCGGAAAACTACTTGTAGCGTGTGCAGCATGAAAAGAAAAAATGCCAAAAAGGTCAATGACTTGAGTTTGTGTGGCTGCGCTGTAAACAGATGCACTAGTTGCTCTAATGTCGTGTTTTGGACAAAATAGCTGCTCAGGGAGAGTTTGCTTCCCCCAGAATCCTGGGACCTGTAGTCACTAGGACCTGTAGTCACTAGGACCTGTAGTCACTAGGACCTGTAGTCACTACCTGTAGTCACTAGGACCTGTAGTCACTAGCTGTTACCGCCACTAAAGACGCATGTCAGCAAATAAACCAGGACTCACATCTTCTTTCAGTGCAGCCTCAATGAGCATTTGTGACCATTTTACATACAGGAACTGAATTGCACATTAAACATACATACATACAAGTATTGCAGATATATCAACGAGCCTTATTATAAAATATAAGTTTGTTTTCTGTCATCATCGTAAACAGATTCAACCATATGGGCTTTTGCATTAGCTCATGCTGCCTAGTTAATAGGCAAAGTGCAGCCAAATGCTCCACTCTCATATACATGTGCTCGCTCCATTATGTCTCTACTCTCTTGAGAAGCGGTAATCCTCCCCGGGCTGGACAGATTCACGGCACTACATTCCTCTGCTGTAATGCTTCATCTTCTCTTTCTCAGTTCACCTCTCTTCTCTGCTGCCATACCTCATATTTCACTTACTATTGCTCATTCTTCCCCGTTTGTCCCTCCACTTCCTCATTTATTCCTTCATTTGCTTTATTTTCCCCTTTTTCTCCCAGTCCAGGTCCATTCGATGACACTTCATTTAAACAGCAGTAGTAAATGTAACTGTAATGTATCCGAGTAATACGAATGCGAAAACAGCAGGGATTCAAATCAGCAGAATCAACATTCGCAATGGGCGAGGTAACAAGAAAAAAGAAAAGCTAAAAAAGTAAAGGGAACAAAGAGAAGAGATAAATGTCAAGGTACAAATAAAGCAAGGAACAATAACAGTTTTATGTGTTCCTAATGTGTGTGTGTGTGTGTGTGTTTATCTCCCTCTTCCAGTTCACCAGTTATTGTTGTTTTGCTCTCAGAGGGGAGAGGAAAAGGGGGAACAGCTCTTAACTTCCGCGGCTTTAATTGCATTCACTAAGTCCGTCTCTGCTCCTTCCCTCGAGTCAAACTCTTAAAAGGGAGTCAGTGTGAAAGTCGGGCATTAACTCACGTGAACAATATAAGACACGGGAGATTCTCAGCTGATCGGAGTGGCGACACCGCGTGAAACTGCGTTGACGTCATCTTTAACGTGACACAAACAGAACTCCCTGAAGGAAACATGGCAGACGGACGACAGGAGGAGCGATGACCAATTGTTGTGGTGCAAACAAATATTTGATTTAATGTCAGCAGAGCAATATCCGCAAAGTACTAAAATACGCTTATCGCATTCATACCCCTTTACTCCTTCAGTTTTGACCTTTCACAATAAAAGCTCAAGACATACAGTTTTACGCTATGTCACTGTTTACCAGGGGGAACTTAAATTCACTCAGCATTTCACTCAGAGGCAGCTCAACAAAAATAGCTACGATACAATATGTCTTTATCATAAAAGCATCCATGTCTGTGTTTGTTATGGATGGTCTACCAGCCAGCATTGTTCAGGCTTGTCCTAATTGTGCGACAGCAATGACATAATCAACAGAGAGATAATGACCCGAGTATAGCCTCTAAAAGGGTTATTTTCATTTTGCAGATAAGCTCACTGTACAGAACTCCCTGGATGGCGAGTAGGGAGCACTGAATGATTTCAGCCAGTGTGTGTTCTCTTGCTTGTTCCTCTCATAGTCAAAGATACAGAATCCATTAAATGGTTTAACAGGCTGCCATTTAAAAGCAAGTCTGAGTCGAGACAATGAAAGAACACTGCGGTTGCTTCTAGTGGTAGCTTGAGTTTGTGTAGGATTTACGGCTTCAAGCTAGTGATGATTCTCTCTGACCGATCAGTGGTCTCCAGTGTTTTGACTCCACCTTTCAGTATCCGCTCAACTGGTTTGGAACGGCGGTGATACTTGAAATAGAACCAGGTACCATCTGCAACGTTTTTCAATGGGAAAACCCCAAAACAATCGATCCAAACAGAAAAGTTGTAAATGAGGCCTATGAGTAATTTTCTTGAGCTTCGGTCCATGTAAATAAAGAACACATAGAGCAGAACCCAGACCTCTCAGGTGTTCAAAATGCTCCATTGTTGTCGAGTTTGTCCAGTTAGATCAGTTCCATTCCTCATCCCGATCTGTGTCTGGTGACCGACCTGCTGCTGCTGTGTTTCAACGTGTGCACAATCGATGCGTTCCTCTCATGGGGGACTGTCGCACTTATTAACCAATCGATAGCACTGCTCCCATTAAAGTTATTTCAGAATCTATACTGCATTCAGATTATAGCTATGAGCTAATCCATACCATTAATATTCCAATCAACGGGGGTGTGATCACTGGAGACGGGAAGCGTCTCGGAGCAGTGTTGCATTGCATCGATGAATAAATCAAATAAATAAATACGTGTCACCGGGGCCAGCTGTTCTTTTAAAGGGGCCGGTTACCTCTGGGTGTCGAGGCTGTGCTGCCACAGCCCAGAACAGCCACTGCTGTCCAGCTCCTTATGGTTTAGCTGGACATTTATGGATGCCTCTCAAGGGGGAAACTCTTAACTCCAACAACCCAGGGCCAGTACTTTCCAAAGTTATGATTAATTCCACTTAAGAATTCTCTAGAGCCAACTTAAGAGGGAAAAGTTCTTCCCTAAAAGTGGAGAATAAGACATATTTGTCAAGCAGCTCACACCTACACACAGTAAAGTAGTAACCTTTAAGAGCAGCTCTCAAGTGATCACATGATTACTACCACTGTGTTCAGAGCAGCAGCTGTGAATCACTGTTAACTCCCAAATACTTTATATTTCTCAGAGACATTCTGTATGATTTTTTTAAATTGCATTGATCTAAAATCATCTCAAGAAGCAATGGACACTATAAATTATGAATTAGCAACCAAAAAAACCTGTTTGTTTCCGTTTTGATAAATTAAAAACTATTATGTAGTAAAAATAAAGAAAGGTTAACCGTGGGAAACTTGGCACCACACGGAAGAATAAAAAAAAATAACGTGAGAAAAGATTAACAAAAGATGGGACCTAGGAATATAACATGGTAAATGTATGCATTTCATTGTGTCTGTGAGGTCTGAGCAGCTTTGTCATCATGGATGAAATAATAAACACCCAGTTAAGGTTAGGGAATGGTCGTGATAAGGTCACACCTGTGTCTGTGTTAAAGTCCAGTTCTTTGTGGACCCATCCATCTATCCACACCTCGCCCCTTTGCAGACTTTGTTGCTCGATAACAACGTCACCTGACTTTCTTTCCATCATAATTCATACCGCCACTAGAGGGGTTTGACACTTCAATGTCTACACTACAAGACGTGGACAGTTTCAGAGTTACTATGTCAACAGATTTAGAGAACAACTGAACCGGTCGACCCTTAAAAGAAATGTCCCATGCCATCCCATTTAATGGAAAACCATTTGCATCGTGCAAAACCAAATTATACTGCATGTCTTAAGCTCACTAAGACACTTAACCTCCTTAAACCTTGGTTGACACAAGAGCATGATATTGATGTTTCTCTTTACCGATTTATCGCCTTCCCTCCTGCACAAAAACTCCCCAAGCTGTCGCAATAAAGAGAATAGTAGCTGCTCGTTAAAACCCTCCTGATAGCTGCAGTTGCGCTGACTGTGTTCACACACTGGCAGGAAGACTGGGAACGCAGAAGACAACCTGTCCACCTTTTGGCGCAAAGGGCGCCCTTTAATCAGCCCGCGTCTTAGTGTCCTCAGACCGGTTAAACAAGAACATGTTCTTCTGTTCTGTCGAACGCTGCAGCCCAAGAAAGTGTCCTCGGTGGGCGACCAGAGCGAGGTTTTAATAGAGGTTAAGACAAGTCTCACCCTGGAGCAAGCGTCTGCACTCTCAGAGTCACGTCCCCCAGCAGCCACACACGCACCATCACACACACACAGACACCGTCACACACAGACACACACGCACACAGCGGCGACGCTACCCTTCAGGTGCAGTGTGTTCTTTATCGAAACAGACGATCCAACCAGGTGAGCTAGTATAACCCATGTGCAGGAAGCAACAATGCCTCATTCCTTCAGATATGCTCCACATAAAGAGCAAGAACAAAACACACACACTAAGACACACACACAAACGCACAAAAACAACAAAGTAGGTCTAGGCCAGCTCAGAGCAGCAAAGCAAAGCTAATGGATGCAGACAATAGGTGTGTGTGTGTGTGTGTGTGTATAATAATGTGTTTGTGTGTGTGTGTGCGTGTGTGTGTGTGTGTGTGTGCCATATGTAGACAGACTAAGTGTGTGCACGTATGCATCGCTAAGGGCCATGTGTGACCCTGACCTCAACCACTTGCATGACCTCAGCATGTGCGTAACTACTGTGGCCTGATGGTGCAATCACGTGTGTGTGTGTGTGTGTGTGTGTGTGTGTTTGTGTCTGTGTGTGTCTGTGTGTGTGTGTGTCTGTGTGTGTGAACGTCAGTGTGCAGAAGCACAGAAGCAGCAGGATTTAAGATCAAAGTTAGTGAGACGTAAAGTAAAGAAAAGCCAGCGTTCATCGCCTGTATGAGCTGAATACACAGATCCACAGATTGGACATAATTACAGACTGGTTTTGTTCTACTTGGCAGATTGATGGGATTAATATAGAGGGTCATTGGTCCGTCCCATCTTGTTCCATAAAATACCATTGAGAAAATATAGTTTTCTTTATTGTTATGCGGCATTTTGAGGTTCAAAGGAATTCAATCAAGAGATTTCTTTTGCTCGAGGCTCCTTTGACAGCGACTTATCTCAACGCACAGGGTGGGGAAGTGTATCTGTCTGTTTCTTATTCATTTGCTGCATTTGTGCTTCAGAAAGGCAGATACCGTCACCTTACATTAACTTTGGAACTTTAAGTTCTGTCATATTTTGCAAAGACCTGTTTAGTAGACCTTAGTACCATAATGTGTTATAATCTACTGATAGCACTTTATAGTTATAGATTCACGTCATAACAATCCAACACAGTATACACTATTGTATAATGACTTATAAGGTCAAGTATCATAATACTTCATAATTGCTAGTCTCTCACTTATTTTGCAAGGAACATAGTGTATTCTGAAAGCAATGATTATAATCACTGTTAGAATGCATTAGAATGTGATTTCCAGCTATGCTAAGTGGTCATTGTTTGCATTTAATGTGTTGTTTCTGCATATACAGTATCTCATTTATAATTTTTTTCACTTCACATATAGAGTATGACAACTATGGGAATTATAAAGCACTATGATCCTTGCAAAGAGAGAACAAACCCTCAGTGAGTGACCAGCAATTATGATACTCAGCTTTAATATGAGTAATGACTATTGTTATGAAGCATTATAAATATCTATGAGTGCTTCTAACTATAATTATACAGTGCAATACGCAGATTAGATTGCATTATAAGTATGTTAATATTGCATAGATTGTGCTAACTTACCTCTTTTAGCAGTCATCACACTATAAAAGGCCCAACACAAGCTACTCTTCCTGACTTTTGAAATATCTTTGAGATGCAGCGCCCTTAAACATAATGCTTCAGTGAGGAAACATCCATTAGTTGACTGTCAGCCCTTCCCTCTGATATTTGCTAAAATGCCAGCATAAAAAGGCGGAAATCTACAAAACGCTAATGATACAGAATCCTCTCCTTCCTGTTCAGAACACTCTGTGCCAAACCGTATTACAACTGCTGTCCAAGGTGCTGACTGTGACGCTGCAACACAGGAGCTGTCCACGGTGCTTAGTTTTCTCAGTGCTGTTAACAAGGATGAGACAACATCTCAACAGAATTCTACATCTGTTATTATTATTATCTATGTGCTGATTTGAATGTATTGCCCAATATGTTGATGGATAACATCTGTAACAAAAGCACAGGCTTATGTGGTGAAACAATGCATGCAAAGGCAGGAGCACGAGCGTGGTTTGCAAATCCTGCACTTTTATTTTTATATCTTTGAAACAATAACCCTGGGATTTATTATTGATCTTCCATAAAGTTACAGAATGCAGAGGAGACAGATTGATGCAGAGTCTTGCCTATGCTAATTATAAGCCCTACATATGAAGGTCAAAGTCCAAAACTTCACTTCCTATATTGCAATTCAAAAGTGTCTCTTTGTCAGACCCTTCCTACCTGGTACATGACCTTTGTGTTCGCTTCGTGTTTTGTTATACTCAAGTAAAGTCTCACCAAAGTTGCATTATTCTGCAGCCAAATGTTGGCATTGTTGGTATCACTTGGGGCGACCGTGGCTCAGGGGTAGAGCGGGTCGTCCTTCGATCAGAAGATCCCAGGCTCTGCTAGTCCGTGTCGATGTGTCCTTGGGCAAGGCACTTAACCCCAAATTGCTCCAGAACATACATGAAATTGCCTGTGGTGTAGCTAGTCCTGACGGGCTGGAGTCACCTTGCCATCAGTGTATGAATGGATGACTGACATGCAGTGTTAATTAAAGTCCATTGACCATTTTACCATTTCATCTGTTTCAAGAAACGTACTATGCCAACATTTGTTCTGGCCACTGGGTTTTACTGGGTGTGTTGAATGCAGTCTCTCTTCCAGGAATATGAAGTAATCCTAACCTTGAATAGCATTTTTTTTTTACTGTCCCAGATGCAGCAAAAACACATCTTTAAAAGCGACATAAGAGATGAGTGTTACGTATGTAATGTGCATAATTAGACACTATCGAGGCTAAACAGACCGTCGTAAAGGATGTAAATCATTTAGCGGGTCGTTCCACATGACAGAGACGCAGAGACGGAAAGAGAGAGGCAGGAAAAAAAACTAAGTTGAGAGGACCGAAATAGAGGAACACAAAACAGATACAAAGCGGTGAGTCATAACAGAGAGACAGAGGAAAAAATCCAGAGTGGGAGAGAGAGACAGAGCCTCCAAAGGCTGTTAAAATAAAACCAGCTAAATTAGTTGATTACATAAATAAGCTCAGAAAATAGAGAGGAAAAATACAGAGCGAGGGAGGAAAGGAAAGGCCAGAGGGAAGGAGAGCGCCACGGATAGAAGAACAGCAGAGAGAGAAGTGGGTAAAAATTCATTTTGAGGTTTGAAATTAAAACGGCTAAATGATCCGATTATCTAAACCAACCAAGTGATTTGAGTTTGGACACCAGCGAGTTCAAAGGGAGACGTGGAAGAGAGGTGGAGAGAAAGAGGAGGAAGCAAGAGTCTTTAAAAATAGCCAAATCAAACGCTATTTCTAAACAAGCTCAGAGATTTGCCATGCTAACCATCGCGGGAGCGAGGTCAGCGCGCCACTACAACCACCGCAAAATAATCTTTTTAATGCGCCAAAATGAACAAACTTAGTGGCTCAACCGGAATATGACCGAGATGCTCAGGACCACACACACACACACACACACACACACACACACACACACACACACACACACACACACACACACACACACACACACACACACACTTTGTTAGGACAAACTGTCTGTATTCCTGCTTTTCAAGTGGACTTCAGGGACCAAGGATGAAAGGGGACAACGACAGCGTCCAAAGATTCCTTTAAGAACTCACTATGGGCCGAGACATCATTTACTACTCCTTCCATCCAGATCCACATTAGATTTACACCGGGCCACATCTTCCCTCACACAGCAGGAGCCTGATTGCATCGACCCAACAGTTTCCTGTGAAAATAACTGAGGTGGATGGTAGTGTGTGTTTCCTGTGTGGTTGAAGTCCTAACTTTTTAGAGTGCAGACACATCGTTCATTTACACTCGGCTAACTTGTGGCCTCGACCCCAGAGTGCCTCAAACCCAGAATGTTTGCATGGGTTGTGCGAAGTGAGCATCGAGTGTCGAGTGGCCTTGCAACCTTGCAGTTTTTGTTTTTGTTTATTTTTAAATATATATTGGCCTATATTATTATATGACTGAATGTGTTTGACCCAATATGCTTCAGGAAGGAAATTGCTGTGCTTTATATATTTTGTGAAAATATTTTGTATTGTTTGAAAACGTACACACAGCGCTGTGGTTCTGATTAATATGAATTGATGGTGTATTGTCAGGCCATGCAGGCTGGGCATATTTACACACTATTACAAACATTTATTAACGATTCCATAACAGGTGATCATAATAAACATATCTCATGCTAATTACGTGAGATCTCAACAACTACGTGGCTCGGAATGTCCAAATGAATGTTTGCTATTACGTCATCATTAAACATTCTAATTTATGCAGAGACGGAACGTTCGGTGAGGTTCCATAGAACGTGTCTGCTCACTTCTCCTCACTTCATCTGTTAACTTGACTGTGAACGACTGTTTCTCCTGGAAGAAAAGCACTCAACACAAAGCTAGTTAGCGAACTCAACCGTCAGTAAACAACAAGGTAAGTCCTCTAACAGCTAGCTTATTAGCTCAGAGTAAAAGTGAAACACTCATGACGTGGATTTTTGAAACATATTTCCTCTGGTCTGTTAATTGTCAAATTGTTCACCTCAAAGAATTGTTGAAGAAATATTCAGAAGTATTATCAGCACAATAACTCAAAATAAGAGCTTATCATGCAGATTGGCTCATTTCAAAGTTGTATATCATATTATATATTATTAATACTGATTCATCAACATGTAAACTGTGTTTAAATGTAGCATGCTGAGCAGGTGAAAACAGTTATTTATCTGTAAAATAAGTAGGAACTGTAGCTGTCAAATACGTGTAGTGGAGTATAATGTAAAGTATTTTCCTTTGAACTGTAGTACAGTAGAAGTACAATTAGCAGGAAGAAATCATTGTATTTTACAGTGGGAACTTTCCCTCCAGACACATCGTGACTTTATTATTCTGTCACTAATAGATTGTTATTGTGTAGCTGTGTGTTTACTTTAACTAATATTTCTAATTCAGCTATTATTTTAATTGTATTATCATTATTATTAGTAGTAATTAGTAACTATAAATGTTTGTCACATCCCAGTTTAGATAAGAGTCATTATTCTGAAAGTCAGAACTAAGACAGCAAACAAAATGTCTTACAACATGGACCAGAGAGCAGATTTACCATTGGATCTGGATCAGGAGTATAACGACCTGCTATCCGTCCTCTGGGGTGATATGTGTGGTCCAACACCACCTCCAGCTCCATCTCGTCCTATTGTCCCCTCTGGGATGGACGGGTGCACCCCCCTGGGAGCAGCCCCACACAGATTTGAGCAGCTAAATACATCAATGGCTCCTCAGAGACTGAATGTTGGACCAGGTCACCTATACAATCAGGCAGCTTCTTATAGCCAGGGACAGGTAAGATACTGAGAAGAGGTGAGGGAGAGATATCATCAGAGTTTTATCAATACCTGCATCAGAAAAGAGCAGCATCAGTCAGAGCTGAAAGGATCAGTCCATTCATTATAAGTCGATTCGTTAATTTATTTTTTTTAAACAACAATGACCATAATTCACAGGTTGCAGCTTTTCAAATGTGAATATTTTGGGGACTTAGACCAAAAAGGGAATTTGAAGACATCAACTCTGGCATTTAAAAACTGGCTTTAAGAAATTGTGATGGACAATTTATTGAAATTGAAAACCCAAACAGTTAATCAATCAATCAATAATGGAAGTGATCATCAGTAGCAGCCCTGGTATCAATGGTGGATGCATTAGCACAACAGAAGGACAGAAAATGATTTTAAGATAAGTACACTTTGTTATCTCACGTGATGTTGAATGTAATGATGTAAGACTCTGCTCATCAATAAGGTTAATAACTGCCTATTAGTCATAATTCAGAAGTATTAATCCAAGAGTGCTCATTGTAGTGAAGCCGCTCAGTGAAAATAGGATGAGGTTCACTGAAAGTAAGTACAAATTTTAATTTGTGGGAAATCTCCCACTTCATCTCAGAGGCTCAGAGATATGACTTTATTTTCTATTAAATTGTAGAAAAAAATGTTCTCGGAAAGATACATTAGATGAGATTTTAATATTTTCAACAACTTACAAACCCTACCTTAACTTAAGACATGACCGAATGGAATGGTTATTTAATTTTGGGCATATTATTCATGCATGACGCAATAATGAAATATTTTTTTTAAAGACCTGGAATTAGAGAATATTCGTCCAAAGTTTTATTTTTTTTCTTGAGGAATGACATGAATGATGGTTTTAACAGAATACTATTTGAAGGATTTTACTATTGTGTGTTTCCTTACATTTGAGATGAGTGTTGGTGTTTCATGGCTGGCTAACCTTCCCTCTCTCTTCACAGAACCTGCCTCTCTTCTATCACGTCCCGAGTGCAGCGGCCACCGGTTACCCTGCTGCTCCTCCACAGCCAGTAAGATGCATTTATTTGTTAGGATAAATAAACAATATATTCATAAATGTATGAACTGTCTGCATCAGAGTTACACTTGTCAGGCTGAGCTCAAGTTCAATTTATAATTAATCTGAATTGCAGCTTAATTCGATCAGTAAACCAGTAACATTGTCCAGATGTTCTTGTAGTTCTGTAGCCTGATAGACAGGTGACATCATTGCAGCTTCTCTAACCAGCTGCTCTGTGTGTGTTTGTGTCTCCAGTACAACAATGTTCCTGTGGTGCAAGACCTGATCCAGAACCTGCCTATTGCTGGAGTCCTGTAAGTAACACACACATGAATGCAAAAGACACACACACACACAAACATATTGAGCTTCTGTTTATCTTCAAACACAATCGTTCTATGAACTAAAGTATCTCTGTCTCTCTTTACCTGTGTAGGAATGGACAAGTCCTGTACAAGCTTCCAGACAGTTTCTCTTCTTTCAACTCGGCTGCTCCTCCACCGAACACCGTTAAGACAAAGTAAGCTCTGCCGCTTTGGTCAAAGTGTACTTTTTTATGACAGGGTCATGATCTTTGGCAGTGCTCACCAACCCTTAAACAAACCACATTCACCTATTGTTATTTTTTCAGCTGTTGTTTGATTGAAATTTTATTTGTCGACCAAGATTCTAGCATGAATATTATAAGAATCCGTCTTCATTAAAACCTCTTGAACCCTATTTTGAGGCCTCTGCTCGAAAATGTCATACCCATACTCAAAGGGGGTTATCGCTCTAACTACAAGATCTATTTGAATAATTTCAATGGAATTATCACTAACACTTGTGAGATTTGTTCATATGTGTACATATCAGTGTATATGTTACTGGTAAATGCTGGATGAATACAACACACAGCTCAAATTGAAAATGTTCAGGTTCGCCTGAAGAAAATGCACTTTTATTAATTTTCTCGATTTGAAATGATGCAGATACACCCAAATCAACCCTCACAAGTCATAGTACAACAGGTTAGGGGTCTATAAAATAGAAATTGGCTTGATAGAGTGAAGTATGCCTGAGAAATCAAGGCCTGGTCAGCTGAAGTCAGCCAACGTCAATTCTGATTTTGGAAGCAGCACTTATAGCTGTTTTATTGTACTTTTGTATACTATATAACTATATATTTCACTTCTTTTACCCCCCCCCCCCCAGCCCCCTATTTGGGTGGCTCTCGACACAGCACAGACGATGATGCATTTCACCCATGTCTTGTATTATTCTGCTCACTTTAGTGTTTCTTCCTAAAATGCTTCTGTTTTGTTCTGTATTCCCACAGAAAGAGAAAGCGTGAAGGCCGACACCACGAAGGGCCGTATGTCAAGAAGCCGGCAAACGCCTTCATGCTGTTCATGAAGGAGCAGAGGCCAAACGTTGTGGCCGAAATGAGCACCAGCAGAGGGATGGCAGTGGTCAACACCGTCCTGGGACAGAAGGTAAGTGTGTTTGCTCTGAGAGACACTCGATGTTACACAATCTTCATGACAGTTTGGTAAAAGATTATCTGATGTGCTTATTCTTTATTGATCAAAAAACCCTTTCCTCTAAATCTAAATCTTTACATCTGGACAGCAACTTTTGATGATTTTCAGTTATTGTCTCATAACTATAGAACATGTCTAAATGCAAACTGTTCTGACACAAATGCATTGTGGGAGTTTGTGGAAGCCCGCTCTCATTAATGTTGTCCTCTTTCCTCAGTGGAAGTCTCTGTCCAACGATGAGCAGGCCAAATACCAAAAACAGGCAGAGATAGAGAGACGTCTACATGCTGAGAGCCACCCTGAATGGTCAAACAGCAACAATTACGTATGTACAACTCATGTTAACACCAGAATTCTGGAGTTTATGAAACAAAGTCACTGAAACAGTCTTGTTTTTATCAGCTCATGTCAGATGGAAAGTGTAACGTGTTTGTTTTTGTGTAGGGCGTAAAGAGAAAGAGGTCCAGGAGCCGGGCCGCCAACATGGCTGAAGGTAAGAACATATTTCTGAGGATCAAAGCTTGTTTTCAGGTGAAATGGGATGAAAACTCCATGACAGGCTCATATTGGACTATGATAGATCATCGAGAGTCAAAATACATAGAAGAAGAAGCTTTTACCACCTTTTACCAAGTCTTAGAGGATTGATCAGTGTTTTGTTTGTTTGTACTGCAGCATCTACATCTGGAGTGGTCACCCAGCAGACAAAGAAGCGGCGTGTGACCTCAAGGAACACAGGCGTCGTGGAGGCTCCTCCCACACACACATATGTGACGGAGCCACCCACCCAAAAGGCAAGTGAGATGGAGACCATCCAGTTGCAGCGTCCTTATACGGACCCTTTGGTCACTGTGGACGTCAGCAGCTTCACTCAGCTGCTCGCTGAGTGTGGGTCCTTCTGCTTGGACTCCACAACAACAGCGTCCACAGCGATGGAGTCCCCCGCTGCTCCAGCGGAGTCGGACGACTTGGATTTGGCCAAAGAACTGGAAGCCCTGATAAACGGACTGATGGAAAACGAAGATATTCCATTTTGAGTTGGTGGTTGCTGTTACGTGTTGTGCTTTCCCCCTCCTGCCCTTTTTGCTCTCTCTCTCTCTCTCTCTCTCTCTCTCTCTCTCTCTGTCTGTCTGTCTGTCTGTCTGTCTGTCTGTCTGTCTCTTTCTTTCTTTCTTTCTTTCTCTGTCTGTCTGTCTCTCTTTTTCTTTCTTTCTTTCTTTCTCTGTCTGTCTGTCTGTCTCTTTCTTTCTTTCTTTCTTTCTCTGTCTGTCTGTCTGTCTCTCTTTTTCTTTCTTTCTCTCTTTCTCTGAGTAACAACCATTATGGATGAAAAGCATCTGAAAGCTGCTACACAAGAGGAAACACAGAGCTTACAAGATGGAGCATCTGTCTGCAATTCCAAACATTCTGGTTCATCACGATCTTCTAGATCATCTGTTGGTGCTGCAGCAGCACAAGCAAGAGCGAGAGCAGAGGCTGCGCGAGCACGAGCTACATTTGCAGAGAGGGAAATCACCATGAAAGTTGACAAAGCTGGACTAGAGGCTAATCTGGAAGCCCTGCATCTTGAAAAGGAGGCTGCAGCTGCTATTGTCCAGGCAATAGCAGCTGCAAGTTGGACTTGCTGTTGAAATGGCTTGGCAAGGAGTCCTCCGAACATGTCCGGCGTTTGAGGGCGGTTCATATAAGGAAACCAGAAGCAGCTCTCAAAAAGGCCTGGGACAGGCTCGAAGAATCTTACAGCTCCCCAAAGGTCATAGAAAGTGCCCTTTTTAAGAAGCTTGACAGCTTTCCTAAGATATCAAGTAAAGAATACTGCAAATTAAGAGAATTAGGGGATCTTTTAATGGAGCTACTCGCAGCAAAGGAAGATGGTTATCTACCAGGCTTGACATACCTGGACACCGCCCGTGGCGTCGGACCCATTGTGGAAAAGCTGCTATACGGGTTACAGGAGAAATGGATTTCACAAGGATCAAAGTTTAAGGAGGATTATCATGTCTCTTATCCCCCTTTTTCTTTCTTCACCCATTTCATCTGTCACGAAGCCGATCCATAACAAGCCCCACCCACTGAGGAAATGCCGTGGCTTCAGACTGAAAACCATCGAAAAACGGAAAGCCTTCCTGAAGGAGCAGGAGATCTGCTTCAAGTGCTGCTCATCATCTTCGCATCTCGCTCGGAACTGCAAAACCACATTAAAGTGTGACGAGTGCAACAGTGAACGTCATCATACAGCTTTACATCGTGGACCACCTCCGTGGACTACCAGGACCTTACACTCCCCATCAGAGGATGGCGGGGAGAGCGAAACAGAACGGCAGAGAGGAGGACATGGCAAAGTATCTGGCACGCAAAGAGCTTGTGAACATCGGTCTGTCACATTTTGATGACCGCCCAGAATCGTATAGACACAGGCGTCGTGGAGGCTCCTCCCACACACACATATGTGACGGAGCCACCCACCCAAAAGGCAAGTGAGATGGAGACCATCCAGTTGCAGCGTCCTTATACGGACCCTTTGGTCACTGTGGACGTCAGCAGCTTCACTCAGCTGCTCGCTGAGTGCGGGTCCTTCTGCTTGGACTCCACAACAACAGCGTCCACAGCGATGGAGTCCCCCGCTGCTCCAGCGGAGTCGGACGACTTGGATTTGGCCAAAGAACTGGAAGCCCTGATAAACGGACTGATGGAAAACGAAAATATTACATTTTGACTTGATGGTTGCTGTTACATGTTGTGCTTTCCCCCTCACATCTTTCATCTTTCGTCAACACAATAAGAGACTTGGATCTTACTGCTGGTGAAGAGTTGGACTTGCTGTTGAAATGGCTTGGCAAGGAGTCCTCCAAACATGACCGGCGTTTGAGGGCAGTTCATATAAGCAAACCAGAAGCAGCTCTCAAAAAGGCCTGGGACAGGCTCGAAGAATGTTACAGCTCCCCAGAGGTCATAGAAAGTGCCCCCACCCACTGAGGAAATGCCGTGGCTTCAGACTGAAAACCATCGAAGAACGGAAAGCCTTCCTGAAGGAGCAGGGGATCTGCTTCAAGTGCTGCTCATCATCTTCGCATCTCGCTCGGAACTGCAAAACCACATTAAAGTGTGACGAGTGCAACAGTGAACGTCATCATACAGCATCTGGAGCTTGGAAGCTACATCCTGACTCCTGTATTCATTTGAATGGAGTTTGGCTTACTGCTGAATTGTGTACCAAGTTACACACACACACAAGGAGAGCAGTACATAGATATTTCAATAAAGAGCTGAAATATTAACCTCATGGTGGTCATAATATAAGCAGGTATTATTTGTAACTGCTTAAGCCTTTTCCGTTCATCTTCTGCTTATAATGAATGTTTGTTTAACTGTATGCACTGCAGAGATGAACAAAGGTATCGACGAAACATTTGGTTTATTGGATGCAATAACTGTCTGTGAACATCCAGTTCACATTTGGTGACATTCTGATCATTATTTCCAGAGATACATAAGGCAGACGCTGTCCCTTTTGGAGAAGCCTACATTTTCTCTATTTGCAGTTTTGGGGAGAATCCAAACATCAATCAAGAAAATTCATTTAGCAGTAAAATATTTTATACAACTGTTTAAATATAAAAAATAGACACATTAAAGAGAAAGAAATCAAAAATAAAAAAAGGCTTTTTGGGGGATTTAATCTTCTACTAACAGTCTTTACTGACAGAGGTTTGGTACACAGGTAGGCAGTCAGTGCAGGTAAACTCATCTTAAACAGGATGAGGCAAAAACCAGGCAACAAAAATCACAGAGAGAAACGTCTGGAACGTTAGACACGGAGGTACTAAGACAAACTGGCACAGAGAAAGGGGAGCACATAGACTAAATAATCCAGGGAGGAGGAGGGGGAGGGGAACAGATGAAGCTGATCAGGCCAGGGAGAGGTGATCACACTGGACGCTGACGCTTTAATATAATATATATCCAACTAAACACAATAAAACGGATAAAAAATATCCCCAATCTGAAGAATATCCGCCTCTACAAACAACTCATGAAGGGCAGCAGATTGTCTGAACTTCAAACTAATGAGCTCACTGTGTTCTACTATATGTCTACCAGACATTTCTATTGGCTATTGTGCAGTCACACTGTGTTAACACAAACACACACACACACACACACACACACACACACACACACACACACACACACACACACACACACACATGCGATTAAACACACAAAAGGAAGACACTCAATGTGCTATTTCCTCAGTATCACACTGGTTCACAGGCGTGCCTCTGAGCAAGACTAGAGGCTGCCAATCCAAGCAAAGCCCCGGACTAAAACTCCCATAATGCTCTGAGAATCTAAACACACCATGAGGGTTCCTGTGAAAGCAACCATGATTCAATTACCACTAAATAAAAGGGCTAAAATAAAAACTGTAGCAGCCTGACCCGACTCAACCCTGTTGGGGGGGGGGGGGGGGGGGGGGGGGGGGGGCTGCTCACAAACCCGAGCTCTATCTGCACACATTCAAGTTCTTCATTTACACATTTTTACACACTCCTCTCTCTTTTACTTGGCTTTGAGCTCATGTCAATTTATGCTTTCTCCAATGCATACACACACACACTTAACTCAAGCCCAGAGGGCATATCTGAATATACATGCATCGGGTTGCACTGGTCAGAATGTCCTGAGGCACTGCTTGACAGAAAGGCACACTCTCTAAACCGTATCCATTAGCCGAGGGCTGCCGAGTCAATGTGCCTGAGGAAAAGAATAACTCTAATTCATTTTAATAAGTGTGGCTTAGATGGTGAAAACCCTAAAATATTTAAAAAAGTAAAGTGTGTGTGTGTGTTTGCACGTTTAAGGTGATGATTTTAAGAGGATGCTGCTGGGACAGGCGGTGATGGAAGAAGAATTGGAGTATTTTACAAGTGAATGCGCTGTAATTTGTAGATATCCCACAAAATCCATTTCTATGTAATTCACGTAATCATGAACCAGGAAGTATTAAGACACAATAATCCACACCGGGTGGGTCGGAGTTGAAGTGGATGAGTCAATCAAAAACCTTTCTTTCAGCCAGGAGACCGCTCTAAGTGTAAAACGAAGAACTTTGATGTATTTGTCACGTAATTTCCGTACTTAAGTAAAGACACTTACACCACATGCACGTAACAAGCGGGTATTGACACATAGTGCTGAACATTCGTAAAAAAAGACCAACAGATGAGGAGTAAATGTTTAGTAAGATATCATACGAACCGTCGTCTGAGTATACAAGAGCAATACGAGAGCCGAGGCACACTGAACGAAGAGTGATTTGTTCTGTTCGCGAGGAAAAACGCAATCATCGTATTAATGACGTCCTACAACGTTGTACAAGCACTAGTACGACCTTATGAAAATACTCCAGCATTCAAATGTTTTACTCAAGTCACAGCTCAAAAGTAATATCAGAAAAATATATCAAAAGTATCAAAAGTGATGCCCCAAGGAGCAGAAAGTGGAAAAAAGTGAAGAACAAGTAACTTATATCAAGCTTTTCACAATCACTCTTAGTTAAATCTGAACTAATCCTCCTTCAAAGAGCAGACTTTCAGAGATGTTTTCTACGCCGACTTTCAGTCAGGAGGATTACTCTAAGCTAAGAAATGGTTGTAACTGTAAATGAAATGTCGATGTATTGTACTTTCACTGACAGTAGCGTTTGGCTGCTGAATGTACTACAGTGAGAAAGTAAAGATGGAGGACCAACATTTGGGTCTTGGGTCAGTTAGATTCGGATTTCCGCCTCTGACATCCTTGCTAAATAACATAAGATAAGATAGACTTTATTGTCCCGAAAGAAAATTTGTCTTGGAAACATACAGTGTCTGCTGTTAAAACAATACAAAATAACATATTGCATACATACATTACACACACACATACAAGTCCACATGCACACACACACAGTACCTACAGTACATGCACAGACTGCCACCAGCCAACAAATACATTTCACACTACAACATCGGCGTTACAGGGGTTAGGCTCTGGCTAGCTTGCCATTTAGGGCTTTGATGGACAGGGGGACAAAGGAGTTCTTAAAGCGGTTGGGGGGGGGGGGGGGGGATTCTGAAGCGTCTGCCTGAGGGAAGAAGCTGGTATTCAGGGTGGAGGACATGAGTGGGGTCTGAAATAATCTTCTGGGCCTGTCTGATGATAGTGTAGCCGCTGTTGGACCCGAGTGCAGACATTTTCTACCCTAACACTCCGTGTCAGTTTGTTGTCAATGTGTATGCCCGGGTATCTGTAAGAGTCAACCTGTGCTGGGTTATGGTCATGGATAACCACTGGTGAGCGGTCTCCAATGTATTTGGGGTCGAATACCATCTCCTCTGTTTTCTTGACGTTGAGGATGAGGAAGTGTTGTCACACCACTGGACAAAATACCGACCCAGCGACTTGAAACACTTTGTATTTAGAAACCGTCTCGTATTGCACTTGACCGTGAAGTTGTTTCCGTGTTGCAGTCGCTTTCGCAGTCCGTGTATGTGTGTGTGTTTTGCTTCTTTCAACTACCGTCTCGCCGTCTGCAACTTTTCCGCTCGCTCCATTTGGAAGAGGGATCCGCTCTCTCGCTTGCATTTTAAATCATCTGAAAAGTGAAAGGGTAGCTTGTGCTCCGTCTGCGTGGGTGCTAATAATTTGATAAGGGTAAGAACATCTCGTCTACCTTTTGTGGTTCTAAGTGTAGGCACGCAGATGTGTGTGCCCTCCTCTCCGGCTGGTTTTTCCCTGACAGCCAAAAACACCTTTCGTGAATAAAACATCAGGTATAAAGCCTCAGTATATAATCCAATCTGACGGCCCCAACAGCCAGCAACGGCTGAGCTTCAGATGGCTGCTGATGGGGTTGTGAGGGCTGTATAAAGATTATATGAAGAGTGTGACCTTATATTTTTCAATCACTAATTGACTGTTGATTATGACCCCTTCCCTTAACAGTAGTTGTAAACTTTTGATTTCTAAATACTAAACACTACAATATTGAAATAGTTTGGTGAGCGGTGTCTTTTCTCAGCCGATTTCAAAGCGATCGGGGCTGCAATACACACTGTTTGTAATAACAAAGGCTGCAAACATTAGCGTGCCAAGCTAACAACTAACCTACAGTAACATATTCCAGCGTCAATGTCATTAGCTAGCGCCACTTTGTGGGGTTACAGTTTGAGTGTATTATAAAGTCCTTTTCATAACAGTATAGTGTTCCCCCACCGGGTGGGCAACTCGCTCTCACCACCAACTCTTTAAATACCGACTTCTGACACCGAAGCAGCAGCCTTTAGCGTCTGTAACTCCAATGTAAACCCATTTGTGTCATTATTAGACAGTTATGTCATTTAAAGAGCGAGTGTGACTGGATGGTTGGATTGGTCAAACAAACACAGGACTTTCACACAGGAGACCACTGTTCATGTGAAACCAAGTCAACGTTTGCTTATTTTATCGTCGTTTTGTGATGTAATTTCCGTGCTTTGCCCGTGCCAGTTACGCACAAACCATGATCTTTTACTAAGCCTAACCAAGTAGTTTTCCAGTGAAAACTATAGTTGGGGTTCACCTCAGTCAAAGTTGTTGTCCGAAATTGCACCACATTGTCATTTCAGCCGGCAAGATCAACATTTGCTAGAAATGAGAAGCCTGTCTGTGCCACTTTCAAGAAACGACTGTGTCATAAATGACTATAAATTGTTATATGAACTGCATATGTGCCATCCGAGAACGTAAAGCTTGACCGACGGGACAACATAACAATCGCTTGTTGGTAAAGTCTGTAAAAGTTGCTAGCATGCAACCAGAGCCTGTTTTTAGTCATTATTAAGGATTAAGGTTTTTTTTTCCCTGCATGCAATGAAGTTTATATCAGCAACAAAGTCCAGAACATCAGTCTTGCGAGGTGTTTAGTGTGTTTATGTGCACTCAGTTCCCCGCAGAAAATCTCATATTCCACTCAAGTCTTGCACCGGTTAATCTGTTTACATTTGAATGTTCATATCCCAGTTATACATAAATCACCAAATATCATTAACATGCAAACGAGGCTTAAGCAGCGGGTGAGAACAAACTGTAAATAGTATGAGGTGTAAACATGCCTCGGTATTGAAAGAACTACCTTCCATCCATCTTGGATTGTCATAATTGGGATACGAATGTTATTACGGGATGGTGTGGAGGCGTCTTGAGATGCACCTATTTTTGGGTGGAAATAATCTAACCTGACTTCGGGAGCCAGTGTGCAGCCGGTGAGCTGACGCTGGACTTAAACTTTGTGCAGGTTATTTAAATAGGGCAGGCCTTCGTTGTGTAGGTGGTTTTTTCCTTGACAGGTAAAAACGCCTTTGATGAATAAAACATAAATTCGTGAAGCTTCACGACATAATCCCATCTGAAGGTCCCGACCACTCGCAACCCGCTCCTCTCTCTGATGATGGACGTTGGTTTTTAATTGCCGTGTGGACTGTGTGCGTAGCTGTGGGTCTGTCTGGGGAAATAAGGCTAGAAGATCCACTCCAACATCCAAATGCCCCGATGTGTGTGTTAGCATTGATGACGGCGGATGTTGATCATTGCATTGCATCACTAGAGTTTTATAGAAATAGTACCACATGTTGTTTTATATTGATATTTCCCACAGCACTTGAAGACAGTATGTGTGTTCGAGCTTTAGAGTTTATACGTGGAATTATGTCAAGCTAAATAACTCTTGGCGTAAGAAACATGACAGCCCTGTTATTGACTGTGTCTATGTGTGTGTGTGTGTGTGTGTGTGTGTGTGTGTGTGTGTGCTAAAAATACATGAACTCAGCAAGACACTTTTGTCTTGTGTCAGTCTCCTGGAAATAGCTTGAAGCGGTGGGGGTTTGGCGGGTTGATGTATTGAGGGGACGGATGGACGAATGACGAGTGAGCACAAACAGAGACAGAGCGAGCATATAAAACACAGAAGAGAGAGAGAACAAGATAGAAACAAAAAAGAGAGAGAGAGAGAGAGAGAGAGAGAGAGAGAGAGAGAGAGCCTCTGGCCTGTTCTCGTTCTCCTTGTTTTGGAGTGGTTTAATGGCTGCCGCAAAACACACACACACACACACTCATCCAGACACTCTGGACCAGACAACTTACAGACCATGCATCGTGTGCTGCATTTAAGCGCTGTTGGAGATATTGCTGTTACAAATCAAGCGGGACACAAACACTAAACATTGTTGTAGTAGCTGAATATACTGGGGAAACACATTTTATGCCCTGACATGATTGTAAATGTGTAACTACATCACATGTATTCTTAGAGGGTCGGTCCACTTCTTGGGGTAGAATGGACTGGAACGGTGTTCAATGTTGCCCGTGAGACCGGAAAGAGACAACGCTGTAGAAACGTTGACGTCAACGCTTCTGACACCGCAAGTGAAATCCGTCCTAGAGACAGAAATCTGAATTTCTCATTTCTTCATCCCACTCTCTGGAGGAGAAGGTCAATGATGGAGAATTCTGCAAACACAGGGTTATGTTTTATTTTTTATTTGTAATTCCGGCACTACCTGTGTGTGTCACTGCAGAGCTGGGCTCAACATGATGAAATAACATTTCATCATCAATATAGAACGGATGTGAAACTGCTTCATTTAACCCTTTGTTAGTGTTGTTATTTGTATAACTATTAGTTTACCGGATAGAAAACAAGCTTTTGTCTCGAGTGGTTTTCTACCCTCGTACATGCTGACCCCCACTGGGTCAATTTTCGGGCTATAAACGATTATAGTCGGCCCATATTTCAAGCTATACTAAGTAACTAAACAGAGCAGATGTCTCATATACTAAAGTAAATGACCTTGATGCAGAAATGTTTTTATTTTATACAAACATATAAAATCACTGTCTAACCGTTCCTCCGACAACACTGGAAGAAAGATTTGAAAAATGTTGATAAAGATTGTGAATGGGTTGGATATCTCCAAAACTGGAAAAATGAAACCCGAATCTGCATGGTTGGATACAGAGGCATGAGAATAAATACACAAGTAGATGAAATAGATATAATTGCCTCATATAAAGGTTGTCCAACCCCATAAGCTGCTGTAACTCAAAGAAGGATGGAATTTTAAAGAAAATATAGTGAATCTGGAAGAGCATTTTATGCACATATTGCTAAAGGATTTGTTTGTGGTGACAAACGACTGAAGGTCATACATTTAAACCAATTGTTATCATTCAGCTCTACATTGTTAGTTTTGAGGACCACAAACCCAGTCTTTTCCTTGCTGTGATTAATGGTAGATGTGACATTAATGTGGCGGCAAATGTGGTAGCCGTATCAACAGCTCTCACTCTTCCAGTTCTCACACATAAAGCAACTTTTTAGTTGCTCTGTGAAAATACAAAAGCATGTACTCGGCTCACCGCTCTGCTCCCCCATTGCTGCCTGAAATAACACCGTAGCAGGCCTGTACACTTCCACCAGCTAAGTGTATCGCTGAAGTAGAGAACCGTAACAACACAGCGGTTGGACTGACCTCCCTCACACCCACCCACTGAAAGTTAACTTCGCCTGCAATCCTCGTGGAGAGATGGGAGACGGAGAGTCCTGGTATTGGACAGAGCAATAGATAGCTCCATAAAGACGGAGGGATTTGTAGCCTGGACCTGTGTGTGTGTGTGTGTGTGTGCGATGTGATGGGATGGAGTTTATGAACCCATAAAGTCTTTGGGGATAAACGTCTCGCACACAACCCCACGAGGTTGAACGGCAAGTAGAAAGAAATAGAGAAAGAAGAGCTATGAGGTTCATTTAAAAGACAACAGAATGAGGGAAGTCTCTCTCTCTCTCTCTCTCTCTCTCTCTCCCCCCCTCTCTCTCCCTCTCTCTCCCTCTCCCTCTCTCTCTGTCTCTCTCCCTCTCTCTCTCTCTCTCTCCCTCTCTCTCCCTCTCTCTCTCTCTCTCTCTCTCTCCCTCTCTCTCTCTCTCTCTCCCCCCCTCTCCCTCTCTCTCTCTCTCTCTCTCTCTCCCTCTCTCTCTCTCCTCTCTCTCTCTCTCTCTCTCTCTCTCTCTCTCTCTCTCTCTCTCTCTGTAGACGTTTCTACTTTGGTTAAAAGCCTGTTCCAGCATCCCCTGCCTAAAAGTCCTTATGTAAGCCCCATGTACTGTGTGTGTGTGTGTGTGTGTGTCCTTGTGTATTTTCATGCATGCATTTCTGCTCACTGCATTCCATTTTTCCAGCGCTGCCTCTATGTGTGTGTAAGCAGACAAATACAGGAGTGTGTCTGTGAACGTACGAGTACGTTTGGTGTCTGTGTCTGGTCACTCTTCATTGTGTGTATGTTAATGTGTATATGCAATCTCAGGACCCATCGCAACAGACAATATTTCTGGTATTCCGGCGTCGCCAGCAGATATTTAGGCCCAAGACTTCCTTTTCAGTGAAAAGGTTATTGTTTACAGTCCAATTAGCAACTTCAGATGCCAGAATGGCAGAGAGAGAGGATTGTTGTTCACCAGTTTACACTACGCTAATAGTTTATTTTATAGCTAATGAAAAGCTTAATCATCTGAGCCGATGGGTTCCGAGATTGCAATGTTTTCCGCCAATGTGTTCCCGAAAAGTTCTCAAAAGTGATTGGCCAGTAATACTACGAACGGAAAACCAGAACCCTTCCGATTCCAAAATCTTGTCCGGTTGCTCGCAGATTCATCATCATGTATCATGACTTTGGTTTATGGAGAGTTTCTATAGGACTGGGTTTTGGGCAAACCTTCTCTATTACATGTATTATTAAACAAGAAACTTTCAAAGCTAGCTTGTTTTTCTAGGATTGCAGTCAATTTAAAGCACCATGCATTTACGTTGTGAAAATGTAACATGACGTTTTGAACTAAAACAAAACAACTTGAGGTTTAGGCAATACCAACAATACTTGGTTAGGTTTAGTGAGTTATGTCTGTAACATAACTCACGTATGTAGTGTTACTTAAGTACGTAAATTACTTAAAAAATACTGTGAAATAAGTCAATTGACTTTAGGTTTCACACGGGACACAAACAACAATCTCCCTAGTGAAAGTCCTGTGTTTGTTTGACCCGTCCAACTACCCAAATGTCCTGCCTGCATGGACTTTGTCGCTCTTTATGCTACATCACCAAACTCCTTCCTTTGTCATAACTACTCGTCATAACTACTACGGCCACGAGAGGCCAGCGTTGTCTTCTTGTATTTGTTTCGGTGACAAACCATGATGATATCAGCCTTCTGAACCTACTAGTAGGTGTAGCAGCCCTTCAAACTCATATATATATATATATATATATATATATATATAAAGCTGGTAACCACTGATAACGGCCAAAAGCGTTTTCGGACTGGGTCCAACTGCAGCTATGCTAGTAGCTCTGTGGGTTTGTAATTAGCTACAACAATGCCTTGAGCTAAATGCTAACCTCCACCCGCTAACATGCTCGCATGTTATCATCTAATCAATCCCCAGTCCGTCTAATAGGTATTGATACATTCACGTTGGACCAAAGAAGTGAACACTGACCAACGTTGCAATAATATTCATCACATTAAAATAATTTTCAGTAAGCTGTTTGACTGTGAATGACTCTGCTGATACTGTCTGAACAAGTTTGCAAGGCCAGCATATAGTTTTGTCAGGCTGGTGCCAAAGCAATCTTCTTTTTGTAATACTACAAAGAACTGTTTAAGGAATTGAGATATTCAATGTCACAGTCAACCAAATAAGACTGTTCAGTTTAAAGCTTGACTCAATCCCAGCTGGTTTTCACTGCCCAATTATGACTTATGAGCACAAAATACAAGAGAAAAATACAAGAGGCTTCCATTGCTTCAAAGCAGCAACATTGTGACAGGCTCCTTTGAAACATTATAGCTCATTAAAAAAATCTACTCAGAGAACACTTGTCTTCCTGTGTTTGATCATCCTGAACAAAGTAGCTTCAATTAGGTTTTTAAAGCATGTTTTGAGAGCAACACTCTCTCTCCCGTGGGTCTCTTTGCTTTTCTACTTCTTGCAGTGTGGAAGAACTTAGAGCTCAAAACGTCCAGACTCCCAAACTGCAAACATGGCTTTGTGCAAAACTAAGAAAGAAAGACAAAAAAAATAGAAAGAAATTAAACAAGAGAAAGAGATTAGACACATTAAATTCAACACAACTGAACTTTTCAATAATTGATAATTCACAATCAAATCATGTTGCTAAAACACAACAACCAGCTGACAACGTTATTAGCACTGAAACCAACACCAAGCCAAACAGAGCCAGCATTCAGCTTTTCATTAATATTCAGGACGCAGGTGGAGGACAGCAGCCTGGCACTGTGGGGGTGTAACACCCACACACACACACACACACACACACACACACACACACACACCCTCTCTCTCTCCTTGAACCCCCTGTTCTAAGTCTTGCTTCCATCAAAACACCAGAGCAGCAACTCATTCTTTTTCAGTCTCTCTGCTTTATACTAAGCTAGTCTACTGCTGAATCTCTCTCTCTCTCTCTCTCTCTCTCTCTCTCTCTCTCTCTCTCTCTCTCTCTCTCTCTCTCTCTCTCTCTCTCTCAGCTTTGTCTTACTGTATTTTTCCTCGGACAGCTGGGCCAACAATGAATAAAAATAAAATGCACTTATCGGAGGATATTATTCAAGTTCAAAACCTTCAAACCAAAGTAAAACTACATGATTGTATTTCATGGGAGGGATTATCAGCTCTTTGAAAGAGTGTAGCATTGATGCGTGTGTGATGTTGTGGGCGACTGTGGCTTAGTGGAGAGCAGGGTGGTCCTTCAATCAGAGGATCGACGGCTCGATCCCCTGCTCCGCTGGTCCATGTCGATGTCTTCTTGGGCAAGACACTTAACCCAAAATGGCTCCCGTAGCTGTGCGTATGGTGTGTGAATGTTAGTCGGTCCTGATGGTGGGCATGGTATCTCCTCCCATCAGTGTGTGAATGGGTGAATGATGACAAGTACTGTGAAAGTGCTTTGAGTAGTCGGAAAGACTAGAAAAGCGCTGTCCAAGTCCATTTACCATCCATGTTTGTGAGTAACGTGGTTGTTTCCAGTGTTTTTCCTGCTTCATGTGCAATTTCTTTCATTCCATAAAAATGTTTTACATTTTTCTTTCTGTAAATTGATACATGAATGAGTCAAAAAACTGTTTTTTGGTTGGATGCCTGAAAAAAGGTATTTGAATAACACAGACATAAGAGATTTATTTTCTACATTGTACACCAATATATATACCTGACCGGGTCCTCTGGGTGGTCTGCTTTCTTGCAAAAAAACAAGATGGTGACGGCCAAAAAATCAAACTCGAGGCTTCAAAATAGCAATTCACAAACCAATGGGTGACGTCACAGTAACTTCATCCACCTCTTAGATACAGCATAATATGGTACAACTGAATGCAACACTATTGATGCCTTTTAAGGTACAACGTACGAAAGAGTACACCTTTACCCCCTTTGTGGATGAGTCATTGCATTGAGACTACACTGACATGTATAGGACAGAGATCTTGAGAGTGAAACCTTGAACAGCAGTTGGATCATTTCAATATATTGTATAACTATTTTACTTTTGTTAAAGTTGCCTTCAAGCCCCAGAGTATTTGGACAGTCAACACAGTAAATATTGGAACAAGTGTCAAACTCCAGGCATTAAAAAGCGTCATTTTCATCATCATCAAAAAAGAATTGACATATAATTTGTTCACTGTTTCCAACATTAATCTCTGTCACTACCATTCTCCTTCTCCCATCTGTACGCGATGCAACCTTCATTCCTTCACTTCCTGCTCCTCTGTCATTTCCTCCCCCTCTCCAGCCCTCCTTCCCTCCGGACAGCAAAAGCTCTTCTGTCTCCCTGAAGGTCTACTGTCAAATACACGCTTACCTCGGCACTCTGGGCTGATATGTGTGTGTGTGTGTGTGTGTGAATGTGTGTGTGTATCCCTACATCTCTACACCAACCGGCCCTGCGCACCAAGGCGTCTATGGGATTTGACAGTTTTACTCAACTCTGTCTTTTGGGAAACACACATAGGGATGAGAGGGCGTGCACAGGACTTACTGTATAGGGGAATGTGTGAGTGTGTGTGTGTGTGTGTGAGAATGTGTACGCATTGGGAAACCCCAGAGAACTCACAGCTCAATCGCACACACAGGAGTTTTAAAAGTTAAGAAGTAAAATCGTTCATGTACAGAGAGAGGTCGTTAAAGAGTAAAAGCAGCGTGAAAGTTTCAACAGTACCACTTACACATGGCTAAGTGATTAACAAGTCGACCTTTTATCAACAGCACACTGGTCTTCCTCCTCAAGGTCAAACCACCGTGTGCATTGACAATTAAATTGTGCACAAGCTTCAATAAAACACGTGAGAATGTTATATCAGGCACCCTCACTACACCTGTAGTCACTCAGTGAACGAGCACAATGTCTTTTATATTTTAAGTAATGAAAATATAACAATATTTTCTTGAAACTGTAGACAAACAATATCCATGAATAATGCCCCGAAATAAAAGTAAAATCGAAGGAATACAAATTGAAAGAACAAATTAGAAAGAACACAAATGAAGTTGGAAAATATGTACTACAAAATAAACTAAAAAGATTTTTTTAACAAAAAAGATGAAAAAATAGAGAATTTAAAAATGAAATTAATGAAGAATGAGTAACAAGGAAAAACGGGGTGACTATTTTTAATTAAAATTGTGAAAAATGTAAGTATTTTTCTTTGTGCTTTGTATTTTAGTTGTTTAAGCCGAGAAGAGCCATTGCACCTGTTCAACAGTTAGGTTAATATTTGTGATACATAAAAAAAGAAAAGACCAAAAAAAATCACAAACAAAATATAAATTGAATTTCATTGCAGTTTGAGTGTTTTTCTGCTGCTGTGCAGAGAGGAACCTCCATCATATCAGGTGATGAATAATAAAAGACATAAATCAGCTCAGATCAGCAAACAGATGCGATGCATATAGTTCACACAGCCCCGACGGTTTCTGTGTGTGTGTGCGTGCGTGTATGTGTGTGTGCGCGCTCGCGCATGTGCTCTTTGCAGGGCAGCTCACGTCCTGTAAGTCCGTTAGAATAATGGTGGGAAAAGTGTTCCATCTAGATTTGCTTCAAAATCCTTGAACCTAATTACATGCAGGACCAAATGCATCAATCACCTTAATTAGATTTAGTAGCTATTAAGACGAATGGTGGGAAGGTGCTTTGTTAAGATATGTATTGATTTTGATATTATAGTGAAATTAAATTAGTTACTCACACATTCTAATCATGTAATGAGTGTCTGGTCACAATGCTGCGGTATCTCCCAGGCTTTCTGCTTCCAAGAGAGACTGTATCTGTCAGCCCAGACCTTCTCTGGTGAACATGGCCGACTCAACCCAGCAGGCCACCACGGGCCATGAGCTTTGGGCCCCTGTTAAACCACCAATCCCCCCCTTACTCTGTACCCTTTCACCTTCAAGTGCCCAGCAAGTAGAGTGCACACTGCAAACTACACATGGCAGCTTAATCATATTTTGCCCACAGCCACAGAAACCAACTGCAATTCCTGGGATGGAATACTACCTACCCCCAGGTCTGTTGATTTAAACCTGCAACACGCTTTTCCTGCACTCCTGTAAATTGAGTTTTAAGAAGTTCACTTAAAGTCTCACTTACAAATGATTGGAAAATGTTCCCTTGGGTTTGTTTCTGGCATTGAATAAAAGTAACAGTTAACACAGTGAAGGCAAGTGCCAACTTGTGGTCATTAAATTGAATGCAATTAAACTCTAGGGACATATTAAAAAAAAACAGTAAAATATCTGATTTGTATTTGGAAGAAGCGCTCATGGCTTACAATTACAACACAAGAGAAACACAATGTCAGCGCAGTAAAATGATTGAAAAGTGATCAAATTTACTTTTCTCATGCAGCTGTGTAACCGAAGTGACTTTATATATTTATATGCCTTACTCATCTGCAGGAGCCACCTATAGCTATAGTTGTAGTCTTTATAGTTGGCGAATCAAAGCCGCTGAGCAGAGTCGCACTCCTGTGCTGTTCACCGCCGAGCAGTTCCATTGCAGCAGCATAAACCGGCCAGTCTAACAAGGCCTTCAGGGCTGCAATGCTTTTAGAAACTAGGTTGAGAGAGTTACTCATAATTTGGCCTTCGGAGCACTGAATTATGAAATGGGGTAGCTCATTTAACCTGTCGCCAGGCAAACCGCTGTGGAAGACGCTCTATGAGCTCAGCACAGATGACGGATTGTTTTCACTTGTTTTAACATCGTCGGACTGAATGAGACATCGACATGCTCGTTATGTGAAAATGTTTTCTTTTGCCAGAGTAGCATGGTATTTGGTGCCAAGAAATGGGGGGAAAAAAAAGGTCTCACACTGAGTCAGAGTTTTGCCTTGGGGGGAACAACAGAACACACCAGGCCTAGCTTTGTGTTTCTGTTTCATGGTAGCATTAAAAGCACAGCTTGTCTCCTCCTACCACACAAACAGGAATAGATAGCATGCTAGCAGGCCAACATTGAGCGACCAGCCACTGAGAGGAACGTGGATTAGCATGCTACCCATTAGCCACTATCTGAAAACGTTAACGTTTATATTAAAAATAGGTCAGATGGTGGTTCAAACACTGCTCCATGGTCTGAGGTTGTTCAGACCCAATAAAGATGAGAGGACATCGTGATCCAGCGTGGTGGCGCGGGGAGGCACATCGAGACACAACAGATTCAGGATGCTTGTTGAAATCAGAAACGAGAAAATGTGTATCAGCCTTTCCATAGCAGGTATCAGAATACATGTTTTTTTTGTAGCATGTTAAAACGGGCCATGGCTTCCAATACATTTCCCTTTATTGAATTATTATTATTCATGTTAATGAGTTGGCGGTTGTTGCTGCACAGCTAGCAAAAATGTGTGCAATAAGGCCTCTGAATTAAAGTTAGCCTTGTGGACATGATCTTTAAAAACTTCTAATTCATGCTTTGCCGGGTCTTTTTACAAGACTACAAGCAACAACTTCTGAAATGCTTTTTTTCTGAATGGAGTTTTGATCTGTGCTAGACTATGCTAACATTGTAGCTGCTCCATCAACACTTAAAATAAATACGGCGCAATTGTTATTGTTTGTACCATTTATTCAGTTCATGCTTGACACACATTTCGACTCATAGTTTCGTCAGGTCTCTGTACAAATATGAGGTACTATTGTAGAGCTCTGGGCGCCCACAGAGGACTACAATATTTTGTCCTAAATTTTTGATTCAACAATGTCAGGAGAATCTCACCACTGAAAGGGCTTCTCAACACAGCATCAAACAAATATCTTGCTCAAATTGAAGTATTTTAGCTTGCATGACTTTGCGTTTGGTTTGAACACACCATTACACATGCCCCAGGGACAATGGGCACAACGTTTAACCATGAGCATTAGCTCCAAATCCACAAAACCTGTATGAAAATCTATGGAGCACAGCCCGATAGTTGTCGGTCACTGGTCGCAACTTGCTAGTGCTATGATTGGCCAGTTTGCATTCAAGGGGACTTAGCCAAAGGTCAATTGCATCAATATAATCTCAAATTGATTTGCAACATTATTTCATATAAACTCAATCTGGTGATGTTGTTAAACATGAATGTGTTGTGTTTTTGCTGCAGCCTCTGCTGGTTCCACTCGCAGATTTAAAGACTGTTTCCTGTGGGCCTTTAGGCTCTGTGTCCAGAACGTTTTCATGCCACCGTGTTGGTACTTCTTTTGGTAGGTTTTCTCTTGATACATATTTCCAGCCTGAGTGTGAGTCGATATTAAAAAGGCTAAAAGAAAAGATTCCAGGGGGAATAACTTAAAACTGCAGGCAGCACCCTAGTCCTAATGAATCATCATTTATTCAAAATGAAAATCATTGCAACCAAGCAGGTACAAAAACTGTTTAACGAGCAATGCAGGATGACACACCCACACACACACACACACACACACACACACACACGCACAATATCTGCGCCTTTCTGAAGTTGCAGTCTCAGCACAGTTCTCTGTCAGCCTTTGGTTGTCACGAATATGATGAGGTCAGAAGTTTGGGGGCGGAGTTTGATCCTGATTGACAACGACAGCCCTGACATAATCTCTACCAGTCAACCAGCCTCCCACTAGACCCTCTGTGTGTGTGTGTGTGTGTGTGTGTGTGTCAAAGCCAAAGAGTGTTTCAGCGTGAATGCATGTGTCTTTCTGTAGCTGTGTGGCTGTGCATGTCTGTGTGTGTGTGTGTGTGCGCAGTTCAGCGTGTCCAGGGCAGATCATAGCAAAAAGGGTAAAACTGACAAAACATGGAGAGATTTTCTTTGACATGTATCTCTTCATGAATGTGTGTTTGTGTGCACAGCAATGCATGTGTGTATTTGGGAGATAAAGTAAAAGTGACGTGGAGGAGAGGCAGATATATTCGGACAACAGATTGTGAGACCCTATCTTCCCTCTGGAGTTACACCGCCTCTCTCCGTCAGAAAAGAACACACTCACCAGATATTGGCTCTGTGCTGAACGGAACTGTGTTCTGTAAAAGGTGTCTATTTCTCACAGGATGGAGCAGATGGTGAGGCGTTTCTAAACCGCAATATGTATGATTCTTCAATTACATATCCCATCTTTTGCATTTTCACTTCATAATGAGATCATAACCGTGTTCACTTTGATACATTTGCATGATTAGAGCAAACAACTAAGACCGACCACTGAGAAGGCTGCTGGGAGAGTCTAGCATGTTAAAGCCAAAGATGACAAGAGAGGGGGTGGGCTGACTGGAGGGAAGTACAGTAGGCTTATGGAAAATGTCTTAATTTAGCAAAACACCAATCATCCCCACGATGGCCTCATTTTTCATAGTAATTACATAAAGGCACCATCACATGTAATTGATTAATTTTTTTAGTTCAAGGATACCGTGAGATGAGCCACTTTGTTTTTCAAGAGGGTAATTATATGTAGAGGATTTCTATATTAACAAGCAATTAAGGCAATTGAAGAAATGGTTCCAAACAAATCAAATCCAGAATTTCCAAATGAAAAGTTAAGGCATCGCCAAAGTTATTTCAGTTCATCCTCTGAGGAACATGAATGGCTGTACCAAATTTCTTTGCAATTAATTCAATAGTTGTTGAGACGTTTCACTCATAACCACAAATATCTACCTCACGATGTTACTATGAGAGCAGTCAAGGGGATCACCAAGATCATTGGGATTTATCCTCTGGAAACAAAGCACGTCTGTAGCAGCGATCAGCGATTAAGCCATCAGAACAAAAATGGTCCTATAAAGATTTGTGGCCGATTAATTGGAGCACTCTAGTTGTGGAATTTATAGGCCACAAAAACATTGACAAAATACAAATAGCTCCATGACAAATGACCAAACTCCATCTACTAGGGAATATTGAAAGATGAGGTTAAAGGCTCTTAAAAAAGCAAAAAAGGCCAAACGTTTTGTTTAAACGTTCAGTCAATTGAATTACACCATGTTAATGAATCAGCAGATCTGCTGAAACAACTAACTCCTCAATCGCCTACATCAGAAGTCTTTAAACATCCACATCGAGACGTCGCACACACACTGATACTGTCTAACATGTGAAACAGCTACATGTGCTTCTCTGCGTGTGTGTGTGGGGTGTATAAAGGCTGACACAGGACTGCATTATTCACTGAATGGAGATCAGTTTGACCTCCAGGTTTGACCTGTTTTTTTCAGATCTAACACATCCTCTGGGGCCACACACACGAATATACTCCTCATTGGTTGGACACAGAGACACAAATGTACTACACTCATGAAACGCTATGTGTAAATGTTTGTGTGAGTGTGTGTGTGTGTGTGTGTGTCAAGGTTGGTTCATAGAAAGCTAATACAGAAGCTGTGTGGTCTCAGCAGATCAATATTGTTATTCAAACAGGCTGGAGGAGACTACAAAAGCATTATTTCTCTCTCTCTCTCTCTTCCATTCACCACCGCTCTCTTTATCCTTCAATCCTCTTCTTCATCCCTTCATTCATTTTTCTTTCATACCCCTCCCTCCCTCCTTTTTTCTTTGTCTTAATTTACTCTCTCCTCCTTCCTTTCTTCCATCCTTCCCTCCCTTCATTCTCTCCCTTGCATTGTTAATCCAGGGCAAAAGTATAGCGTTTGAATCTACCGGCATCAACACGTGCGCTTGCTAAAGTTAGAAAACCAAACCAAAAGGCAAGCAAAGAAATTTGCTTCAGGATGCAAGTCAATGTTGCCTTTTACATTTACAGTACGCACTTCAAGCACTTCATGCGCTGTATGTACGTACATTGCACTTCTTAGTTTGAAATATGTCGCTGCCATTATGAAAAACTTGACCTACATTGATTGTTCGTCGATGAAATCATACCTTTAATCAGGTAAACATGGCGGAACCGAATAAAAGGAAGATATCGCGTGAGTGACGTAAATGTCAGAAACATTTTTTAAAGATTTGTCCTTTTTCTCAGAAGTCAAATGGATGTGTTTGCTTAATTGGCAAGGAATCCTTTGCAGTATTAATAGAGTACAATGCTAGAAGTAACTATGAAACTAAGCATCGGTCCCACACTTAAAGAAAAAGAGAAAAAAAGACAAAAACAAGCAACAAAACAAAAACTGGGTGAAAGTAGATAGATAGATAATCATCTGAGGCGAAATTACATATCCAAATAAATATTTGGAAAGTATATTTCATTACAGCTAATGGGGAAAAAATCAATGATGTCCAAGACTCAGGGTGAGGAGGTGCTGCAAAAGGGATCTGAAAAGACAATAGACCCAGTTTTATTGTCTTTCAGAGTCACAACCATTGTGAACGAGGGATATGAGGGAGGATTTTCTCAAGAGTGGGTGGCAGGAAGTTATGACTAAATGGTTTGAGGTTGCAATAGAAATGTCAAGACTAATCACTAAACAGCCATTATTAGCTCGTACAGACACATTGTGAAAAAGGCCAGATAACAAATGAGGTCGTCAGAGCTCTAATGTGCTGTTAGAGCGATGTAGAAGTAAGCCCCTCAATACTCTGTGGGCGTAACATAACGGAGAGTTTGTGGTCTTCCATTGAAGAAAGTAAAGTAAACCATTATAATAAATACAAACTAGAAAATTAAAAATAAAAGACTTTGGAGATGGAACACTACGTTCATTGGGTTCGTTTCATTTGTTTCTTAACTGTAAAAAATAGGCCGTGGTCATTTTTACTTGTCATAGTAGGAAAAGCAAAGGAGTGTCTAATAACATTAACAATGGTTCTGTCCCATTTATGTACCAGAGTGAGCCAGCCAGCGGGCACAATACCAGGACCCTGGAACTAGATCACTTATATGGAATGGAGCCACGATTACTGTTATTAGTTACACCTGCACTCGATGTGTCACAATGTGCAAGAAGAGAACAGTCAATAGAGTCTTTAGGTATAATGGTGACACCTGCTTCTTCTCCTTTGACCCACGTCTCATCTGGGAACGAGTCGGCCCTGTTCAGAGTTCCCTCCAGTCAGCTGACTCTGAGCCACAGCTGTTCTTAGGTAAGTCATTAACGTCCTGTGAGTAGAACACAGTTCACAGTCTTTGTTTGCCTGATCATTAAAGGGGAACTCCAATGACTTTACACATCTAAGTCTGATTATAGGTGTATAGGATCACTTCTGAATATATCAAAGCAAGAGTTGCATCAAGCCTTTTGTGGCTCCAGAAGAGACCTGTGCAAAATGGAATAACTTGCCGAAAGTGATGTCACTTGAGTCGTTGCCGGTTGGGGCTGTAAAAAAAATTAAAAAACTGGTGTGGAGTTAGATAGAAGTGTGGTTAATAGACTGTGTAGCTTCATATCTGGTTGAGGCTCGCAGCTCAAGACTACGGTATAAGCATAATACAGTTGAATGGCTGAGCGAGCTGTTGCATTGGGGGAAATGTAGGCGCCATGTTTTGATGAGGAAGATGAAGAAATATCTCTAGTTCCGCTGCATCGGTGTTGCGACACTCCCAATCAAAACTCCCTTCTCACTCCCAACTTGTTACGTAGGGACACTTGGTCAGGACCCCTTGGCATCACTTTTGAACGGACTGGGAACCGCTTTAGTGTCACTTTTTAACGTGCAGGGTAGTCTGATAGACTTCAACACAAGGTTAACATGACATTACTTCTGTGACATAAGTTAAGGAATTGACATTACTTCTTTAGGCAACAAAACTACATGGTTATGTTGTGGAAAGAAATATGGTTTGGTTTAAAAGAAGTAAGTTTGTTACATAACTTAAGTTATGTATGTTACATATGTGGGGTAAATTAAGTTTGTTATGTAAGATTAGGCAGTTTCACACACAACAAGTTGGTTGCACAGGAAACAAACCGCGGTCTCCAGGGTGAACGTCCTGCAAAGGTTTGACCCGTCCATCCACCACAACCTCCTCCCTATGCAGACTTTGTTGCTCTTCATACTTTATACTTCTCTATACTACCCACCTTGCTCCTTTGTAATCCAGTTATTATTACTATGACCACTAGGGGCAGCCCTGCACGCTAGGAAGGTTTGTGGAGCTTTATAGTTTGAGCGTGAAGGGCCACTAACCAAGCTGCTGAATTTGATGAGTCCGCCCTGGATTTAACCGTCCATCGTGAGTCTGGTAATGTCATGGGGGTGCAACACTAAATTGGTGTAGTACTTTTATATTTCCACTACATAATAAATAAGAGAGTCTGGACTAAAACTCACTGCATTCTTTTGTGCTGCAACACAGCAACAAGTGGGAAAATGATGAATTCATTTTTTTGTATTCTTTATCAGGTTATACTGGCACTTATTTGAGAAACGCATTGAAACACGACCAAATCCCCGCGAGATGATTCTGTATTTGCAGTACGGTCTTTATGCGCCAGTGTTTGCGAGGAGCAGAGAGAAGTGAAAAGTTGCACAGGCTCAGTGCCGTGATGTGACCGGAGTTGAAGGGGATCCATTAGTGAGGACAGTTATGAGGTCTGGACCAGAGTCGCCCACAGACACACAGCAGTCATCGTTAGTCATCGTCATACATTGGCGAAATAAACAACGCAGACGGGACTTCGACAAAAGTCATCACTCCAATGAGGAAATCACAAGAACCGAGACAGAGGAGACCATCACTGCCGGGGTGAGAGGTTCACTCCCCCGCACACAGCAAGGTATTGGAGGTATACATTTCCAACAGACACACCTGCTGTAAGGGTTATGAAACAAGCTTCCAGGAAGCAGCAGAAACTGAGAGAAAAGTGTCAGGTAAGACGTTTTCTTTTCAAGCCACGACAATTTATCACATTGATGTAAACACATGATGAGAAATGCAGTGTTGTCTCAGGTTTTTAGGAGGAGAGGAGATGAAATCGTCGTTTTATTCTTACGTGATAGTAGAAAGTGAAATATCTTCTTTTTTTTTGAGAGAGAAAAACATTTATAGAAAGACTCTTGGAAATATCAAAAGACATGAGACAAAAGAAGGAATCCCCTTTTAAAGAGAAGAAGAGGGATCAGAGTTATTTATCTGCTGTACAAATGCTGTTTGTGTCGACACTGTATCTCTACGTATGCAATCGTCTCATCGGAAGGACATTTTATAGGAGTATTCATATGTGCATGTGTACGGAGGAAGCTGGGAGAGAGAGACGGGCTGGACTGTGACCTCTGTGTCCTTCTCTGACCATCAGTGACTCAGCTAAAACATCTGGGGCACAACTGCAAAAGCTGAAGCTCTCACTCTCATGTAGTTTTGCCTCAGAGGGGAAAAACAGGACGCTTCTTTCTTTGTAGAGGCTCTGACAAAACATAAAAACCTGAACTAAATGTATCTCTTTAAAAACAGAGATGGTGTTACTTGTGACATTATTTTGATATCATGGCAATCTTATATTTTATCATAGGGGTACATTTCTTTCTGTTATGTTCCTGTACATACTACAATATCTTTATTTACCTTACTGTGCTTTTTATGTGGGCGTGGTTTAAGAGCCTTCAGTGGACACACCCCCAATCTTTAAGAGCAGACAATTATGTTTTGAATCCTAATTAAATTGTTTTTTGGTCATTTAAATTAAGCTGTGTGGTTAATAACACATGTTGCTGTCACCTGCCAAACTCAGAATACATATTTACTTTTGCTTCACCTGGACTTGAATGTATTCTTTTCTTTGACACAATCATCATTCATTAGTTCAAGATGTCATTAGTGAGTTCATAACCCTAACTCATCAAGTTTTAACAATTACAATAATGCGCAATCTAATTATAAAGAGTAATAATTGTAAATCAGTAGCAAGAGGAATATAAGGATAAGTGACGCACATAAGTGATGAGTCATTGTCAGAGTATGTGACCATGTGTGAGTCTTGATTGGACGTTTCCAGCGAGTAAGGGGGAGAGAACGAGTCGCGAGGCGCTCGCCAACGTTGCTAAAGTGGAACGCAAAATGTCCCTTTGCAGGAACAAACCAACAAAGAGCAGTTTATACATCCGCATCAAACAGATGATTACTCAGCTGGCACGAGAACATGCAACAGGAAATGTCTCGTTCTTTGATTTGCGCACACATACACAAGCAAAGGACACACGGTGAAACATTAAAGCAGACCATCACAGTGCAGTCAACTCTCAACACACACTGAATATACGGCGGCACCGCTGCATACACTGCTGTTAAGTAGATATCTTAAAAGGTAAAGAAGTCTTTTTAATGCGACACCGTGATGTGAAAGCCTCGTCTGTAGTCTTAACTCAAGCGTGACTCACTGTACAACAGTGCCGGTTGCCATTTAGGATGCTCCTGTCTCTGAAACATCACGACTTCAGTTTGTCAAACTCTCTCTCTCTCACTCTCCGCTTGTGAATATTAAACGATACATAGCAGAGGAGAGGGGAGCAGCTCTCAACATGCCCTCTGCAACTGTCACACAATGCTTGAAAAAATTACACGGTTCAACAGAGCGCTTTCTGACCCTAATTACAGAGGAGCCTTGGTGTACGTGTTGTTTGGCGAAGTCTTTCAAACTTTTGTGAAGAACAGCAGTCGTTAGAGAGAGCCCGACTTTGCCAGAGGTGCCTCATCTACGGAGTGACCTCCGCTCAGTGCGACCGCCAACATCGACAGAAATCAATGACTTTTCTACCATGATGACAATCACCACTATGAAGCAACTGTCAGGATTCAAAGACTATTTGATATGATTTGATTAAAACAGAGCAGCAAACACAGTCAGAGATATGTTGGATAATGTTTTAGCCAGTCCCTAAGGAGGGTGACGTTTTAGCTAACAAGCCACTGATTGGATATTGTTTGCTTCAGTTCTTTTGTCAGTGTAGCATATCCCTCCGAAAGATGGTTCGACACTTGACTGATGATTGTGTAATTTCTTTATAAATCCCACAAACAACGTAAGAGCTTGCGCACACTTCTACTTCCGTCTATTACTCTGAGAGCTGCGTTCAAAATAAAAGCATTTCATTTTAAAACAAGAAAGACATAACAAATTCAGAAAACAGGCAAAAACATGCAACGAGAGGCAACAGATTGCTTGCCAAACACGAATCAGGTTACTTACAGTCAGTGCTGTCCCCCTGAATTATGATATATCAATCCTGTCTCCTTCAACGTTCCCATACCACTTAAGTGAGTTGTTGACAACATCTTTAGGGAAACGCATTTTCACATGGATTACGGTTATAAACATGTTTTAAATTGAAACAAAACAAAACCAAAATGCAAAAAAAGCTTCTTGGTTAGGTTTGGCGTCAGTGGACGTATCTTTATTGTGGTGACAGACTATGTGTACTACAGTCTCTGCTCCGTGCTGCAATTTAAAATCCGAGAGCTTCAGCTGAGTTGAGGTTATCCTGCCTTCCTGTCCTTTTCCCCATCGACTTCTCTCACTTTTCTCTCAGACTGTTGCTGTTTTGATTCAACTGAGAACTCATCAAAGCTCTCTGTGACCCTCTATCGAGGGTCCCATCACCCCGCCTCCAGGGATACTTTTCTTTCCTTGTTTCTTTTTCCTCCAGCTAAAAAGAAAAGTAGAATTTTATTTCAAAGTATTTCATCTCTTCTGTTCACCTGTTCTTTTCTCAGTACAGGTGCAAAAAACTAAAAACAAGCCAGAATAGGACAGATTGCTTCACTTCTAGACATCAGGACTCGTAGACTATATGACTTGTGAAGATGTGGCTTTGCAGGCTTCCCCCTGGGCTTTGTACTGTTGGGATTTCCACACCTTTTTCCACACCAACAATTGTTCCTAAAAGGTCTTCTCAGCTCGATATTTAAACATAAAGAGCTGTACCTAATATGTTGGGTGAAGATGGGGTGTGTTTTGTCATTGTAACACCATATTACATATTATTCTTTTTTTCGCCTTTCCACTACGACCCTGCGGTAAAATATACCAAACCTCCCTTAACAATAGCTGCCTTCATTTGGAGTGCCCGTTCCCATGGAAACAAACTCTGAGCCACAATGTGCTTGACTCGTGCATAGGTGAAATTGCTTGCCATCACTTTATGGCTGGTTGGCCTTTTTGTTTTAAACACCACCGGCCCTCCCCTGTGGCGATGTGTGTCGCCCTGCCTTTAACCTCAAACTGTTTCTGTCATTCGCCCCTTTTTGGAGGAAGAAATATTTTCAAAGCAACAGACCTATAATAAGGTGTACTCCGCTTAGATTTAAGTGTGCGAATATATCTATTCTACCAGTTTAAGGCAACAAACCTAAAAGATCATTTAATTTGAGTGAAATGTTTACTTAGTACCTTACACAATAAGAGGTGCAGGAAGTGTCTGAAGTGCATGCATACATACAATCATCCTCATTGTGATTTGTGATGTTTTTATCAGTGAAATGACCATGTAGCATTGGTCCAAAAAGACACTTAACAGTCGCCATCATGTAACTTTGTTGACTTAAAGACTACAAGTTGATTTGTCACCGGTAGCTGATGACATTTGAAATCATGTTACGATGAGTTGTAGAAACACATCTGGAGTCTGTGAACCTGGTCTGGACCTGTGATTTGTGTTTTTGTCCACCTCGCAGAATTGTCTCTTCCTGCTGTCAAGATGGAAGGCAATTACAACTTACACGGTGTCTCAACTCAGTGTCGGCCGTCCTTATACAAACTCCCAAACACCTCATTTCTGCCGTCCGGGCACGCAACACACAGATCCTCCATCAACCACACTGTTTATCAAGGTGTATGGATCTGTGCTGACATCTGAAATGAACACAGCCACTGACCCTAAGAGTTTTCTACCTTTCATGCATTTTGTCTCTCCATATCTCTATTCTCTGTCTCATCAGCACATCAATGGTGGCGACTTTAAAAAATCTGTTTTGTAACCAACTGATGTGGAAAACAGCATTGTTCAAAGACTCAGTTCAAACTCATCTGCCCCCTCGAAAGGAGAAATAAGACATTTTCAGTGATAAGCTGCATGACAATTTATTCCACTAATGAATACAAGCTACTGCTAGACACCAGACTGGACCCAGAAGGGATCCAATATTGGGGGAGAAAGAAATGTGGATCTCAAAACCAATTAACACCCAGCCGCCAATGCAAAGGATGAAAGCGCGGCACAATTTGCTAGTTCTACTGTAATATTGGTTGGAATGTCTTTTTGTTCTTTTTCATCACAAACATGGTGGTGAATCATCTATTGATAGTTAAATGATCGTAAATCAAAGTCATGTTTTGCAGAGTGTTGTGCTGCTGCTTTTCAGGAAAGGTTGTCTTTAAAGATGCCAATCGTCCATAAAGCATGCAATGCGTGGTACGGTCGTTAATATTTAATGTGCTGTCATCTGTATGAGAAAACTCCCAACAACATAAGATTCAGGAGCAAATCCTGATCATTCATTGAAAGATTTGTGTATCAAAGCTCTTTAAGTAAACTGCAGGCCGGTAAAGTTCATCTGCTGTATGTGTGTTTTCATAATGCTAGCCGGTGGCTATTGGATTGCGCGCCAAAGGGTCAGAGGCCCCAGCATGCCTTCTGGCACACAGGCTAATAGTCCATGTGTCAGCAAACCCACTCAATAAAACACTGCAGAGTAAATCCTGTGAGCATTACTGACACCATAAAACTCATCGTATTGTGATGCAAGACTAAGATGTGTGAAAGGAGCCGGGTTGCCAGATGATGCTGAAAATGGCACACTTTAGCGCCAGCAGGAAAAAAATGATGGAGGGGGTCGTTTTGGGCAACACACATCCCCATTTGTTTTCATGGTCATGACATGTGACTGTCGTCTTAACATTATGCCGTGATGGTAATTTCAAAAGCTCATGTGACACGGCCTTTCTAGCTTCTTTACGGCAAGCAGATGGTAAAAATCCGCTTTTTTCTCTCCAAAAAGCATACTATCAGTGACCCTAGGCTTAAAACTGTGACGCTCTAGACATGTCAGGGATGGCTTGTCATCAGAGATGGGCAGTATTTCTATTACTTGTATTTGAAATACGTATTTCAATTACTTTTGAGTATTTTGTAATTTGTATTTGATAGGGCCGATTAAAAATCTAACGTAATTTGTAACAAAATACTTTAGAGTGGAGTAATTTTGTATTTAAAATACTCAAAATACTTTCTCCATGAATCAAAACACAGTTCACGAGTTCAGTCTTCAGATCTTCAAGTTCAACGGATTGTCAAGTTAAATATTGTATCTGAGTGTGACAGATGTCAACTAGCTTGATGTATAACTTATGTCTGGGTCTGGCTACATAGCCTATTGTATATACATGGTGATGGTTATAATATCAAGCTAGCGATGCTAATGCTAATGACGCTAGCATGCTGTCTAGGCTAGTGCATAGCCAGTGTTTAGCAAGTTAGCTTATCAGTCGAGTAGCTAGCTATAGGAAGAGGGAGATTGGGAGCTTGTATGTCATATGTGACGAATATTTTCTTGTTGATACAAAGCCAAAGTTTATGGGCTAAGTCCCATTAATAAAAATATATATATATATAATCAATCAAGTTGTTGTCTTTCAATAGCTTTGCTTAGTTACACTGACATTCTGTGACTGTTCTTCCTTTTTGTGGGGTTCACCAGAGCTTTGTGTACATTATATAAACCTGAATGCTCTGCTATACCAAATTGTGAGAAAATGGAAAATCCAGAAAAAAGTATTTCCTATATTTTAAATACAAAATACATGTATTTTGTTACATTTTCTGGCACCAGTATTTTGTATTTTGTTGTAATACATTTATTTGGGAGTATTTTGTATTTTGTATCAAAATACATTTTGATGTATTTTTGCCCATCTCTGCTTGTCATCACTAGCATACATTGTACATACATTGTCTTTTCATAGGTTTTGGTTTACTTGCTCAACAAAACTACTAGGTAGGTTACAGAAATGTTTGAGGTTTAAGGGGAAAAAAAGAGTAAAGTATTGTAAGTGCATTTGTTACGTAACTGGTGTTAGTGAAGTTTGGAAGTCACTTATTTCAATTGTGACTTGTTCTTTCAATTGACTTGGTTTCACCAGGGACACTAACCGTGATCTTCTGGGTGAAAGTCCTGTGTTTGTTTAAACATTCAATCTCCCCTCCCAGCCGCCCAATGCTGGCTTCCACACAAAATAATTCTTTGATTTTGTTAATTTTCAATATATCAGGAGTCATTCACGAGTAACTCATTTGAGACGAGTTGAGATATTTATTTTCCAGCAGAAACACGGATAGGCTAAGTAGCACCAAGAGGACTGCACACAAATTAACTACAAGGACAAAGTTGTACAGTCAAATAATCTGATTCAAAAGACGAAGCTCAACTCAGTTTCAACTCCTCCATGTCCACCCTGAACTCAACACCGGCTCCTTTTCCAGGAATGTCTAAATGTGACCAAACCCCACTTTCCTGTTTCAGACTAAGACGTCAGAGATCTCTGTATACCTGTCGCAGTGGTTGTTGCATGCCAACGGCCTTGCATGTTGTGGCTAACAGGCTATGCATGAGTGAATGAAGCTGTTGTGTTGTGGCTTTTAGAGTCAGGCTTTAACAGCAGGCTCTTAAAGCTAAGGTTGACCTGAATCCTGTGAGTTGTTCAGTTTATAGAGCCTGCTCTCTACCGCAGCTTCCGAGGAGGAATCTCTATTCAGGTGTGTATTTATTGTCAGGTGACGCATAGCGATGAATGTATTTGTCAAGTAAATGATAGCAGCTTGTCATTTGTGTGTGAAATACGGGCCACTGACCTCAACGGCTCCATTTTAAGGCTGCTGTGTTTTATTTTCTACCAGGTGTGTTTCTTGATTGAAACAGCATAACATGTGGTAAACATTGACATATTCATTTTCTCAATCAGAAAGATGGAGGACGCGCTGCAGTTCAGCCTCTTGTTACCAAATCGAGTAATGCAAACCTTGCAAACATATTTTCCACCTGTCGTTTTAGATTAAAAAAGTAATTTATCTCCGGGCAAAACGTCTTCTTCACCTGGTTACTTTTTCTATTTTTACGCTTGTAAATAAATAAGGAACTTAGAAAGAAGGTAAAAATCTGTCATAAACACAGAAGCGAAAACAATTAAGATCAGTCTATGAAAAGTGGATTATCTGAATTATCTGAATAGCCTCTTTAGTGCTTCTTTACCCACAGAACCAACCTGGTCCCACTCCCAACTCATCAAATACATACATTTGGTCACTGACCCTTGGCGTCTGATACTGATGCACCGTGGGACACTGGTGGTCTGCGATGCACCAGGCTTTCAACCAACGTCTATGTAAACCGACCACTGTCATTAACAGGCACAGAAAACAACGTATGTAGTGTGCTACACTCCACACATATGTGGGCGACTGTGGCTAGGTGGAGAGCAGGGCCGCCCTTCAATCAGAGGAGAGGCGGTTCGACCCCCGGCTCCGGCCCCCACTCGTTGCATCTTGATGTGTCCTTGAGCAAGACACTTAACCCCAGCAATTGCTCCCGTAGCTGTGCCTACGGTGATAGAATCTGAATTGTAAGTCGCTTTGGATAAAAGCGTCTGCTAAATGACTGTAATGTCATGCATATGGCTGGTTGGAGGGCTCAAACAAACACAGGACTTTCACCCAGGAGACCGCTGTTTGTGTCCCGTGTAAAACAAAAAGTCAATGTTGAATTGTTATGTCGAGTGAATCGCTAGGTACTGGTCAGTTACTTGAGTTGTTAGTCAGTCAAGTTAACATCAAGCACAATCTTTTCAAAGACCTAACTTACTGGGTTTGCTCCTAAACCTAACTTCCTGTGAAGACAAAAGTTGATTTTGAAAAGATATTTTGCATGTTCTCTGACAGGTCCAACACTGACCTTAGAGGAGAACCTAGAGAGTCATAGTTTGAAGCTTAGGGCTACTGTCCCAAGTGTTGGTATTTTAGTTGGGAGTGAAAACGTATTCAGTCCTAAACACAGCGTCTGAGTGACCACACCAGATACATACTAATCACCTTTTACTTTTTTTCTATCACATCTCGGATGTGTTTGTGCCAATTGTTGGAGAATGTCATGTTGCCATTCTCTTGCACACAATGACACAAAGTCTCAGACCCTCCTATTGTCCTCTCACTGAAGTGTCCCGCCTGTGCTGTTGGTGCAGTCTCCTCATTGAAAGTCGACTGACAACGACGACATCACTTCGTTACACCGAGTCAAGCGACCTTGATATGATGCATGGGCTTCTCGGTGTGTGTGTGTGTATACGCGTGCACACACTGATGCAAACCAGCGTGTGCGTGTGGGTCGGCGGCGGAGGCTAATTTATAATGATGACAGGAAATATTCCATCATATCTTCACACTTAGTCATCTTTACCAAACGGTGGGGAGGCGAGAGAGCGGAGAGCCAGGGGAAGGAGATGGGAGAGAGGCGCTGGATTGAAAGAGATGAAGGTAGAGCCACACAAAGACAGACAAGGATGGGAAGAGGAAGATGAAGCACAGGCGGACGGACGAGACGAGCATGCTAATTCAACTCTATCACAAATGTGTCTCGAAGAATAATGAGCACATTTATGTTGTGCCAGTCATCTCCCATCAACAATTACAACACATTTAATATGTGTCACAGTTTGTTGAGTTTTGCTGAAAGCCTACACTGTATGAGGGACAGGTAGTTTGTCTCTTTAATATGACGAAGTTAGATGAACTTTGTACTAATTGTGCATACGATTAAGGCTTACAATATAACATTCATGAATATCACCAAACAGAAAGAATTCCAGTTCACATAACTTCATAATGAAATACATTCATAAAATACTCATCATCTTAAACTATAACTGTCACCTATCGGTAAATAAAGGTAAGGAAAAAGTAACCCTTCAAATGTTTGATCATCTCGTTTTGCAGAAGCATTTTTATGAAAAACGGACACTCTAAAGCACACTAAAGAAGAAGTGGGTCTCACATTACATATGTCCAAAATCACTCAGGTGAAAGAATATATTTCCCTTCTGAATACTTTTGAATCAACCAAAAACACCGGTTCTTAAAGAGACAGTACGATATTTAAGGAAACGCGTTTCTTTGCTGGTTACATGGCAACCTCACAGTGATGACACATCTCCAGGAGGTTACAGCCCCCTAGTGCTGTTTGCCCCACAACGTTATATTAAGACAACATTTGTATTCTTTCTTTGATGTACTGATTAAACAATGGAGATATGTATTGATTAGTGAGCTATAGGTGTTGGTGAGCGTCGGTATGAGCTTTGGACAGAGCCGAGCTCACAGCTCTGCTTGCTTCCAGTCTTCATGCTAAGTGAAGAGGTTCATCTCCAGGGTCTACAGCTCCAGAGATCACACTCAAACATGAGAGTGATATTAATCTGCTCATCTAACTCAACACAAGAATGCAAATCAATCTATTTTCCTGAAGGATCTGGTGAGACTAAGTCAAAGTTGAAAATGGTTTTGATGAAATGTCATATTCATAACAGAAGCGGACGTCACACATGATGTGTTCAGAAATCCCGACAATGATCTACGTTTTAACAGCTTCTGGCTGTAGTATTTTTGGAGACTGTGTAAAGAACACATGCTTTTCAAAGCCGTAGGGTTTTGTGTTTGAGAGGTTTAACCGTGTTGGCGGTGGCACGTAAAGTGCAAAATTACTAGACAAAATAAACTTTAGGTTTAGGCAACAAAACCACTTAGTCAGGCTTTGGAAAAAACATCATGGTCAGGCTTAAAATGTGAATGAAAAACATGTTAAATACTAAAGCATTTCATGAACATAACATCAATAAGACTTTGCGACATGAACACCGTTCTCGTGGTGGAAAAGTCCTGTTTGTTTGACCCATCCACCTCACTAGCTCTGAGCGTTGCATATTCTTGTGGATGTGTTTACTTAATGTGTCCACCACAACAAAAGGATCTTAATTGACTTTTCAATTAGCATTGTTTCCACGGAGTGCCACACCGCGTAAAGTTCTGCTCAGAGGTCGAGGTGATTTCATATCAGGCTATGTGGACAGCATGGTATTCCCTGTTTCTTCTGAGGTCTTATATGCCACCAAAATCACCTTGAACAAGTCATCTTGAAAAGAGATTGGTTTAATTCCAGAGTGTGGGTATCGCCATTAATTATTTTTTCAATTATTTATTTATTTGTCCATTTATTTCGGTGGGCTCGGATACATGAAGTGTCAGATTAATTCCGAAAAAATGCAAAGTTGCACCGCTCTCCAATGCGCTGGATGATACATTAAGCAGTAGCTTGAAGATAAATTAATCTCGTCTTTGAAGCTTATCAAAGAACCCCTGAAGAAAAAGTTTATGAAGTACTTTTATTTTTGTCATTCCTGAACATAAGATGATACAGGAATGTGGAAAGGAAAGGATTTCTTCTATCCCGAGTTGAAGGTTTAATATGTTTTTTTGGAGAGAGTAACATTAAGTTCTGCTAGAAAATCGGCTTGGCAATAAATCAAACGTTGGTGATCATCAAGAGCCCATGATCATTTAACTTCCATGAGATCTACATATTTACTGTGAAGTTATACTAATACGATGGATTTCACACAAAAGTGAAAAAGATGTGTAAACTGAATCCGTCTACACTCTACCCCAGCTCCCGCTTATAATATTAGCTTCTGATCTCAGCTGCATCGAGAACTGAGCTTTGAAAAACTATTTCATGTGTTCAAAGAAAGCCAATATTATACACTCAAGAGGGTGAAGCAGGGAAATTCTCATTTGGGTCACAAACAGCGAAAAACTGTTTAGCAGTATTAGGGTCAATCATGCGGTAATTCATGTATTTAATCTTCTATATGGATATGATTTGTCTTGATTATGTGGTGTATTGATCTGATAACATGACAGGGGATTTGTCACGATGTGACACCAAAACAAACACACACACACAGACACAAGATTGGGATAATGTAAGCTCTGAGAAAGCCAAATAACACGGCACTGTGGAAAAAGTGGAGCCAAGTTCAATTTACTGCATTGAGCACATTCTTAGAAGATGACTTTTTAAAAGCCAACAGAGCGGTTGAACTGTTTACCCCTCTCAGCCCAGCCACCAGGAGAAGATGTCGGCTTTGTATGTTGGGTCAAACTAACTAAAGACATTCACTGTTCGTGTCTCGTGTGAAACCGAAAAGTAGCTGTTGACTTTGCACTTGTTACATAACGTTGTTGCATAATATTGAGGAATGTTATTTAATAAGAATGTCCGCTAAGGGCAGCTATTGGTATTCATGGTATTTAGTTGGTACATTTCTTCCATTACGTTGTCAAGTAAAAAAACGTCCTTGTGTAGAATTTTGGCATAAGATACGTCTTCAAATCCATGCATGTGTTCACTCAAACTGGACTTGCAAGAATGTTTCTTCTCACTCACCTCACCACATGTGGGTTTCAGGCCGTGTCACTGTGGATATAGCTTATAAGCTACAATAGCTTTCCTCTATTTGGCCTCTCTGCCTCTGTGGTCCCTCCATTGCTGATACAGGGGCCTCAACTCAGCCTTGACGCCATGTTTGTCCCAGTGGCCACTCGCAGTCTTGCAAAGAAAAGAATTCCTCCGCGGCCCCAAAAAGCATTTCCCCCATAGACCACTATTATAAAAGAGACCTGGAGCTGCAGCTGAATAACACAGTTTAGTTCCATGAAGGTTTTATATTTGTCTTTCATTTCCACAGAACGCTGTGGCGAACCCAGAAGATAGAAACATTTGTGCTGGTCGAGCAATTTTCATTCAGTTGAATTTTAAGATAACTTGCTCAAAGGTGAGCGCAGCCACCTGCTTGCTATTGGTCAATGGCATGAATTCGCATGTAAACATTCACAACATTTTAACTCTATGCATAAGATTTATATGGGTTATCCTGCTGGTAGCAATCCCTCGGTCCATATGAAAAGGATTCAACTTCAGGATTCAGGCCTACCTGCCGGCCTGAATCCTGAGGGCAGAAGCCAGCGACTCTGCTATCTCCAAAGCTTGTCAAGCATGCTGTTTGATACATAGGAGACATTTCACAGGTGAATTCACACTCAAACAGACGCGCAGGGATGTTCCGGGGAGAATGTCAGGGGTGAGAGAGAAAGGGGAACGAGCGAAAAGAATTTCAGTCCGCCCTTAAAAATCCACCAGCGCCCCCCCCCCCCCCCCCCCCCCCCCCCCCCCCTCTTTCTCTTGGTAAGCAGCATGTTGAGTTAAGAATCTCCAGTCAGTCGCACCGGCTCTGCATGGCTGCCCACCAATTGGAATACCATTACAGTCAAAGCACTCAAAAACAAACATGCAGGTGATATGAGTACACACACACACACACACACACACACACAGCATGACAGACACACGTTTGCGATGGCAGTAATGAAGCAAACACTCCAACACCCTGAAGCGGATGGAGAGAGGGCTCATGGGTCACCACTCTCTCCCTCTCTGTTAGTGTCGGCCGTCACGCTACGATCGCCTCCCGCTGTCATTCATTCTCCCTCTCGTCTTTTTTAATGTGGCTCGTCTCTTCTTCTGCTCCTCTTCCCCCCTCGGACGAGCAGGCAGATGAGATGGGGTCGCCGTGATTTGTTTCACCCGCCAGGCCCGCCGCCGGAGTCGGGTTTGATTTGTGACCCGCTCTGTCTCTTCCGTCTCCTCGCCGGTGCGCCGGTTTGATTTGCGGCGCTTTCCTCGGCCCTCCTCCCGCTCAGCGAACCGGGTGGAGAGTTCGGACATAAACATGCTGCTTTGGGTGTCCTGCAGTAACTAAGCACCACCGGTTTTTTTCTCGGGGGTCAAAGATGAGTTTAGTCAAGCTGGATGGAATTCAAATCAAACACACCTCAAGGAGAATGAAAAGACTGCAGCTCTCCCTCCGTCTACCTTCCTGATCGAGGTCATTTGCATATTGCATTTCAACCGCTGACATTTGGATGACAAACTAACATTGTTTGCCGTCGCACTCCAGTCCATGAATTAGATTTACTCTGCTTATAAAAGGCAATGGCTGCTAAATGCCATATCTCTCTGTGACTGAGGGTGAGTGCATGCGTGTGTGTGTGTGTGTGTGTGTGTGTGTGTGTACGCAGTCTGGTTATTGTCCATAACAGCGTCTTTCTGTCTCCCCATACGTCTCTGCGAGTAAATGAAAACGCCAATCTCTCTTTGCCTTTTCTTCCACTTTCCTCCCACCCTCTCCATCCTTCCCCTTTTGCAGTAAACATGCAGACTGGTGTGCATTTATAAGCAGTCAGCTAAAAGCGTGCTTATTTACCAGCCACACTTATTCACCATGACCTTTTAAAGAGAGAGGGAGAGAGAGAGAGAGAGAGAGAGAGAGAGAGATGGCAGCTAGGAGATGGAGGGAGAAGATGAAGAGTGTGTGTGTGTGTATGTGCGTGCGTGTGTGTTTGTGTGTTTTATGAGGTATATTTTCAGCCAAGAATTAGAGAAAGAACCGACAGACCCACTGACTGACTGAAGAGGTGGTTGTCTGGATGTTTTTTCTTCTTCTATCTGGCAAGTTAATGTCATGGTTTGTCAATAAAGTTAACTGGCTGTTTGCTTCTCTAAGATGAACATTTAGGGTGACTGACACACGGAAAGTGACCGACTGACGGAGAGAAAAAAGATTCGATGTATAACCGAGGCGTGGACTTTAGAATTGACTTGCAGCTGGACTCGGACTGATACACCAATGACTCGAGAATTCACTTGGACTTGAGTCTTTTGACTTGAAAATACTTGATACCTCCCCGCAAACCTCCAAAGATTAAAAAAAGTATGTTCTCTAAAAAAGTGTGGCACGAATAAATGATTTCCTGAATCAGCTGATGTCGGCGCTATTCATGAAACATATCTGACTGCTTCCAATCAAGTTGCAGGAGATGGAGTTGCAGCAGTTGGAGGAAATGATACTAAAGATGATTTTGTTCAATGCGATGGTCACTAACAACTACTGCAGCGTGCAGAATTTACAGCTGGAGACACGAATGGCATTACATGTGTTGAGGGACGCATCATGCCCCGACTTTCTGACTTGTCAGTCTTGACTTGGGACTTGGGTACAAAAAGAGAGCGAACTGCCATCCACTGAGCTTTTGTGTCCTGTGTAAAAGCATCCGCAGTCTAATGTTCCTCCACTCACTTCTTCAGGGTTATCCTTTAATCTGTCGCCCTTCTGTGTGCGCTTTTATATTTCTAGTGGCTAAGCAGCACTAGTTGACTGTTCTGTTTGTCCATCTGCTCTGTTCATGACAAAATAAACAACATTAGACGCCGTTTTTTCTGTCAATGGCTTCCATTATGAAGGAAACACTGAGCCTATTAGTGTTCACTCTCACAGTAGAACACGATTACAAATTCTGCATATTTTACACCGTGCTGCTAGGAAAAACAGTCCATTCTATTAAAATGTTGATGATGATGAATACATTCCTAAATATAAGTGTGCAGTAATCAGGAGAGTATTAGCTATAAGCTACTGTTGATTTCTTGCTTAGCATCCATCATCCACCCTTCAGCAACACCAGAAGATGAAATGTGTCCAGTGTGTGTGTGTGTGTGTGTGTGTGTGCATATGTGAGACCATAGAAAAAAATGCTGCTGTCGGATGCAATAAGGTTGCTTCACTCTAGCAGACAAGGTGTCACACGTATGCACACAAGGATAATTAGCAGGTGTGAATAGAGGGCAGCAGGCAGGAAAGGGTAGAGAGAGAGAGAGAGAGAGAGAGAGAGAGAGAGAGGTAATTGGTGCACCTGTCTGCGGGGGAAAAGACAGCTCTATCCACTCATACTCACACTGAGACAAAGGGACACATGTTGACAGAGACAGAGGCCGGCTTGCACGGACGAACACCGAAAAACTCAACACACAGCAACGCAATTGTAGGTGTGTGTGTGTGTGTGTGTGAGAGAGGGAGAGAGTAAGAGAGAGCGAGAGAAAATGCCCCCAGCACCTGTATTGAATAGTTCACAGCTTGGCAGCCAAATGTGACAGCCAAAAGCCAAATTTAGGCCTTTTTTCAAAATAGCTTTTTTACTTGACCAGTGTTGCAAAATATTCAATAAACTTGGTTTACTGTGATATTAGTTTGGTAACATTGTAAGTCTAGATTAAGTTCACTTCTAAATCAATTGTCTAAAGCAGAAAAAAGCCTTCTGGACTTTTGGAGGCTGCCAAATCAGAATGGAAACTAAAATGCATTTTTTGTTTTGGTGAATTTCACATTATGTTGAGCATCCTTACATACAATATGTAGCATTAGGATGGTGTCCTCTATACTGCAAAGCCTGGCATTATTTATATAGTTGTTGATAGTATTGAGGAGAATTTACATAACTCTCTGCGGGGATGTAAAAAGCCTCTTGAAAGAAACTGTCCAAAGTACACTGAACAATGACGATGTCATCATGAACAAGACCAAAGTACACTGAACAATGACGATGTCATCATGAACAAGACCAAAGTACACTGAACAATGACGATGTCATCATGAACAAGATGAAGAGCTCTGAGGTTGTACTCAGCAGGCGGCAACCTCCGATTCTGAAAACTGAAACCAATGCAGAAGTATCTTAAACTTGCATTCTATCTAATGGCCAGCAGGGTCGACTCCTCCAGTTACAAAAATAAGTCCAATTGTATTGAAGTCTATGAGAAAATGACTCGACTTCTCACTTGATTTATTACCTCAGTAAACATTGTAACCATAAGTATTTACGGTCTAAATCGCTAGTTTCTTCTTCAGTACAGCATGATTTAGTAAATGATGGTCCATTTAGAATCAAATAGATCATAAAGCTATAAAGATGCTTGAGTTATTACATTTTGACGGAGCGCTTCTATTTTAACCCGCGAAGGTTTTCTAGCCTTTACGGCACTCGTTCAGTGGTCCAGGAAACACACTTTCCAATTACATGAGTTGTAAATCACATCCCGTGATGCTACTCTGCCAATCAAATATGTGTATTCCTATAAGCTTACCGACTCGAGTGACATTTACACACATGGGGGAGACGAGGAGAGAGACCGACGAGTAGGAGAATTATGTGAGTCAGAGAAGTAATTTCACACGCCGTTCTCCAAAAAGAGAAACGTGGACAACGAGACCAGATTCTTTAACCAAGAAGATCTTCCCACAGAGGTTTAACACCAGTATGTCTCATATGTTCAGAGACCGCAGCGATTATTAAAAGTAATGGCAATGTAAAGCACCACTGTGAGTCAAAGCACAAATCTTTTGAGCAAACGTTCCCACTCACATCCGAAATGAAGGCACAGAAAATAAACAATCTTAGAGCCCAGCATGACTGAACTGAATTTAAATTTAAAATTCATTTTTTCTAAAATGTAATTCGTCGTTTTAAGATGCACAGTTTTCAAAAGCTTTCTGTTATGTAATTTAACCTATTTAAATCCTGTCCTTATTTTACTTGAAACGAGAGAACATTGATTTATTATTAGACTATGTATTATTTATAATTCATCCAGTTCAATTCGAAATCTGACAATACATATTGTTGAGATATTATTCAAGTAAAATGTCTTTATTTAAAATGACAGTCAGTTGTTGACCATATACAGACGTTATACAACTGTTGGCTACTTCAATATACTGTATATGAGACTAAATCATAGAGCGAAGGTAGACATTACTGTGATGTTAAGGACCTTTGCATGAGGAGATTCTCTCTAAATGGACCTCGTTGAATTTTCAATGAATACCCCTGCTTTAGGAAGTGGCTACCTTATGATCGACAGGTCTCTACCGCGCCGTTGTCCGTTCTGGGAGTTGTCCGTGTTTTGATCTTAGACCCTTTTCACAGTGTGTTTTAATTTCAAATGCAACTATTTTGGTCGCCTAAAAATGTCGTATTCATCGTTCAGTTGTGCTCCATCCTCTCCCATCCCTTCTGGTTACAGAAAGCCAAGATGGCAGCAGCAAAACCTTAGTCCACAAACCAATGCCAACATGCTCATAATAAAAATTCTAACTTGACTGTAAGATCACTTCTTTTGCATCCTTTTTCCAGTTTACACCCCTACATTTGGAAGTCTTTACAACTGTCAAATAAAATAGATCAAATACAAGACGGTGTCATTCATGAAGGCAATGGACTTAGAATTGTTCCATAAAACATGGAGCGTGAAGGTTTACAAGCTATGAAATGTCATTTTATAAAGTAGACAGAAACCATTTTTACTCCACTGGCTTCATTGTGGACTTTACATGACCAATCTGTGCAGTAATAACTTTACAAGCATTGGCGGAATGAAGTATTGTGGCGCACGCTGAGACGGTTGATTGCATTCGTTGAGTTTGGGTTGTAAAACATTGTTCAGACAGGCATACACTCCTAAAATCCCTGAGGCCTCTGTGGCACAAACAACATGAACTCCTTGACTTTCACCATTATTAAAAAAAAAAAAACACCTGCAGAAGCCTTATTCTGCATAAGTGATTTTAGCTTGATGAATGTCAGCATGGATAAACGTCAACTCAATGGATATATTTAATACTTCTTCAGAACCGTCTTGGTGGCAGATAGCTTTCATTCAAGCGGCATCATAAAACGTTTACATGGACAATTTCAAAGACTACAACATGTAAAAGCTAGGAGGAGTTTCATTACACATCTTTTGATGTGGTCTTAAACCAACACATGGATCTTTTAGGTTTCACAACTCGCTTTCAAGTTCCATGAAAACGAAAAAAAGTACTGTCCATTGCATGTGTGCTAAAAATCCCACAATGTATTGTGTCACATTTTATAGAGTAGATATTGAACCATTAACTGTGGTCATTTGACCATAGGTCAAAAGGAAATGACGATTGTTGTTGTTAGTTGTTATGGTGACAACACACGTCAATATATATCCATATATATATGGATATATATGGACCAGATCCGGATTTTGCTGCACGCTTTGTATTGCTGTATGCTTTGCCGACAAGGAAAATGCTACGGAGACATCAATACCAGCTACAAGTTTCAAAAAGACTTGCCAAAATGAGGCTGTTCTAGGTGGGTACCGTGCTGGTTTACTGCCGGTCCCACTAGCAACACCTCACATCTCCAAAATCGTCGGAGCAGATTTTTAAATCGGCTGAATCTTGACAAACCGACCACAGATTTGACGCTTCAATAAGTACCTTTTCGCCTAAAGACATCCTAAAATTACTTTCCGTGAATTAACAACCGTAGTATTTAGAAAGTTTATACTTCTAGTTGTGTGATTTCTCCTCCGCCATTGTTCCCTGTTGCTGGTGCAAAATGCATTCTGGGATATTTGGCTGGTTGGTTGCTGCCTGTAGCCTACAATTAAAATTGTCCGCTGCATGCTCTTACCATCCTGCTACGTTGATTTAAATGGGAAAGTCTGTTGTACTCTATTTCTAAGATTTGTAGAAGACCCAGCAGCCCCTCTACTCTCTCCTCTTCATTTCTTTGATGCTAAAGAGAACTCTGTCCAGGAGCAGACATGTTTCCCCTGAAGATCATTTCCAGGTCTTCCATGTAGTTTGAAGACGTACAATAGAACAATAGAAAAGACGTGGATGTGCAGAGAGAGGAGAAAAATTGTAAAACGAAGACAGAGTTCTCCTCCCACACTGTTATATGTGCATGCGTGTTCTGCACGTGTACTTGTGTGGGTGTGCTCACAGAATTGTTCTCGCTCCCACTGTGAGTGTGATTCGGAACCAGGGCTTCTGCTAGAATCTGCCGGGCTGTGTGCCAAGCATTGTGACACAACCAAACACACACACACACACACACACACTGCTCTTAGGAATCTATTATTGCCTTGTTAGAGGTGCTCTACTCTGACCGAATGTGCCCGAGCATGTGTTGTGCATGTGTGTGTGTGTGTGAATAAAACACCTGTCTGCCAGCACTATTGCCTCCAAGCATGGCCTGTTAAGTCGATGTGCATGTGTGTGTGTGTGTGTGTACATCACACATTTGTGCATACGAGTGCTTGCGTGTGAGGGCGCCATCCCGTAGAAACTTGAACTTGTAGAAGCGAGTGGGCTCACATCATTGCCATGCCGCTGATTGTTCGACTTCCAAGCTAACACACACACATTCTCTGTACACCCAAGCACTCACATTCATCTAAAATATGCAGAAGGCTTTGATTAGGCACACACACACACACACACACACACACACACACACACACACACACACACACACAGATTCAAAAGTGTCTTTGTGTATGTTTTAAAAAGTTGGCTGCTGTAAACATATAGAACGTCAGCGGCGCAGTTGGCTGCTATTGTGCCGACAAACTCTGCAGCCTTTCATTCTTGGCATAGAAAACTTGGAAAGGATCGTTTTGTCACTTTTGTAACTTCGACTTGAAACTAAGCAGCGACTTTTGGAGCATTTCTTTGAGATATTAGTAACTTTTGAAAAGAAACTTTTTTTGAACATTCCTTCTTGGCAGTTGAATAAGGTTGTTGTTGTTCTTTTTTGTAACAAGGCTCTTTTTGACAGGTGGCCAGTGAAGTTTATACCTTGAGACTTGGAAGTAGCTGCTATATGTACATGCAAAACTAAAGTCATGCATATCTTCCTGCTTTTACTTGGCAGCACACTGAAAATTGTATTTTAATTTAAAGCTCCTATTTGTAGAATCTGTCTGATTCCGCGACCCCTAGAGGTAGTAGTGGAGAAGATAGAGAAATATTACAACTATAAGCACATTGATGTACTGGAGTTTATTTATGATTTTGAATGATGTGCCATGAAGAATACTGTTGCAGTAGTCGATTCTGGAGGTGGTGAAGGCATGGATCAAAGTTTCAGCAGCAGATAAGGAGAGTGATGGGTGGAGACGGGCTATGTTTTTTAAGTGAAAAAAGGCAGTTCTGGTGATTTGGTTAACATGGTGTTCAAAGGAGAGGTTGCTGTCAAACAGGACTCTGAGGTTGCGGATGTGTGGCGAGGAAGATGGAGTGGAGTTGTCGATGATGAGGCAGAAGTTGTGACTGGTTATATTGAGGGATTCGGTACTGATGATGATCAGGTCAGATTTATCACAGCTGAGTTTGAGTAAGTTGGTTTGCCATCCATGATTTAATGTCAGTGAGGCAGTTGGTGAGAGTGGAGTGGGTAGCAGTGGTAACGGCTTTTGTGGAGATGTAGAGCTGGACATCATCGGCATAGCAGTGGAAGTGGAGGCCGTGTTGACATATGATATTACCAAGAGGGAGCAAGTAGAGGATGAACAGAAGAGGACCAAGCACCGAACCCTGGGGGACGCCTTGAGACAGAGGAGCAGTGGAGGAGGTTTTTGATACTGATGAACTGTTGTCTGTTTGTAAAATGTGATTTAATCCAGGAGAGAGCAGTTCCAATAATTTTGAGGAAGGATTCGAGGCGGGAGAGAAGGATAGCCGCAACACCACCTCCTCGCCCCTCAAGACGAGGTTTATCAATGTATGTGAATCCTGTGGGAGTGGTCTGATTTAGTGTGAAATAGTCCAGGAGTTTATGCCATGTTTCAGTGAGGCAGAGGAAATCAAGGTTATGGTCTGTCATGAATTCATTCAGATTGAGGCTTTTATTGTTGAGTGAGCAAGTGTTGAGCAAAGCCAGTTTCAGGTGACGTTGCTTTGTGATAGGCTGTGAGGACTGAGATTGGACAGATTCACGTGTTGTTTGTTGTGGTGACGTAACAAGGACGTTCGAGTGTGACAGGACCATGGGGATGGAGTTTGGAGACGTGAAGTTGTAAGTAAACATGCGGCCAGAACCTCTGTGTGAAGGATGGCCTCTGCGAAGTATTCCATTTTCTTTGAGAAGGTCCATGCAGTCCGGACGCAGGTGGTTATTAAAGTTGTGAAGATCTGACGTGGAGTACAGTGGCGGCGGCATGGTCCGGTTGGGGAGCGCTAGCTAGTTAGGCTAGCGTTACCTTGTGACCAAGAGCCGGTTGTTGGTGAGAGGAGAAGCGATGTGCAACCCAGGCATATCAACAGGATGGTTCACAGCATAACAGCGGCAAGACACCAACAGTCCGGTGAGGAAAGAGTGGTAGCCTGGAGGGGCTACCAGCCTGTTAGCCTGATGATCCTGCCCGGAGAATGGAGGTCAACCTGGTGCGGTGGTGGCTAGCGGAGAAGACCAACCCAAGCTTGCTAACCACGCCGGGACAGAAAGATCCCGGCACGATAAACAGGTGGGATCGTGCTGTCTAGCGATGTGGCAGGCAGGGATGAGAAGATTGACCGCTCCAGTAGCAGGACAACGAAGTAGCGCTGTGGACCAAACCCGAGAGTCCTGGGGCTAGCATGGAGTGTGGCTAATCCAGTGAGGATGTTGGTGTAGATTGGATGGTAGACTGCAGTATCTAGCCGCAAACACGCAGCTCAACTTTATCGGCCAAGTTATAGCGTTGGCATCCATTGAAACAACACAACTTTACAATCAAGTACGGAGCGGCAGCCAAAAGTTCGCCAGCATCCGCCACACTTCTATACATTTTAACAGTGGTAGCTGTGTGCAACCGCACTGCACCAAAATCCTCCCAGTGAAGTTGTTTCTTTATGAACTATTTGAAGATCACCACTCACCCAAAATCGAAACATATATTTAGTAAGTTCGGCTTCTTATTCCTGTCATGATTATGTGTTAATGTTTGCATTAACACAACTATTGGTTTAGGCCTCAGAAAAGTTTAGCAGCGTGTCTCTGTTGAAGCATGCTGGGCATATTAACTTCTTTGGCACTTCTTTCAGCTGCATATCCTCTTTCTCTTTCTAATCCTCATCCTCTTTCTCCATAGTATGATTTGTGGAACACAGGATGATTTCTCTCCATACTAGGAATAATGTTGTTACTTACATGTGCTTCTGCATTCCCATGATGGTACGGATTAAATTAGACCACGACACCGACAACATGACTGATTAACATGGAATTATATTTGATGTCTAATTCTTCTTAGGGAGAAAACAAGTGTGTTAGCACATGTAAATACACCTTTGATTTCCACATGGGTTGAATGTGTGGAAAGGTTCAGGGCCAAAGGTTGCCGTGCTACATGTTTATCAAATCGCGTGAATCACTAAAACATGCCCATAAGACACATTTGCGTTCATACGCCGTTAACAAACGCACAAACACATGCGCACACTTTCAAAAGTTTGAAGGATTACAATCCCTCCTGTAACAAATTAACTTCGAGTGTGAATCTGGCAGTAGACAAATCATTCTGTCTGTTTGTGTGTGTGTGTGTGTGTGCGTTTGTGTGTGTATGAATGCTGGCATTAGTGCTTTCATGCTACTTTATGTGTGTGTGTGTGTGTGTGTGTGATCCATGCCAAAATATTGGGAAACAAAGATGTATTGTCTCCCCCGTAAATTTATATTCAGCCAATTTATCATATATGGAGCTGTGTGTTGGTGCTTTTGTGTGTGTGTGTGTGTGTGTGTGTGTGCCAGCAGGATATGTTAAACTGCAGATGAATTAGCTTACCTCCACATGGACCATTGTGCCTCCCTAAGTGAAATGAAGTAAGGACGTGTAATTTGACCACACATCTCACTGATTCACAAATTGTTGTCATTCAACAGGCATTTGCTTGAATTATGAGTATGATGCCCAAATTACCCAACAGGCAGTTGAATTCGCCTTTAATAAGCAAGACAGTGAACTGTCCAACTTCAGACCAATTTCTACTCTCACCATTTCTTTTTCCAAACCAAATCCTCACTGTGAAAACTGAATATTCCAGATTTGTGATATTGCAGTGAAATAGTCAGTCATATTGGTTTTGTGTATAGGGACACGAATTGCCCGTATTTTTTGCTTCACTCTTTACAGGAAATTACATTAAAAATGAAAGTTGGGTTTAGGCAACAAAACCACAACCATAACACCACGTCTCATGGTTGAAAGTACTGAGTTTGTTGGATCCGTCCATCTACCCTCCAACCAAACATAAGTGGTCTCACTTGTTCAGACTGTTGCTTAATCTCGTGGATGCATTTAATGTGTGTGTCCACCACAAAACAAGGATCCCAATTGACTTTTCATTGGCGTTCATTTCGTCCTAAGAGACACACAAAAAAACTATTTGTGTCCATTTACAAGAAACCAATGAATTGCATTTGGGACTATTTCACTGCCATGAATACTGGTTTTGATTATCTTCTTAGTTGCTATTACTTTATTTTGTGCCTGGGATTGGTGCAGCCTGGCCTAATGCACAGAATGTATTTCTGCAGGCAGAGATGACCAGTCTTTACCAGTCATTTCACTGTTCTTCCTTCTGTGGTTTGCCGCGTTAACTTTACTGTGTAAGAGCATTCAATAGCTCTGGCGGGCAGTTAGTGCTAAAGGCTCAATCCACTGTGGACCTATATGAGTGTACACTCAGTTACACACTCGATGCAGACTATACAGTATACTGCATGTAAGAGAGGTTTAAAATATCCTCCTCACTGCTCTAATGGATCTGTAGAGGTGGAAACGGCTATGAGAGCACTTCACACTGATACCAGGGATGGTGCATACATGTGCACACACACACACACACACACACACACAGACAGTTAAGATCACACTAGTGTAAACAGCTTCCATTTTTAACTCTGCGTCTGCCAGGCTGTCTCGGACTCTTTGCTAGAAGTACTGATAAGAATTGAAATACTACCTCTCTCATTTTTGGAAAAAAATAAATATATATATATATATATAGTACTGAGGAATTGCCACCTGACACCGTAGCTCCATCAGCTCTATGGAGAGTTTTAGTGTCCTTCAGCTTATTGTTTTAGTTTTTTAAAAAGCCACAACTTTGTTGTTTTGGTTAAATCTCACCACTCTCATCAGCCTCTTTTTCAACTGAAGCACGCAGGAAAAAAAAGCTCAGACAAACCAAGCACCTAATATCAGACGGACATATGCAGCAACTAGCAGGTGAACAAAGTGGAGCGTGATTTTTCTCAGTAGTTGGTGGAGACTAAAACAGAGCTACAAGGAGAGTGAACGCTCAACTTCATCATCACTTGTTTCCCAAACAAGACTCCAAATGAATGGCAATGCTGCTGCAGGTCTGCCGGATGAGTAAAATTGCTTTAACAACAGTGCTTTTGACATTTCTTGTTCTAGAAAGAAAATGAGTTCACCATCAGGAAATATATATATATATATATACAATCATTTGTTGAACAGAGCACGGGCAGCAAAACTGAGCTGCTTGAAATGTAAAAAATGCTGCCATGTTGCCACTTATGGATATATTGCTTTTTCAGCCTTTTGGCTCTGATTTCTCCTCCTTCACTTGCTACTACACACCACCTCCCTTATCATCTGTGTCTGCTGGCCTCTTTACTCCCACAATATGTGGCCACAATCTGTTTTCAGTGTGACAGGCTCATTTAGCCTCAGGGATATAAGCTAAACCGATGTAGTGGGCGAAGAGGCTGCCCTTTTGAATGTTTCCCTTAGTAATGGCAGTTTCTCATCAACGTAAATCTTGTGTTGAATTACGATTGTGGTGGAAATACATACCTGTGGGAGGAAACTGGGAATTGTTTTTTCTCTGTTTTGAGCAAAACAAATGTCCTCAATATGTTAAAAACTGATCGGGTTGTGGAAGTTAATGTGTGTCCGACAGGCACAAAAGGAAAACAGTTTTCAAAGTGATGGGTCCATCTTTATGACGAATATTCTTTCCAATGAAGCTTAATTAAAACCACTTAAAGTCTAACTTCACCCCCCCCCCCCAGGTTTTAGCCTAAGTCCAACCATTGCATGATTTTAGAAAAATGCAATAAAGTGAGACGAGGTAGGAGACCACGCCCTCTTCCACATGACAAAAGGCTTGACATAATGTTGACAAAAAGGACAGCTATGTATAAATTCATGCATTGATGTATTTCACCACAGTACATTGATATCATTTAGTCCAACTATACTACAACCATCCAAGGTGAGACAGGGCTGCTTGCTATCTCTTTTCCTCTTCCTCTTATGTATCAACTGTATCATGAACCGAACAACCAACAATACCCACCAACAGATACAGAACAAGCTGCTGGAAACACCTGCAGTTGGCTCAAAATCAAAAGCATGCAGATCAACATCGAAAGCAGAAATTCTATAAACATTGAGAATACAAAACTCAAAATCTAGAACTCCAACTTTGAGACCACACTGCTGTATGGATCAGAAACCTGGAAGACCACCACTACACCATGAAAAAGCTGCAGTCATTCACTCCTCACTGTCCGAGACGCCTCCTAGGAATGTACTTCAAACGCCCAATCGACAACATCGACCTGTGGAAACGCACCAAAGAAGAAACAATAGATGTAGAGATGGATCTGTCACACCTTAAAGGGGAAGCCAAACAGCAATAACCAAAGCAAAGCAAGCACTGGCATGGAACCCACACGGCAAACAGGGGAGACGAAGATCAAGAAACTCAGCAGAGTGTCAAAAGAGTTTGAAGAAGAAGGACTGACGTGGTAACGGCTGTCCAAGACAGACAAATGTGGAAACCTTTCTTCTGCATGGAATACAAATGCCGAAGTAAGTAAGTAAGTAAAGCTTCCACCTCATCATGAAGATGGCAAGTTTATGTTTCAGACAAGATAAAGGTCCCACGTAATAAATGATTCCATTCTGTCCGAGTCAAGCTTGTTTGTTTCAATGAAATGATCTGCTTCAGCTTCCTGGATGCTCACATTAACACACACTGTGACATGCAGGAACACAATCTGCATTGTACCTCTACTTTTCATAGCAATCAGCATATTTGGCTACAATCTCACCTTTGAGCAGTAAAGCTACAATCCGAAATGAATGACATGACATTAATAAACAAATCCTGATGAGGAAAATATATATATAACATGCTTTCAACTCAGGGTTAGTTTGTTAGTTAGCCGGCCCTGTTTATTTCTATTTCATGTATTAATTCAAGGAACATTACAGATCTGATGTTTTCACCTGCCGCTGCATTTTGTCTCATCAGCGGACGCTTTTGCGGAAGCGTTTTAAGTCACATGATCCACGTAAGTCATCATTTATTTAAGTCTTGTTTCCTTTGCTCTTTGTTTTGATTTTATCCAGTCAAACGTTGTACCCCTCTGCTTAGCGTCAAAACCCATATTTCAGACTTATTCCCTCGATTCCAGGCATTTCCACTGAAGGTGGCATCAAAACAGGTGATTGGGATTTTAGTTTGCAAATGAATACAGACCACATCCACAGGTTTCTTTTTAGTCATCCCTCTCCTTCTCTGCTTTCTTTGATGTCCATTAATCCGATGTATAGGTCTGGCTTCATCGCGTTCTCTGTCTTTATCTCTCTCCCTGTCAGACACCTGAGGGAGGGACGAATGTGACCTTTTTTTCATCTCTCTCCTCTGCCCGAGAGTTATATGGCAAAATAACACCTCGCCGGGTGTCAAAATGACCTCAGGTTTTTGCAAAGACTGTGTCTTTAAGTAGTTTGGTGTGTGTGTGTGTGTGTGTGTGTGTGTGTGTGTGTGTGTGTGTGTGTGTGTGTGTGTGTGCGTATGTGCTACTAAAGGAACACTTACCACCTAAGGCTCTTTTCTTTTTTTCTTTTCTGTCACTCGCTTCCTTTCTTTCCCTCAATCAATGTCTTCACTCGTTTCACTTCCCTCTCTGCCTCTTTCCCTCTCTCTCTCTCTCTCTCTCTCTGGTTCACTACTGCTTTCTGTCCTAAGACACTTTGCCTTTGTCCGGCTCCCATGCTCTTGTCGCTCTTAGCTGGAGTAATACTCACAGCTTTCTATTCTATTTTTGTTGTCTCTCTATCTATTAGCAGTAGGTGAGCTCAATTAAGCTCAACTCACAGTTTTGTGTGAAGTCTGACTCTCCGGGCTGGAGGCTGCATCTCGAAACACTGCCATGCTTTAGCACCTGTATGTGTGTGTGTGTTTGTGTAAGCATATGAATGATATGTGCATAGTCCTCTGTGTCATATTGCGTAGCTGTATCTAAATTGTTAGTGTGTTCCTGTCTGAGCCGCTTTGTTAGTTTGTAGGTTTTTTTGTTTTTCTTATTTCACAGTCAAGCATGCATTCTGTACTGATTCTGGTGTTTCACTTTATCGACACGGAACAAGATTGCTCTTTTTAATGACTCCTTGTACCTGTGTTGCCGACTGCCGCACAGCTCATGGTATTTTCCGTCAGATTTGTTTAACTCGCGCGGGCGGTTTCAACGTCCAAAACCTCTTTTTTGATGCCCCAGCATGACACTTCATTTTAGAGCAACAAGCAATCTTGCTGCGCTCTGCTGCCTCTGTTGCTTGACAATGAAATCATAAAAGGTAAGGTTTTAAACCCAATAAAGGTATACCTGTGCAACGTTGTTCTCCCTCTGACAAAACAGTGCTGCACTGTTATACGAATGTAGAGTGCCACTGGGAGGGATATTGGAAAATGTAAGAAACGGGGGTTGTGAAATCAACCAAAATGATCCAATCGAGATCTCTTTGAATGGAACAAAGACAGACATTCACACAAGGTGCACACCATAGACTGTGTATAAGAAGTGGACGTAGTCATTGTGACGTCACCCATTGGTGTGTGGTTTTGAATCCTCGATTTCGGCGTCGCCATCTTAGATTACGGCCGTCGCCATGTTGTTTTTTTCAAAACCGATGCGGAGTGACGTAGAGACGCCGTATACGGCTCTGGTCGTGGCAACAACCTGTCAATCACAGTAATCCCGCCCTAAAGCATGCTCCACTTTATGCTCTATTTGACTCTAAACGGACCATCACTTTACTAAATGAACATCGTGCTGTATTGAAGAACACTTGAAACTTGCGGTTGAGACCGTAAACTTATGTTTACAATGTTGACCCTCTGCAATTTGCATACCAGCCTCATGTGGGAGTGGACGACGTCATCATCTACCTGCTGCAACGAGCTGATTTCTCCAGTGCGTTCAACACCATCCAACCTCTGCTGCTGAGTGAGAAGCTGTGGGTGGTGGGGGTAGACACGTCCACCGTCTCCTGGATCACTGACTACCTCACAGGCAGGCCACAGTTTGTCCGACTGGGCCATGTGCGTGTCTGATACGGTGGTCAGTGATACTGGAGCCCCACAGGGAACTGTTCTGTCTCCCTTCCTGTTCACCTTGTACACCACTGACTTCCTGTACAACTCAGGGTCATGGATGAGTCTGCAGAAGTTCTCTGGGTGTATAGGGGACGGACGGGAGGAGGAGTATGTGTGCTTGTAGTCTGTGTGCTTGTTGTTGGTAGTTCTTGAAGGTTAACTTTGGTTTTTCTAACACTGTCCCAAATGTCCCATGTTGTTTGTGTCTGGGAGACTAATGGACCTAACAATTTTTTTTATATGGTCCAGTACTGAGCGAGAACGTTGCAGATGGCAGCCGCTGTGAGGAATTTAAGTTTTAGAGCATTCCTAGTGCTGGATATTATATGTTACAGTGTGTTTACTTGTAAGAGTTTAAACCAAGAAGTGTGGTCATTTCATCATCAGAGGTAATTTCATGCTGTAAGAGGAAGGTGTGAGGAGTGTACTGGAAGAGGGGATTTGGCAAATCAAACAAAGGAACTGGCCCCAAGAATGTAAGGAGGCCAGCGGGGGTTGGAACGAAGCTGGCTAGCCTAGGTGTGAAGAACAGAACAATGGGTCATCGGCCCAGGAGGAGCTTATTGGATGAGCCAATCGTGGGAGCTGATCGATGGGCTCAGGGATGTAACTTTGGGGGGACAAAGAGCTGTGAATCCCAGGAAAGAGTCCGACTTCCTTGGGGCCATTGAGTGAACACATCAGTTTGCTGGGTGGCCTGAACGGGGTCTCATATTTCATGGAATATTATGTTTGTTTTATCATTCATGGTGTACTTCAGTTTGCAGTTGTTTTGGCTTCTGTTGGTCATTAAATATCTTGTGATTTTGATCTGGACCTGCAGATTCCTGTCCTCTATCAGAATGGGAGCAGGGGGGGAGGGGGGGGGGGGGGGTGTTATGTAAATACACTTAATCAGAGCTTTATGTGCTAATTAGCGGAGTTGCGAGTTACAGGTTATGAAGGTTTAAAACTCCAGGCGGGGCGCTCTAGCACTCGCCTGTACAAAGGAATGAGAAAACTGTAACTCTGAAGGACACGCTTGGGCAACTATACACTGATATCAAATCGTGGAGTAAACTGCCAGCTGAGAACAGTACGTACCACAGCTTGAGATAGCAAAACGTAGACGTCACACTTTGGAGCCTGTTAGGCTAGGCTTTCACAACATACACACACACTGAAGACGCATCGAAGGAGGATCCCGGATGAGAGCCAGTGTGAGCGGATATGCTCAGTGCTCCAACCAGGCCGTCGCTCTGCTAAAATCGATCCCGCCTGCAACTTGACTTTGACCAATAGGCTCCTCTAAGGAGAACCTACAAAACTTACCGCGCTGCCGTGTCCAAGCGCCTTTTCACGTTGCTCTCAATCGGAGAGGAACTGTTAGGACCGAGCACGTTTAACTGCTCGGCTAATATCTCTGTGATAAATAAAACTATTGCTTGAATCTAAGTAAACGCCTCGAACTCAATTCGTTAAGTTGTCTACACGACAGGGGGGGGGGCTTCTTCTCCTCTGAGGGCTGCTTTTCAACATGCGGCCTTCCACAGTTCTGAGAGGTTCTGAACCTAACACCGCTAAACAGGCTGCAATGAAATCCATCCTTGGTAACTCCTCGCCGTCAGTGATCACTCAATAAAGACACTTGTTTTTGCCACCGACCTGCTCGGAATGTGAAGTGTCTGACAACATTATGGAAAGGGCCGTTACAAAACATTTCTGTGTTTTTGTGTCATGTGACTTGTTCTCAGTAGACAACTAAACGCGTTTAGATAACTTTGTTGCTGAATATTTAGCTGATGTGGAATGTGACGCTAGATTGCAGAAGGAGACTTCTCTGGGCAAAAGGTAAAGAAGAACATTTTATTGCTCTGTAGGGTCGTTTCCATAATGTTGTCAGACACTTATAACAACAATCTGAACCTTTCCGTGGCAAACACAAGCACTTTTAGTGGAAGTACATTGACGGTGAGGAGTTGTCCCAAGCTATTACGTTGCAGCCCGTTTAGCGTCTGCCAGCTACAGCGTTCTCCTCCATTGTCCCCCATTACTCAACTAGCCACAACAACATGAGGAAATAGGAAATAGAATAGAAAATAGGGTCTAGTTTAAAAAAAACATGAACGTTAGTCTTTAATGTTGTTTAGACGACTGTAGTGGTTTTTGGAGTTGTTGTAGTGGCTGTTCTTGTTGTTACGGTAATTACTGTCACAGATTTTGTTGTTTTTACAGTTGTGTTTTTGATGAATTTATTTGAAGAATAACATAAACCAACAGCACAATGTTGCACTGTAACTGCACTATATTTTAATTTTCTACAGATATTGTTTTCAAATTAAATTTTGTTGAAGTTCATTATATCCTGACAACAATCAATGAATCAAAAGCCTGTCAAATCATCTCATTCAGCCTAAATGGAATGACCCGCCTGCCAGCATGGATTCTGCCCGAGCTCTCATTGCTTGTGATCGGAGTTTTCCACAAGCTGCTAGCTTGACAGTTGTTAGTACTATCAACAGCCACGCTTACGTACATAATGATCATTTTGGTTGAGTGGCTTCGGAGGCAGGCCTGAGGGGTACGGGCTGTCAGTGTTGCTGACTTTCTTGCCAGATTTTGCAGCTGTTGGAGCTCGTGCTGCTATAGCTACTTTCACTGGAAAGGTGTTGGCAACACTGGGCGAGATTTTTCAGTTGGATGATTTTTGAAATCTAGCGTACTCTTGCTAGTTTTTCAAAATTACCAACTCTGCAGTCTAAATGTCATGCTAATGCAATTATTTTTGTTCCAAAATGTCAAACTATTCCTTCCACTGACTCTCTTCTGGGGCATCCAACTGCATCTCACTATCCTCCCTGGTTATTAATGGAGTTGGCACAGTTGTCAAATTGTTAATTTTTAATTTTGTTGTTAATGTATTCATTTATTCATTTGATGACTGGTCAACTCTTTTCTAATTGTTTTTTAATATAAATTACCCTGATACTTTAATATTACTCCACAATCATTGTAGTGAGTGCTCAGTATAGGTTTTAGAGGCACAATACTCTCACACTCTCACCAAGAATCACCCAAGCATGTACGTATGTGTGGCTACAGCAGCATAGAATAGTAACCCTGGGGTTCGCCATTACAAAGTCAAACACTGCAGTTTATTAATTCACTCTCATCTTGTTCATGGTAACATGTTTTAATCAATGAAAACTAACCAGAAAAAAAGGCCTGAGCTGAAAGTAAGCATTCAGCAATTCATTCATTAATCAACTAATAGAAACTCTCCCCGAGTGCCTGACGCGTTTCTTTGTTGTATTTTTTTGTGTCCACATATGTGAACTGTATGTATGTTTCATATTTTGCGTGCTGAGCAATATTTAAACCAACTCCAATTATCCCTGTGTGTGTGTGTGTGTTAAAAAAAACTATAGAGACTTGCTGACCATTCCTCTGTGTTGCCACGGTGGGCTAATTAATCAGATTAATTGAATACTGTTGATCAATAGCCAACAGGGTTCATTCATTATAGTTAATATGTTTCTCATCAGCTGTAGTAGCAGCAAGGATGTGTGTGTGTGTGTGTGTGTAGGAGTGTGTCCTGTAATGTGAGCCAATAGTGGTTAAATTAAGGAGAGATTAGAAGGGACTTAGATTATTATTTTATAGAATCAAACTGCATGGTAATGAATCACTCTAGAAAATGTCAGCTCTGCCTTTTTTCCCCTCAAGATAAAAGGTGGAGGGCGAAAAAAAGGAGGACAGATTTTTCCTCACCTGACCAGTAGTTCTTGTCAATGTAGATGCTTTAAGTATGTATCAGCTATGTAGCAATTGAAACATATTTTACACATCATTATGGCATAGGCATGTTAATTATAATACATATAACCCTCATGAATAAATTAGACTTTTGTCAAGATGACTGGTGAACCCAGGAGTACTGTTAGATGTGTTTGGTGCCATAAGCCTAGTTCTCCAAATTTCCCACAAAAGAGGCTTTCCAAAATAAAAACACAATTTTGAGGTGGAGAAGCTGATTTCTATAAGTAATGAATTTTTGTATTTTTTAATACTAGAATCCATAGCGCTGTGCATGTTATTTTGTATTTCCAGAACAAGGACCTAATTAAAGTTTTAAAGCAGCACTCATCAATATATTTGTACTACCAACGGATTAGTTTGACGTAAAAGATGTGATTTGAATGACAAATCGCACAAAGATTTTCCACCAGCGTTCTGAACAGTTTTGGGTTCACGGACCACAAATTCACTGGATCTCAAAGCTCTCATCAACCATGTTTCTAGCAGGCAGCTGTTTGTATGTTTGTATAGAAGTCAATACGAAAATGTCTCTAATCTCTACTTTATGGTCTCAATAGTTTCAAGACTTCTTCAATACAGCATGATGTTCATTTAGTAAATGATGGTTCATTTAGAGTCCAATAGACAATAAAGCAGGGTTTGCTTTAGGCCGGGGCTACCTTGTGATTGACAGGTCACTACCAGCGCCATATACGGCATCTCCACATCACTCAAAAACAAATATGGTCTTCCCTGTTCACCGGTTGCAAAACGGCCAAAATCTAAGACGACGACGGCCAAAATGCCCAACTCGAGGCTTCAAAACCACAGTCCACAAACCAATAGGTGACCTCACGACGACTACGTCCACTTCTTATGGATAGTCTGTGTAAAAGTGTCACTGGTCTCCAACCACCATGAATTTAAAGAAAGTGACAGAGCTTCACAGAAACCAACAGTATTACAATGGTACAAACAGCTGTCTCTTTAGCGGAACTACGATCGTTCTGTAGGTTACAAAAATAGTTTGTCTCAATGTTACATGTGTAATAGCAGCAGCTGGTGACTGCAGGAGGAGCGAACAGAGTGTAGTTTAGTGTCAGTTACTGTGAAGAGGGGCCACAAGCTGAGAGCAGAAAAAAGAGTTGGGCAGTAACATAACGGGGGGTAGACGATGACCTTTCTAGTAGACCCAAACACACTCTCTTACACACTCAAATAACACAGATACACTTTGTCTCCAGTACGGCAAACACTAAACACATGAATCTTTAAGACAACTGCACCAAATTACAGCTAGACTACATAAGGATGCTGCATCATTTGAATTGTGTCCGCTACCGTATGAGAGTACACATGAGTGCTTAAACAGTGCATGAGTGCAATAAGACGTCTTAACCCTTCAGCAGCTCTTGAGCCAAACGGAACCCTGGAGAGATAAATAAGTAGATAAAGGAAGGGAGGAAGACGGTAACCATAGTTATTAAAGGACATAAACAACATGCTGGTGTGTTTTTACATTCATGAGTGTAATATTTAAGAAATATGTATTTCATTATTTTGACAGCATCCATTTCTGTCAGTAATTGGCATTACAAACTCAGGTTTTATGGCCTTTTATTACTATGTGATTTTTGTTCATATTTGGAAATGAAATATGTGCAGAAGTAGAGAAAAATATATGCAACCCCCCCCGAAAAAACAAATGCAATTGATGCATGCATGTAACCTCCAACCCTTCCACACACACATTCTCTGAAAGGATAAGAGCTCCTTGAAAACTCAATTAGACTGGGGGCAAAGCCTACAAAAACCTACCACTCTCACACATTGATGTGCACGGGGGCACTCACACTCACACACACACACACACATACACACACACACACACACACACACACACACACACACACACACACACACACAAGCCAGTATTTTAGCTTCCTGACCTGCAGCTATTTCCAGTGTTAAATGGACTTCGAGGTTCCAGACGAAAAAGCTTGTACTATGGCATGTACCTAATTACTCTGTTTGTATGTGTGTGAGTGTGTGCTTTTGATGTAACACAAGCCTCTCAACACACACACACACACACACACACACACACGCACACACGCACAGAGTCCATACATGGAGTGCTTTATTTAAGATACAGCTCTTCAGATTTCATCTGGCCCGCTATCTCTTGAAATGGTTCTGGTTCGTTCAAAGGTGCTTTGTCTCTGATTGTGTTAATATGCAATACTTTCTCCTGGAAGTTCCATTTATGTGCTACTAATTTGTGTATGACAGTATGTTTTTGTACAAAACCTAATTTTGTGTTTTGCTTTGAGTAACTTTTGACTTTTTCCAGTGAGAGCCTGAACACAATCATGATAAGTTTGATCACGCTCTGGTTGCTAATGAACAAATATATAAGCAAAATAAATGAAATGCATTGTTTGGGAATATTGTGCAGATATATCCGGTACCACCATTTTATGATTTGGCAGATTATGTTAATTATCAACGTTTCCTCATTATGTCAATTATCCAGGTGGCATTATGATTCTTTCAAAACATATTTGCTGCGGCAAATTAGATCTAATTCCTCGGAGACAGGGTTGCTTTCCAAGTCTGACAAGACTTGGAAAGGCATTGGAAAGGCATAGAGTCATTTTCTCGCCCCCTAATGGACATTAGAGAGAATGCAGCTTTAAGGCATGAAGCATTGGCTTCACTTTTCAGAACTCAAGGTTGCCGCCTGACTTTAAAACAGGGCTTAAAAGCCGGGAGTCAACAGACACCTGGAAGACATTTAGACTTGACTCAAAGCAGGATAAGCACAGGTGTAAACATTAACGATGGAGCCAGCATCCATTATATCCGGTCTATAAACCTGGCTTAGCATGAGGACTGGTTCTGACCAAAGTTTTAAAAAATCCACCTCCCAGCACCTCTAATGACAACTGTTCAATTCAATTCATTTTGTATAGCCCCAAATCACAGATTTGCCTCAGAGGGCTTTACAATCTATACACATAATTAATATGTTTTACTTTGGCAGACAATTTATGACTAACGAGATTTTGTCATCACCGTGACATTATATGGCAACCAGTAGGGAGAACGAGTTACGTGTACCGCATGAAACTCCCGAAAACCTCAACCCGTCGTTTTTACACTTCGGTTTATGTACTGGTTAAAACATGCTCATTAGGGAGCTTGTAGGAGGATTTGTAGACTTGACAGAGCCAGGCTTACTGTTTCCAGTCTTTATTATAAGCTAAGCTTATCCACTTAGGGCTCTAGTTCCACAGTTAACACACAGGTGTGATCGTGGTGTCAATATTCTCGTCTGCCTCTCGGTAATAAAGCATTTCCCAGAGAAGTCAAACTGTTCTTTTTAAATATGAAAGCAAGACGAGTCAGGATGAATCTAATAATATATCTGTAAAGTTTCTGTGGTCTCAAACCTTTTTGTAAGGCCATGCTTTATCAGAGCCCAAAATGAAGAAAGAATGAAGAAAACCTGAGGTCAGAGAATCCATTCCCAACGCCAACCTGCACACGATGTTATCACACACACACACACACACACACACACACACACACACACACACACACACACACACACACGCGGCCACACAGTTTTGTGTTAATCCTCGATGAGAATAAAACTGTCAAATCAATTTGGACAAGCCACGGCCATTACAGTCTAAGAGAAACACGAAATAGAGGAATTAAGTGAGACAGAGTGTGTGTGTAGAGTGTGTATTGTTCAGTGTGTGTCTGTGTGTCGTTTAAGCCCCCCCCCCTCGTTCTGGTCCCTCCTATGGGTCACTAGTTATTAACCCCTAGAGAGTCACCTTGACACACTTCGTCTCACACACTCAGACACACACATATTTAGATAGTGGATTGACCCAATCATATGAACACACAGACTCTACCTTCTCTAAAACACACACACACACACACACACACACATCTTTATCAGCTCGCTGTGACCCGACCCTCCACATGAATTGGAATGAAGTGTTAATCCTAATGTTGGATCATCAGACAGTCAGAGATTACCCCTTCGTTTTAAGGTTCACAGCTTAGTTTAAGATTAGTCCATTTAACTTCCATTTAAGGGTTATCACATCTACGGCGACGGAAAATTGTTTCTGCACGGTCCATTTCAATAGAACACACACACTGAGCACTCATTAAGGGCATAATTGAATCTAATTGGGAGAAACCATCTATTCATACATGCATAACAGCAGGCTGAAGGTGAAGATACTAAATATCTGTGTGTGTGTGTGTGTGTGTGTGTGTGTGTGTGTGTCTGTGTGTGTGTGTGTGCGTGTAGCAACAAATTGGTGATACTAAGAGAAAGACATACGGATTATCAGTTCATTGTGTGTGAAAGAATTTGGGGAAATAATCTGCTGAAAATGACAATGACTGCCAACAATGGACTAAACTCTTGACACAGTGGTGGGTTGACTTTTGTTTAGGACTATTTGCATGTTTGTTTTCCATTTACTTCCTCCATTTCTCTCTCTCTCTCTCTCTCTCTCTCTCTCTCTCTCTCTCTCTCTCTCTCTCTCTCTTTCTCTCTCTCTCTCTCTCTCTCTCTCTCTCTCTCTCTCTCGCTCTGTAGATCGATATAGGCTAATTGCTGTGGAGCATTAGACAGTTGGGAGTCTTATTTTCCCTGAGGTGGCTAATTAAGACCATCAAACTGAGTGTGTGTGTGTGTGTCTGTGTGAGTAGGAGTGTGTGACTGTGGGTGATCGTACCAGAAACACCTGTACCCTTGTGTTCTGCCACGACAGGCTGCGAGCACACACACACACACACACACTGTTTGTTTATTTCTGTCAACAGTTCGTATGATATCTTACAAAAAGTGACTCTTCATTTTTCGTGTTTTCCTATGAAAGTAAAACACATTATTTGTCATAGACTTTGCTACGTCTCAGTTTATTTAAATATTTTTTTAAAGTAGTGCAAACTGTTGCCGTATGATTTCTTATTTAATAGAAAATGATTTGTTTCTGCGAGTCATTCCCTGAGCTTAAGTTGTATATTTAAATCTGATTATAGAATAAACTTGATTCAAAACAAAAAATAAAGAAAGTTGAAGTGATTTATTGCATTAAAACTTCAACTAATCTGAAATTTATTTTGTGAATATTTAAAAAAATAAATAATTTTAAATGATTTAAATTAAAAACAAAAACCCAAATGTTGCCATTATTGTAATAATTTTTTAGAAAGTATTAGTTCATGTAGTGCACTCTTTCACTCACGCATGGCATGTTACTTTTGATGAAACACACCAGTTAAAGAGAGGAGGGGGAGAAAGAGATCAAGAGAAGCAACGTGTGTGTGTGTGTGTGTGTGTGTGTGTGTGTGTGTGTGTGTGTGTGTGTGTGTGCACACACAGCAGTTGTACTGTACAAGGTTAGCTCAGCAGAAGAAAAGAAGTGTCTCTAATAAGAGGAGCTCCCACAGGTTTCACCTTGTGTTCTTACTGTCTCCTTCCATGACTCTCTGTACGCCTGTGTGTGCGTGTGCGTGTGTGTGTGTGTGTCCTGCAGGGTAACACTTTGGCAGTGCAGAACATTTCAACGTTTTCTGCATTTGAATCTTCTTCTAAGGAGCCGGGCTCTCCAGCAGATTCACCACTAAAACAGTTTGAACCTCACGAAAACGTGGGGACGCTCTTTCTCGTGACTGCTGCATGTGCTCTCTCCTCAATGAGGATAATATCATAACTATGTTTTCACCTGAAACTAGGAATCGTTTTTTTCTTTTGCTTAGAAAGAGGCATTTCTATCTTCCTAGAGAGCGGGTCGGCATGTTGCACCGCCATGTTTCTACAGCAGACCAGGACAGACACTGACTCTAGCGAGAGCCTTTAGCATTTTATGCTATCTGAAGGTAGGGATGCGATCCGAAACCAGGTACCAACGGTGATACATTACTGCAGTACTGATGAGCCCGTTACTGGTGCTTCTTATTAGTACTTTTTAAAGTTTTGATGTAATTTAATATCAAGCTGCAGTGTGCATTTGCTCCGCTTTCTCTGGTATCAAGTTATTTCTCAGTCACCATTATTAAAGGAGCAGGGGAACGATCAATGAGTCTTTCATTGCGCTTGAAACAGTCTTCACAATGCTTCACAATTCAGGATAAAGTCAAAAAGATTATCGAAACATGGAAACAATGGCTTCAAAGAAAACAAAAAAATCACTTATAGAGTGGGAGTCTGCCAGACAGTTGGCACATCTAAAAATGTTTCATTTCAAAAATCCTAAATAAGCGATTTATTCCTTAAATTATAGAGATCCATAACCCAAGCAAAGCTTTGGCTTTCTTCGATTGATTGATGAATTGTAACCTGTAATTAACAACTGTAAAGAAAACTAGTTGGTAGACACTTTCTTAAAAACATTGTAATTATACCAAAAAAAAAAACTCTTTCGCAGGAAATTTCCAAATAATTAACGGTTGAAAGACATGGAATATTCACAACTATATTTTCATTACTGTATAATGACCTGAAACCTCTTAACATTATGTTTTTGTAACCTTCGAATGAGCCCTTCATATATTCATCCTCTTCACTGAATCCGTCATCCGTTGCACCACCATGTTTCTACGGTAGCCCAGAATGGACAAACAAACCACTGGCTCTACAGAGAGCCTTTCTACGTAACCTGAAGCCCGCCGTAGTTCACCGCCGCTCTTGGAAAGTGACGGGTGAGCCGAGGGGTATTCAGAGTGATGCAATCTGCAACCTCACAACTATAGCTGCCACTAAATCCAACACACTACCTAGTGAATCATTAGAAACCATTCAAGAAAATGAGTATGGAAATAATGCATCAGTAAAGTGAAGCTTTACATCTTTCAGTTATTGGACAACATTTTAAACAAAAGGTACATTTGTTTTATCTCGTTCGCCTCGACAATATGCTCATTTATTACTTCAACCACAAAAGAGATTAAAGCTCATTTCCTTCGGCCCCTCACAGTCATCCTGGAAGACAGCTTCCTTCTTCAACAATATTCACATTTTCTTGTCATCAAACTCTACTTTGAGGATCATAAGAGAAAATGTGACACATCGGGGTGCAGGGAAGATGACAAAGGTCTAGGTGTGCTGAGCTAAAGAGAGGAGGCGGAGGGAGAGGCAGCGGAGGAGAGAGGGATGAGCGCAGATAAAAACCAGTAGCAGCTGTTTCCAGCCCATTAAAATGTAATTAAGGAGAACCTCATTACAGAGGAAGACAGGGAGAGCGATGGGGAGATGGAGAAATAAACTGTTTTCTACTGTCTACTTTATCACTCATCCGGACAGAAAATCATCAGTTCATTTCAAGTAAACACTTTGAAAGCAAGAAAAAAAAAGAAAGGGTTTGGTTTTATGATGCTAATAAGATTTGAGCAGATTGTTTGGCATGAAAGACGTAATGTTCTGAATCCGGTTTGGTTCTTGAAAGTATCGGATATAATAATCCCTCCTCCCAGTCGATCAGTCTTTCTCCAAAGTGTGGGATTTCTGCCTTTCCGTCTCATCTGCCAAACAGCAGCCGCTCGGAGATGAAAAGACATTTGAAAGCGGTTTCATTTTCACTTTGACGTTCAGCATATCAGTGTCTGATAGTAAGAAGGAGTCTTTGTTGTTCGGTTTGTATTTGTAACTTTTGAATCAGCTATTAAGCATTTATTCTGATCCACACACATTGTGTTTGGAGGATTGAGACTGTGCGTTTCTTTTTCCTGATGCCCGCCAAAGCAGCCATATTGAGAAAAAGTGGAAACATGGATGTTTTACCAATACTTTATTCATCTGTCTGTCTTTTATAAAGGATGCTGTGTTTGGTGGCAGCAGTAGAAAACACTTTTAGAAACACAGTTAGAGATACACTTCTGCTTTTTGTCTCAATTAGCATAGCATTCTGAATATAAGTATTGTTTTACAATAATACTGTTGCATTATTTATCTATAAGATAATACGATAGAATTATTTATTGATTTAATATCATTTTTGGGTAACACTTCATATTAACTACACACTATGAAGCATTAGTTAAGTATGAGTAAAGACTTAATTCATCATTTATTAAAGCATTGTGTAGTTATTATAAAGTGTTACCACTTTTTCTATATATATATATATACAAGCAGAAAATAATGCTATAGCATAATAACATAATACCAACCTGAGCTGCCCTGGACCACAGCCATCACAATCATACACAAAAACACACGCACACACACACACACACACACACACACACACATACATACAAAGGGAGGGAACATAATAATAGCCTCCACACATATGACTCTCTCTCTTTCTCTTCCTCTGACAGTAAATAGCATCATCATCCAACCTGAGACAGACTGAGAGAGAACACGCCAGAAGACACAGACACACACATACTCTCATAGACACACACATTATAAACACACACACAGGTGCAAATAAATAAACACACATATGTAGGGACAAAGGAAGTTGTGCACTGGAAAGCACACACACACTATTTAGTGTTCTTACTCAATCAAGCAGTGTGTGTATTAAGGCATGAGTAGGAGACGATGCTGAAGGCAGAACAGTACTCAGATAAACTCTGTGTGTGTGGTGTGTGTGTGTGTGTGTGTGTGTGTGTGTGTGTCTAATAACTAGGGCAAAGCAGTCTTGGGGATATTAGTGTTTTAATTGAAAAATGGTCAGAAGGGAAAAGCAGAGGGATAAACACATAGATTACCCAGATACACACTTTAAATGAGGGTGTATAATAAATGTTGCACCAACTGCAACAAGGGGCGAGGAAGCAGCATTAAAATAGATGATATTTTACACAGTCATGAAAGAAAAATGAGCTTACATACACACGCTAAAGAGAAGTGCTCCTTATGACAAACTCCATTACAAACGGCATCATATTAAAAGAGAGTAACTCAGGGGATCGAAACATACTCCACTTTTGCTTTCTCTCGCTGTTAGCTTTTATCGGTTGAGAAGAGTGGAAACAAAGAGTGTAAATGGCACTCAAGGACGCACAGATTCACCGTAATCAAACCCTGCAGCACACCATTTCCTCTGTTGAATATTAGAGACTGTATGTGTTTTCAAGTAGTCTCCGCCGCCTGTTACACATAAGGTCGTTCATTTTACTTAATCACTAGCCGATAATACAACAAACTATCAATGCCGCAGCTCCGTTTTGGTCTCCATCTCCTCTGGAAATATGTATACTCCACTATGTTCTCCAGCTAGTCGTTCAATTTATTAGCTGAATGACACTGAAACCTCCATCAAGCTGAAGGGAACTGCAAAGTCAAGTAATTATTATTATTACTGCAATGTTAAGGCACCATAGAGTATATAGCATGCAAAGATATGCGTACTATCAGTGTAATTCAGTGAGCATCAGTCACACCTGTGTGTAAGTGTGTACTGGTGTGTTTAATGCAGCTCCTAGCCAACACCAATCTGTCTTTTCCAGTTTTAACTTAAGATGCCAGGTACCTCTCTAAGTAATGGCCTTGCCAACTGTGTGTGTGTGTGTGTGTGTGTGTGTGTGTGTGTGTGTGTGTGTGTGTGAGAGAGAGCGAGAGTTGCCCCGGGAAGGAAGAAGTGGTTCAAAGAGCATCTGAAGCCTTGATTAAGGAAGTGTGTAATCAAAACTGAAGACCAGCCACAGTCTGATGCTGCCTGGAAGGGCCTGACACACAGGAGGAGAAAATAGCCCGGGAAACAGCTTAACACACACCAAGTGAAACAAACCCACAACACACACAGATAGAAGTCATTCTCACAAAGTGCTACTTGAGCTTGAGCGCAGGCGGGTTGAGGAGATTGAACTGCGCAGTGATCAAAGAAGCTCTCCCTTTTTTTAGATGGAAGTGGAAGTCATGTCTGGATTTTGTGGACAACCGTGAGCCAAAATGCAAACGTTGTGCGTTCCACTGGCCGCACACACACTGTGATGGTGAGGGTCCACCAACCTGGGGAGTGAATTGCAACGCTGAACTGTGACACTAAGTTAAGCTAGCAAGATAACGAATATGACACACAAAAGAGTCCACAGTCATGCTAGCGTCTCTGTGAGGCCGTACTCGAGCACAGCTGTGTTTTGAGCTAACGACGACAAGACTGGTGTTAAGCAGGTAAACTTGTTCGCCGCGATAGTTTAGCGTGTGAGCATGACATGACGGTATTGAAGAAGTGGACAGAGTCGCCACGATGTCTCCCGTTGGTTTGTGGACTGCAGTTTTGAAGCCTTGACTTCAGCTTTTCGGCCGTCTCCTTCTTGGTTTTTGTCTGTCGCCATTTGTTTCAGTTTTGCAACCCAACACTGAATAAGACATTTTTAGGTTACCGAAAATGTTACAATTTACTTCAATCAACCGAAAACACACTGTGAAAGAGGTAGTGGCAGTAGGCTCATTTGTTCATAGACTTATATACGATATATACTTTGTATTATATATTCTTCTAGACTTCTTTTTGCAACCAGAGACCCTCTGATGGCTATTAAATAGAATGCTAGTTTAAGGCATTTGTGCATTGGGTTCACTTTTCCGGCTCAGAGGCTGGCGCCTAGTGTTGCTCATCTATAGTTCCTCTGCAGCCAATCACAGTCCATCTGAGGGTTCATAAAGGCTGCGGAGCTGTACTTCTATTCTTCTTGGACACTTTTGCTGCCTGCTTTCGTGCAGAGTGTTTTTGTGGGCTATTTTGTCAGGACTAAGCATCACTCTTTTCTATGTTGTTGTCAGGGTAATGTCGGAAAGATATTAGTTTTGCTGACAGATTTTCAGTCAATAAATTATAGTTCTAAATCCCACAAACAACGTAAGAGCCGTGTACAAAGCACAAAGCAACAGTTATGTGTTAGCCTTTTCTTCCCGTTAGCATTACTGTAGCCTACACATATAGAGCCGTTACTTATGCTAGTTCACACACACACACACACACACACACACACACACACACACACACACAGTTATTAGAGTTATTAAAACATTAACCAACCTTGTACCTCTTCGGGGGGGGGGGGGGGGGGGGGGGGGGGGTACTAGTATTTTAACCTTTTCTATACATTCAAAACCGCCATATTCTCCACACTTTTCTCTCTTTTCGTGCACACAGTTCAACTTCCATTTTTAATTCGGAGAACCGCCTTCAGAATAAAAGCATTTCGTCTTAAAACAGGAAAAGCATAACAAATGTAAGAAACAGGCAAAAACATGTAACAAAGGCATCAAATTGATTGCTAAACATGAATTGTGTTACTTACAACTTCATTATTTTAAATAACTGTAACCATTTTTTTCAATCTTAACAACTACATGTAACTCCTTCCTTGCCAGGAAGCCCCTTAGGGAGAGCTGCCATTATTGTAACATTCTTGTCTCTTTTGTTTTTGTGCTGGAAGAGAGTTAGGTTTAGGTTATTCTTTTTATGTGATGTTATTTAATCTCAGGGCTGGTTGGTTGGTTGGTTGTGTGGGCCGGGGCCCTCCCTGAAGTTACAACTTCTATAACTAGCGATAAAAGGTTGAGAATATTTGACGAACTGACTATTAATTATTACAATAATTAAAACCATGAGAATATGGTCCGACTGATCTGTCATTAGCAAAGGCAGAAGTAGCACGCCATTGTTAAAGCATCGCAAAACCTGCATACTTGGGAATAAAAAGTGTGTCTCCAGCTTCTTGAACTCCATTCTTAATGCAAAGGCAGGAAGCGAGGAACAACAGTCAATAGATTATAAAAAAATTGCATAAACCATCTAATCTCACTCTTGGAATGAAAACAAATTAACATACTCAACTAAACTATTTCTTTCGCAAAGCTTAGTTGCCCAAATCCAATCATGTTGGTGGCAAATAAGAAAAAATGCACCATTTTGGAATTCCCATATGGCTCCCATATTTGCTTTATCATGGAATACGAAGAAATGTGTCTCTTAAAATCACAAATGAACCTTAGATTAGAACTGTCTGCTTTGAGCTCAATATTCTCAACATGTTTTAGTCGGTGCTCCATCCAGACAAGAGTTTGTAGACATTTATTTTTAGTCTATTACACAATGACAAAGTTTCATAACACCCAAGTATGGAGGAGTGAAGTGTCTCACTTCCAGTTGCTCAAGCTGAATTTAACTCTTGAACTTGGCTCCTTTACCACCATCAAAAATAGTTCCCTCTGTGTAAACACTATATTGAAGACTCTCGTGTATTTTTGGGGCATTGGCTGTTACCCTTTTTTGTTATCTTTTTCCCGTGTGGAATGCTGACTGGCTCGGAGCAACTGTGATTCGACCCCCGAAAGGTTGTTTTGTGTTCAGCTTCATCTTCTGAAAACAGAGAGTTCAAAGTCAGCAGCTATGTTCTTATCGGCCGTGGCCCTTTGTTTGAATCCGTATGAGAGTCTCGAATCACAAGCGATATCTGGCCCTCTCTCTCGCCCTGTTACATGTTCTCTGCCTCTCCTCGCCCCAGCCTCTTCAGTCTCGCTCTCCCCGAGCCCCTCCGCTCATCAATTACACCGCTGTAATACAGCGACACGAAAAAGAAAATAGATATTGTTTGAGCTCTTGTGTCTCTGTGTGTGTGTGTGTGTGTGTGTGTGTGTGCATGGACAAAAGGAGAGTGCAAGAGGAGGACTAGAGCTACAGACAGAGAGAAAGATTGCAATGTCTATGGAGACGCTAAGATCACACTTCAGCTAATAGTTTTCCAATCTTTCTTTCTCAGACCTAAGTTTAGTCAGGGAGTGTATCTGAGTGTGTGTGTGCGCACACATATAGGGATCCATGCATCTGTGTGGAGATGCATTCCACTACAGTGAACATGATAGCTTTCGCTGGTATCTCTATTGCTGTTGCAATCCCCAACTAAAAGTCATCTGTTCCTCCATCCCCACATATGTGTGTGCAGGGCAGATCTTCCTCAGACACACACACACACACACACACACACACCATAAACACAAGGAAACTAGCTATCCCAAGGCATTGATTGACACTGGTACTATCTGTAGTGACCGCAATATGTAAAACTAGAGTGTACCCAGTGACCACATAGACAGAGATTCTGATTTATGCTAAATGTGACCAGTGAAAGACTATGTGCACGATCCAGATGTGACACATTCACTTGTCGAATCCAATACAAGGTCAAGTGTCTGCCTTGAAGCTGCTGTACTTTGTTTTCTCCAGTGAAAGCAAGCTGAAGAACTTTATCCCGAAGCTGCAGTCGGACCAGAGTTGGCAAGACAAATTACACTCAGCAGGTGGGACTGGAAATGTTGTGGGTGGCAGAAGCTTTTGGAGTAAAGTTGGCGATGGAGCGATCAGCAGAGAATAGTGTAGGCTTCCTTTCATGAAGCACTTTGTTGCTAACTTCTGTCCTTCTTGTCGGACACTTTCTACCATTGGCCTGAACTGGTGTCACATGACTTGACCTCCAGTCAGACTCGAGTTATGAATCTGATGACTTTGGACTTGTTATTATGTAATCAACCCTCACCCACCATTGGCCATGGGTTTTAGAGCCTTCAGCATTTCAGAGCAGAGAATACTGGTTATATTTCCATGAGTACTCCATTTTTTTATCATTCAAATTTGACATTGTGTGTGACAAACTCAGAACACGTGTTTATTTGTTCTGGTGTTTTTTTCTTAACCCAAATTTAAAAACCATCAATTTGGAAACCAATTCTTATCACCAACCCCAGCCAACCAGTTCCACAGCATTAATAGAGTATTGAACCAATTGCTTTTAGCTTTAAAAAAAAACTAAAATCATCTATTGATCAAATAATATTTCATAATATCAGGAGTCTCAGAACCTCAAGGAACCTTTTCCGTATACATTAGTGTACAATAGCTGGAATTATTTAATAAACGTTTAAATAATATCTATTAGATTTTTAACACAATTGACTTGCTTTTTCATCATCACCATGAGCCCTTGAGGCAACAACAACAACAACAACAACAACAACAACAACTCTCTGGGTTGTGTCCTAAAAGCCTTTGGGAACCTTTTGGAACCCACCACTCACACAATAACGGTACATAACACAGCCTCATTTACATTCAGGGTCTTTAGGCTAAGGAGGCTGTAATAGACAGTGACGGTATATATTACTGGTCTGCTGCTTTTCATTATGCAGCTAATGATTCCCTGTCAAGTTCTATTGTAAATGAACGAGACAAAAAAAAAGAGAGTGGGAGGGCAAAGACACGGGGGAGAGAGAAGGATGACATAAGTACAGACTGAAAAAGTTGAGATGTTGCAAAATTAGCCGAAACTGTCCTACTTGAAATCTTTAAAGGGGACATGTCATTTGCAGGTTCATTCTTGTATTTGGGGTTTCTACGATGACATGTTTACTTTTTTTAATGCAAAAACACATTTTTTTCCTGATACTGTCTGACTGAATATACCAGAATACACCTTCTGTCTAAAACACACCTGTCTTTTCAAGCCCCTCTCCCAAAAAAGCTCAGTCTGCTCTGATTGGCCAAACACAAGATAAACTACACTAACCCGCCTCCTGGCTCCTGCTCCATACTACTTATTAGATACTCAACACATTTAGCCTAACCCTGTACTACCTTGAGAAGTGCCCAAACATGTTTTTAATGGAAAAATAATTATTCGAAGGACTAGTTAGTTCATCGCTATTTAAAAAAAAATACGACTACCATAGTTATTTTAACCCAAACCATGATATGTTCCTGAATCTAACGGAGCCGTTTTGTTTCCTAAACCTAACTTAAGTTGTTTCCTGTGAAGACGGAAGTTTATTATGAAGACTCTCTGCTTTGTAACGAACGGAATTTGACACGTGTTGCTGGACTTACGTAGGAAAAACGCACGAAAGATGAGGAGTAACTTTGTCTTATGGATACATTGGGTAATTATATAATCCTCCTTCAGTTACTTAGCAACAGCCACGGAGCAAGGCTGGTGGACCCAACATGGCGGCGGGTTAACACTGCAGCATGTTCTACCAACTACCACTATGTGCAGCCCTGCTTTGGTCTTAACAGGGAGAGTAGATCATTCTGTCTAATTAGAATGCCAATAGCGAGTCTACCCAAGCGGATACACTTTGTACACACGCTCACGCACACAAACATGCATTCATGCACACACGTACGGCCCTGCATTATTCACTGGTAATTACGATGTCAATAAGCAGCTACACAGCAGTGTGGCCCTCACACTAGCCAACATTTAGACGCATAGACTCACACACTCTCCTTTAATTGCCCTTCAGTCAAATGCTTCAACACTTATTTCTACACACAACACACACACACACACACACACACACACACAATTCAGACTCCCCATGGAGTGAATCTGCCACACTCTTAACACCCCCTACAGGGTTTTTTTTATGCACGCAAACACACACATATGCACACAGACACTCACACGCAAGGACGAAGACTTTGGTAGCGGGTTCATCAGTGTCACGCTCTTTTTATTTAACATCCCCCTCCATCTCTTGAACTTCTTTTTCCTTGTCTTCTCACCAGAGACTTGCACATCGAAAAGCCATTTACTTACTGTAGCTTAACTACAGTTCTCTTTCCGTCTTCTTCTCTTTTTCCTGTTTGGCTGCCTCGCTCTCCCTTCTCTCCGTTTCTCTCACTGCCTTATTTTTTTCTTCATTTTTGTTCTCACCTTTCTCTGCCTTTCACCTTTTGCATTTCTCTCAATTTCTCCTCTTTGCATCCAGGAAAAGTGTCTGTTCTCCGTGTCTCTTTTTTATATTATTTTATTATTTTCGTTCACACAGGGAAGCACACACAGCTGATTAGTTTAAATCCTTTTCACCTGGGCTACAAACGCCTGCTGTGCAGCCAAACTTTGTTCGAACAGAACTTCATTTCAAAGCCCCCCCCCCCCTTAACAACACAATCTAAAAAAAATTGGTTTCTGCTGATCTCCACAGGCTGAATGTCCATATACATAGGTTTTTTTGTGAGCGCTAGTGTCTTTTTTCAATTGTCCTAATTAGGAGAACATGCGCTGCACCCAATGTATTTTTTTCAGAGCGACTCCACTTCAGCACTACTTTTTAACTCTTTATCTTTTCAGAAAGGCGCTGGCGTCGTCAGCGTCTTCTTCAGCAACCCCGTGTCTCACAAAATCGCGTCCCCATACAACTATTTACATTTAGAGGGGAATGCATTTCCTCCCTGATTGCGGTCGCAGCTTTAAACACGTGATTGACGCTTTAAATTGAAACAAAGCAAAACAAAAACACAACAGAAATCCCATGGTTGTTTTTAGGCAACAAAACTACTTGGTCAGGTTAATAAATGTTTGTTGTAATTAGTCTGTTACCATATTTAAGTTACGGACATAAATTAAAACTACTCCCCCACATGATCAGACCACACCAGGGCTGTATATAAGAAGTGGACGTAGTCATCGTGATGTCACCCATTGCTTTATGGACTGCCCTTGTGAAGCCTCGAGTTTGAAGGTTTCGCCATCAGCAACTTGGCTTTTTTGCAACCAATGAACGGAAGTTACCATAGTTGTAACGCGGAGGATGAACGTAGAGACGCCGTATACGGCTCTGGTAGCTGCAGCGACCTGTCAATCACAGTAATCCCGCCCTAAAGCATCCCCTGCTTTATGGTCTATTTGACTCTAAATGGACCATCATTTACTAAATGAACATCATGCTGTATTGAAGAAGACTTGAAAGTAGAGATTGGAACCATAACATGTTTATAATGTTTACTGAGGTAATAAATCAAGAGAGAAGTAGAGTCATTTTCTCATAGACCTCCATGCAATCAGACTTCTTTTTGAAACCGTAGGAGTCACCCCCTGCTGGTCAGTAGAGAGAATGCACGTTGTAGGACACTTCCGCATTGGCTTCACTCAGCAGATCTGGAGGTTGCTGCCTGGACTAAACCCATCTTAGTTTTGTGACTGCATCTTGCACGATTGCGACACTGTTGCTGTCAGAAAAATCTATCTGCACACAGATTCACAAGGTGAAAACAATACCAGCATCGCTGTCACGGCTGGTAAGAAGTCAGCATTGAGAACAAACACATGTGGGGAAACACGTCCCCAACTTGTCACCTGGCTGTAGTGATGTACAGATATACTTCCGTGACATCACTACTGGGTGTGGTTACAGGTGCGACAGAGCACATTTCTGACCACACCCAACCACCGCACTTTAAAATGATCATACATAAATTCAGTGGTATCAACTAATCTTTTGTCAATGACTTAATGGAAAACATATAGTTTTTATTATTTTCAAGGTAGCTCATCTTAAAATGTTAAGAACTTATTAACATGCCTTTTTTTGCAAGTTGATGTTGCGAGTTGCGAGGTGGGAGTTGTCCCACCCAAAGGACAGCAGAGACGTCATAACGCCCACTGAGCACTAATCAGCCGAGTGGGTAAACCAAGGATCGTCTTTACATGTTGTTTTTCCACTTAAAAGATCAGATCTGTTAATTTCATAGGCTTACGCCACTAAGTAGTGTGACCCGAGTGTTAAATGGATGTGCTCAGCCGATTGTCAGCTTTGAGACCCTCATAGCTTCGCATAAGCCAGATGGAAAATCTAGTTTTCTATTCAATTAACTGCTGCTTTGCACTCCTCACTCCTCTCCTCTTTTCCCCATTGTCCTCTCCTCCCCTCCCTCTTTTCCTTCTGCCTTCTCTCCTCACTTTATTCTGCTTCTGCATCCCCCTTTAGCCCTTGCTCCTCCCTTTTATTTCTCTCCATCTCATCTGCACTCTTCTGGATTATTTTATTTGAAATCATCTTCTCCCAGTGTCTCTCAACACCTCTCCTTCTTTTTCTCCACTCTCTCCCGTTCCTGCTCCCCCCCCCCCCCCCCCCCCCCTCCTCTGATCTGCTCTCCTGGCTCCGGCCCAGTTAAATTGCCAGTTCTACAGAGCGATGGTGACAGAGTGCAGAACTTAATTACATACTGGCTGACAGCAAGGACTTCGTGTTAGATGTTCTCTTTGTCTCTCTTTTTGCTCTCTCTCCTTTCTGCCGTTCTGCTCTTCCCCACCCTTCTTCTCCCTCATCTTTTTTCTCTTTCTTTCTTCTGGTTCCCTTTCATTTCCTCAGTTTTTGCTCTCATCAACTTTTGTCTTTTTCTCTCTCCCTCAAATTAATGGCTTGTTATATGCTTATTATTGGGTGGCAGAGTTTGGGGTGGGCTAGATGGTTGTAGGTGGAGGGGTGGGGGTGGGGGGGGGGGGGGTTACAATGTAATCAGGCAGCAACCTCCGGGTCTGTAAAAGAAAGCCATTGCAGAAGTGTCTTAAACCTTTTTCTAATGGCCTAATCCTGGTTGCATAGAAGTCTAACAAACGTAAACATGAGTTTATGGTCTCATTCTCTAGTTTCAAGTCTTCTTCACTACAGCATGATGTTCATTTAGTAAATGATGATGGTCCATTTAGAGTCAAACAGACCATAAAGCAGAGTATGCTTTAGGGCGGGGCTACCTTGGTCTGGTAGACGTCTGTGTTTTTGTTTTAGAAATTAAGTTGCTTTAGATGCTGTCAATAACACTTTTAAGCAAAGATTTTGTGGTAATTTTTTATGGGATAATTTTGATTGTTAATATATACCATTGCCTCGTAATACAAGGTTCATTAAAACTGGGCAAAAAGGGCTTATATGAATAACAATTAGGTTTGTTCTAAAATGTAAAAGGTTGCTGTTTCACAACTGATTATCACATTATTTGAATGTTGATACAAAACATAACCAGAGTTATAGTGAAGTTAGCGGCACGTCTTCAATCACTGCTATGGGTTAAATATGTCCAAAAAAGTTTTATCCTGTTGAAAAGTAAAAAAAAAAAGAATATTACAAGCTGCAGTCTCTTTACTGTTTGACTCTAAGGACCCTCATTGTTTATAATATTATTCTCCGTATAGTGCCTTTCATTTCACAAACATTGAAAAAAAGGTTTAAAAATCCTGTGTGTGTGTGCGTGTGTGTGTGTATTACCAGAGTATTTAAATGGTTGTACATTTGTATGTAGTGTGTGTGCATTGCTCTGTGTTGGTACATTTTGTAGGTCAGGTTCAGGTTCTACTTACTCTGCATATGTTTGTTCTTTGGATAAGGCAGAGGGTTTAACATTAATTCGTTCTCAGGCTTATTTGTCCACAGCAAATGTAATCTGTTTATGTCCTCGTCCTGCCAGTGCAAATGTGCTTGTGTGTGTGTGCGTGTGTGTGTGTGTGTGTGTGTGTGTGTGCACTTACCAATGGTGGACTTAAGCGTCATTGAACATTCCAACTGGGGACTCCTTGGCAAACAGGGGACATTTTGGAAGTCCCCTGTTCCGTTCTTTAATTTAATCTAAAATCACGTCTAAAACCCTCTGGTGAATTCTGTTTATTAATTTTAACTAAGTGGGGACTTGAAGGGATTTTAACAACTCACTCATACACGTTTTAAAAACTCCTCCATTGTGTGAATGGCTTAATGTACATACCCGTATGTGACAAGTGTGTGAGTCCAGCTGTGAAGTGGTGTTTTTTATAATTTATCACGCTATAATAAATTCATGCCTTTCACTGTAAAAGAGATTGTGTTAAAAACAGAGAAATGACGTGTGTGTGTGTGTGTCTGTGTGAGATAGAGAGGTATAAAGTAAGAATAGTCAATGGCATACATTCCAGGCAACAGAGAAGGAAACAAAGACATCATTTTGATGGGTTTTTTTCATCAGAAGTGAGGAGACTAAGAAGTAAAGATTTTGGAAGCAGGTATACAACTGGGAGTAATTTTCTTATTTTGGCTGTTGTGACACTGATGAAGTGTATTCGTCCATGCTTGCATCTCTCTGCACATGCTGGGTGTGTGCATGTGTTAAGGGGGTAATTAATAGAGGGTTGCATATAGTCTTTTTCCCCTGGGCCCCCTGTCCAAATTCATTACTGTCAACCACACACATACACACACACACACACACAAACCTCAGCAGACATGCAAGTGGACAAGTGTTTACTCAAATACACTTCATGGGAGTTTTACACACACAAACTCACAGAGGACAGTGATGGACTGTAATATCATGACGTCAGGCTATAATCAGCCAACCAGTTGTTATTAGAGAGACTACACTTCCTTACAGTGTTAACATACACCAGTGGCGGGCCGTCAGGGCCTTCAAAGCCTTCTCTGCTGGCCTAAACAGAATCACAAAGTTATAGCTATTTTATAATTTAATATTTTTTCTTAAATACATTTAATTTTTTCTTATATGTATTATAATTTATAAAAATATTTTTCCCATTATCTTATTTTCTCATTGCACAGCTACTGTGCTCCTCAGTTGCTCTGCTTCCAGTGCAGCTTGTTTTAAGTAGAGCTTTTATCCAATCAGATTTCACCTCTGTGTCTCTAGTAAGAAGAGAGGCCCCAGCCTGCAGACTCACCCAGTGCTGGCATGTGCAGATTAAGTTGAATGGGGACGATATTGTTGATCAACCAATCAGATCTTTAGTTTGAGATTCATGGCCGGCACCAGAGCGGTTTGCAGGCCTAGTTACGTCAGCATTACTGCAGCTCAATGCCTCTCTCCCGCAAGGTGCAGAGTGTGCTGTGATTGGTCAGTGGGCGGGCACGTGACTATGTGCCCGCGAAACATGATTGCTAGCAGAGCTTTGTAGCAGACAGAGTTCAAGTGGAAATATTTGAAAGACATTTTACCTAGCTTTGTTTTTTTAATATCAAATGGCGGAAGGAGGAGAAACGGATTTAGTGGTGGAGTTACTGGGAACGCTTTTCTCAAGAAGGACATTTCTGAACAAACTGGACATAGTAAGAAACGACCCCACAGCTAGCAGCCCTGACCCAGCCAGGAAAAGGATCTGTATGCAGCGTCAGAGAAGCGTTGCACATGTTATGGCTGGGAATGTGTTTCATTTTAACTGAGCGTCGGTACTTTTGGAGAGACTCGAGTGGATCTACAACTCAACGACCACGTTCGCAGGGAAACAGCTCCACAACCGCGGCCCGCCCTTCACCGGTCCACGGCCGGTCCACGGCCGAAGACGACCACCGGCGGTGGAAGACTGACTACCATCGGCGAAATATAACTGGGGAGGCTCGACTGGCGTCGATGAATCGAGTAGGACTTCTTACTGGAACTGATGTAATGGGATTAAACTCTTTGTCAACAAAGAAAGGAGGATAGACTGCATTTGGTAAGTGAACTTCGTTTGTTTACCTCTACTGTTCACTTGTCTATCGTGGCGTTTTTATGAATAATATTTGAATGGTGGGTGCTGCTGATCGTAAGAGGAGCGGCTGTTGCCGGACCTTCGTTGGCGGGGGCGGTGCTTGCGGGAGAGCGACTGCTGCATCAGGCTGACTAATTAGCTCGCGGAGTTTTGCAGTAGCTTGCGCGGTTCACTGTGCATATGTGGTGACCCGTGTGTTAGAAAAGAATGGCATGCGATCTACCGGCACTACCTCTGCGATCGCGATCGATGTATTGGGCACCCCTGATTTGGACTGTATTGTCCGGTAATGACGCAGCGTCCCGTCATGCTCGTATTCATGTATCTGCACTCTGCATTTCGTGTTTTGTATGATAGGTGTTGAACTTCATGTAACATTTTATTTCATTTGTCAAATGTTGCAGTGTTATGTGAATATGCGGCTTTTACACGAAACAAATAATAACCCGTAGCTGTGACGTCAAAATGAGGTTATTAGAAGTGTAGAACAGCACTGAAGGCCCAGGTATAAAATCCACGGCCCGCCACTGACATACACACATGTGAAACAAATAGATATAGTTAAGGACATACTACAATTTTGTTTCTCCATACATTTTTTAATAAACTGCAAAAAATAAGGCCACTTGAAAGTGAATTGACTCCTTTTCCTTCATGTAAAATTCCATCAGTTAGGAATATGCAAATATGTTCGGTTCAAACAGTGGACACGTCTGTTCTCAGTGTTCGTTTTCTTCACATCAAGCTCGCATAGTTCACAACTGTGATGTCATGCTCGTTTGTGGATGCCTCAAATTTCAGAAGCACAGAAAGTAATGTTTTGTATACCATAACCATAAGATGTGTTTGACATTACAAGACATGCATCTTTTCAAGTAAATTAAATGCTGACATCATAAGAGCCCTGCTAATAGCTGACAATAAAATCCAGAATTAAAAAGAAATAACTGGGTAAGGTTAATTTATTTATTTTCCTGCACCTATTTTTCCACTTTGCTTGGAAATATGGAGATGTTAAAATATTCTTTTCATTTATTGGGTTGTTGGTTTGCCAAATGCAGGAATGACGGCAATCTCTCAATTTAGCCATCCCACAGTGCACGTGTTAACTCTCAAAAATGTTTTTTCTCTGGGTAGCGTTTTCTTATCTCACCATCTGCAGACGTCTCATCAGTTCATGTTCAAAATAAGGACCTATGTTGTGGTTGAGGTGTAAACAAGTACCTTTATGTGCTGCTTAGGGACTTCCAACACATTATGTTTTTATGAGAATACATTTTGAAAAAAGTGTCTTGATTTCAAGAAGATGAAATGATCACGGTACACTAACAGAACTGTAACGATTTGTGTGTTTTGATTTTTTACAGTGTAAACTGGTGTTTGAACACCTGTGTTTGTTTTTGCCTGTATGTGTATAACGGCCATATTGGTATTTGTGTGCAGGACTATATAAGTGTATGGGCATTCAAGGTTGTGTGGATAAGTGTGTGTGTGTGTGTGTGTGTGTGTGCATGCTGAATGGAAGCCTTAGGTGTACCGAGTCAAAGCGCTGTCAGCCTTTATCAATATTTGACTGCAGAACCAGAGAATGGATGAATCTTTAATATGACCTTGGAGCACAACAGAGACATGGAGACAAGAGAGAGAGAGAGGGAGAGATGTGTGTGTGTGTGTGTGTGTGTGTGTGTGTGTGTGTGTGTGTGTGTGGGGGGGGGGTAGCTGTTTTGATTTTGATGGAGACAATTAGCTCGAATGGTAACTGGTCTAAACTAAACTCTAAATGTCATGCAGGGACTGTACATTCCATGACTAAAAGACGATGGAAACATCTTTATGTCCTTTTACTTTACTTTCATTTTAGATACATGATCAACCTCAATGACATTATTTCCTGGTAGCTACCGACTCAGAACCCCCTGAAAGCCGA